>NW_005871056.1:2976025-3064214 GCF_000147115.1 Myotis lucifugus
CTGCCTCCCACTGCTTGGATGAGCAAATGCCCTTCTGAGTATGCAGTTTTCTCATCTGTAAAATGGGTTTTTCTGATGTTTGGATGAGTTAATGTTGTTAAAGGGCTACTACCCAGGCTAATAGCTACCAGCTACCATAACTCCCTAGATTTCAGGCACTGAGCCACGTAATTCACACATATCATCCTTTTTTAGTCTTCTCTTCCTATAAGGAAGATTCTCTTATTAGATCCATTTTGTAGCTGAGAAAACCAGGGCCCAGAGAACTGAAGTAATCTGTCCATGTTCTCATGGACAGAGGTGAGACTCAAATCCAGGTCCTTCTGTTTTCAAAGTCTAACCATGATGTCATAGAACCTCTCTCCATGGTTTCCTCTTTGTAAACATGATGTTGGATGTCCTCCCCTCCTCACAGCAATGCAGGGAGAATCAAATGAATCCAGGATGGTAGGCCTGGAAGGGGCCTCTGAGATCATCATGTTCAGCTTCTCCTTTTACAGATGAGGAAATTGAGGTCCAAAGGGGCAACTGACAGAACCTGGAACTACAGGTCTCTAAACACCCCCTGGTCTTATTGTGAAAATTTGCACGCGTACAGAAATTAAAGTGGCTTGATGACATATTAAAAATAAACACCCATATAGCCACCAGCTATGTCAAGAAATAGAACATTCCTACCTGTCAAAAACCCCTCTCATGCCATTTTCCCTCTCTCCCTCCTAAAGGTTATCACTATGCTGACTTCTTTGGGAATCATTCATTTGCTTTTCATTATAGTATCATCACCGAAGTATGCAACCCTGAACACTAGAGTTTAGTTTTTCCCAACTTTGAACTTTATAATGTAATATCACAGTACACACTCTTCTGTGTCTAGCTTCTTTCACTAAATATTCTATTTGAGAGTTGCATCCATCTTGTTGCATGTAGCTGCATAGTTCACTCATTTTCATTGTTGTACAGTATTTCAGGTTGCATAGTACAAAATTCAACCCAAAACTTCATGTCCACCCAGATCCTCAGAAGGGAGCCCGTTTTGGAAATAGGGTCTTTGCAAATGTGATCATTTATGATGAGGTTATACTGGAGTAGGCTGGACTCTAAAGCCGGTGACTAGTGTCCTTTTTAAAAGGCCACAAAAAGACGCAGAGAGAAACAGAGAACACCATGTGAAGACAGAGGCAGCGATTGGAGTGATGCGGCTACAAGCCAAGGAATGCCAAAGGCTGCAGGCAACCACCAGAAGCCATGGGAGAGACATAGAACCGATTTTCACTTAGAGCCTCCAGAAGGCCCCAACCCTGCTGACATCTTGCTTTTGGACTCTTGGCCTCCTGAATTGTGAGAGAATAGATTTCTGTGATTTTAAGCCACCCCGTTTGTGGTTATTTGCTATGGAAACCCCAGGAAACTAATACAGTATTCCACTGCATAGGTTAGCCACAATTTGCTTATAAATATGGCACCATTTTTTTTATCCATTCTATAGTTGAGGTAGTTTAGTTAGTTGCAGGTTGGGAGCAGTTATGGATAATGCCTCTGTGGAGGTGGTGGTTCATGTGTCCTGGAGCAAAAGGAAGGCATTGCTCCAGGCTGCTTCCTGAGTGGTCACCCTCTATGGCCATGGCCATGAAACACACTTAGATGGAGGGAAAAAGGACAACAGGGCATCAGCAGAGCCCTACTGATGATGCCCCCTCTGACCTGCCCCAGCTCCAGCCTGAGCTTCAGAATCAGAGGCCTCCACCTCTCTTGCCTGAACTCTCCTCCAGGCCTCCATCCCTGGCCTTGCTGTCCCCAGCCATCACGTCCTGTTTGCAGGCCTCCCCCACTGACTTTGGCCTTGTGTCTGTCTCCAGGCAGAGTCTCTGAACTCCCTTTCAGCCCCTTTTTCTTTCGCTGGTTGACCGGGTTTGGGACTGGCCCCTCCTCTCTTCTTTGTTGGTCCCTGGACTCTGCCAATTCAGCTCAGACCAATGGGCCTTTCTTGCAAGGAGAGACTTCCTAAAGTATTTTCTCTCCTACCAGGAAATTCGTTGATTTTAGAAAATGGCCTCTCCTAGGGGCAGTGAAAGGTTAAGGCAGAGATCACAAGGCATCAGGGGGCAGAAGAGGTGAATGGCACATGTGGTGAAAGCAGAGATGTCTGTGCACATGGCTGCAACAGCACCTCCCCTGGCAAAGTCACAGGGTAAGAAGAATGTTTGTGTCAACCACTGAAGGGCTGCCTGCACTCAGTGCCCATTCCTCAAGATGAGTCACTTCCTGAACTTCCAGGGCTGTGACTACAATTGTTTATCTGACACGAATATTGAGCTTGTTTTCATTGCTGCAATGCTATCCCAAAGCATGCTGGGTTGCCTTTTTTCTGAGTAACAACATCCTCTTATTATGAATTCTGTGTTTCATTTGGACCTATCTTCGTAGCATTTGTATTGCTCTGTACAACTCGTTCTGGGAAATTGTGCAAATAAGCAATATTGAGGTGAATAAAATTATTTCTTATTCTCTTATTTTTAGAAAAATTCCACTGCTTTGATAACAAATCTGTGGTTAACTCCACCCATCGGTGCTCTGAAGCCAGGAGCTGAATATTTTTTCCATGAGGATTTCAGCAGCCAGTACTCACTCACTATTGCTCAAAACCCTTCTACAGGAAAGTTCTAGGGAGTGGTGGGTGAATGGGGTGGGAGGGGGAGGGAGGAGTGTTGAGAGCCAAAATACTTAGAATTGTGGTAAATAAATTTTTTTTTAAGAGCCATGAGTTTTTAATGATGTCAATGTCTTATCTCTCAACTCATAAGTTAATGGAGGGATAATGATAACCTTGAATATCAGTCAAGGTTTAATTAGGGACACAGAACCATGATGAGCAGTAGAAAAACACAGACTTGTTGTAGGGATGAGACCTTGCGTGATGGTGGAGCTGGGGAAGAAGTCTGTTGGTGGAGGTCAATCCTGAAGTCACTATAGGTTAGCCGGCCTGGCAGTTTGGAAGGCAAACCGGACATCAGGTCGGGGAGGGCAAGAACAAGGATAATTCTAATCTGTGGGAACAAACAGCAATCCATTAGAACAGACTGAAATCCATGAGGACCAATTGTCCGTCTCCCACTATCTAAACTTCAACCACACGGAACCTGGGACCCTTCCTCATGGAGCTGCACACACACCTGGCCAGGACTTAGAGAAACTGCAGGAGGCGCTCCAGAGGGAGTGGAGGAGACACAGTCCCAGCTGCTGCCCCATACCAACAGGTGGCCCTGAAGAACAGTGATGAGCTGCAACACAACCTGACCTTCAGAGCATGAGAGCTGCTGCTTTACTCTGCCTTCCAAATCCCATGCAAATCCCAGACCTTACAGGCAAATGAATTGTGGAGAATGTAGTTCTGGTAGCTAAGTTAACACAATACAAACTCATCACAGTGGTAAAGTCAGAAATGCCAGGCAGATGTTAAGTAAGTACAGTGCTTAATTATGGAGGCAGCACTAAGCTAACATGTCTAACATGTATATACTCCTTACTATGTGCCAGACACTCTTCTAAGCATTTTACACACACACACACACACACACACACACACACACACGTGTGTGTGTGTATATATATATATATATTCACTCATTTAATCTTCTCAACAATCCTATGAAGTAATTGTTTTCATTATCCCTATTTCACAGACAAGGAAACTGAGGCATGGAGAAGAACCAACAGGCAAATCCTAGCACAATAGCAATATGCTGGGTAATCTTTCATTCATCCTTATTTTTTTATGGACTGTCATTCTTTAATCCTGACTCCTGTTTTCCTATACTTTTTTTTCTCTTTTTTTTCCTCTTTACTTTTCTGTTGGTAATATCTTTGTCCCTCTTTCTGTGAGACTTGAGGGGCTCTGACTGAATATTCTTATGAGTACATTATCCTGGTATGATCGTAGTTCTCCTCTTCCCTGCAACCCCTCTGAAAAAGTAACCTGTGCATTTTCTCATCTTCTCTTCATTCCAGGGTAAGACTCTTGCTTGGGAAGAACTCACCAGAGTACTAAGTCTATTTCTCAAGGTCTTATTAGGAGGAGACAAAAAGCACAGAATTTAGAGCAAGGTGGGAATTCCATCTGCACTGGGGACTAGCTGAGTGACCTTGGGCAAGTTACAGAAAAGTTGGGTCTACTGATCTAGGCTGGTATCAGCAAGGTGACTCTGCTTCAGGCTGAAAGTCCAATTGGGCCTGGTTCCTCGTTGATTTGGGGCTCCTACATTCTCCATCTGTATTCATTGTTGCTAAGAGGCAGCAACTACCCAGAGCAAGCTCTTCTCATGGTACTGCAAGAAGTGAAAGCAGAATCAGGCACTGCCCCTTAAGACCTAGGCTCAAATCTGTCATACCATCACTTCTGCACACATTCCATTGGCCAAAGTATAAGTCAAGGTCAGGTAAGTACAAATATACATGGCAAATATAGATGGCAGAGGGTGTAGACAGAGGGAGAGGGAAGAATTGAAGCCAATAACTCATAATATTTAACAACATTATTATTATTATGTGGAGAGCGGCTACAGCGTTTGGACAGGTTCAAGCCTTGGACTAATGAGAGGGCATGGTCCTCTCGTGGCAAAGCCACATACAAGTCCCAGCTTGGAGGGCAAAGCCCTCCCAGCACAATTATAGCCAAAGGCTATAGTTGTAAGCTTGACCTTATGGTCCGAACCTGTGGTCCCAGGTGGCTAAGTGAAGTAGGCTGCAGTAGGTGCGGCAAGTGCTGCCAAAACAAAGCTTGATAGAGTTCAGATGCATGTAATTGAGTAGATTCGAAACCCTCAAGAACATTGTAAACATCTTGACCACACCCTTACTTTGCCTCGTGGAATCTGGCTATAAAATAAAGACTTGGCTTGCAGGCTGTGGCACTGTCTCTCCATCCGAGAGCAGTGTCCCACCTAGCACCAGCTTTATTCTCTTGACTGTCTGTCTTCTTTAATCCTTCACCGCCGCCCCTCAGGTTCACCCCTGGCCATGCTGAGCGTGGCACATTATTAGATCTCAGAAGTTGAACTTCCAAAAGAAAAGCAGAAGCAAGTACATATTTCAAACTTGGACAGTTGACAAAGTGGACATGGTTCAGGAGAGAATTTTAGGCATGTTTCTCTGCTCTCCCTCCAATCCTTCTAGGTCAAGTTGGGCCCCAAGATATCCATCCTAAATTCCTATGACCCACAGGCATAGGTCCACTGATTGATGTCATCTACATATTAGTTTGCTTCCATTCCTCTCAAACATGATTAGGTGAACTTGAAAACGTGACTTAGAAGACAGAGGGCCCATTCTTCCATTTCCTTTTTAAACATTTCATCCAAGGCCATAGACATAGAATTTGGACCATAATTCTCAAGGATTTCAGGGACAGATTGTGCCTCTAGGGAGAAAAGTCTGCTCCATCCTTATGTCTCAGGTATGTCAGAATCATGCCGCTTAAATGTCCATGCTTCCAAGTGTCTGCCTCCTGTATCTGCTTATTTATTTGTTTAAAAAATGTTTTGTTCCCGTGGCAGGAGTGTCATCACATTTACTCTCTTGGGTGAGCTTTATGCAATTTTTTTTTCTTCTGGGAAAAAATTAAAAACATTTTTTGGAGCAGAATTAACGTGGTCAGCTGAGTTCCCTGTAATGGGGGCAGCCCTTCCCTAAAAGAAGCTTTTTTTTCTTGCAGAAGTCTTAACAACAACAATAGGATCAAATCAAAACCAAATCTCATTACCAATTACCCAGCAGAATACAAACTCCTTGAGGAAACATGTTGTCTTCATATTTAAAGATGCACAAGGCCTGGCACATTTGGAATTCAAACTATCTTTGTTAATTAAATGAGTAAATTCCAAACCTCTGTAACACAGAGTCTGTTGTGGCAACGTTTCTGAAAACAAGAACACTGCCATGATGAGTTGCTGTGCATGGGGGAGTTATTTTATAGGGAAGGATTAATTCTGGACAAAATTATGACATGAATATAAAATTCTCTTGGAGTCTGAACTCTATAAGGCCTCACTCTCAAAATCCTGCTACCCTTTATTTCTCTGGCTCCTTTCCATCGTACAAAAATGTAGATGGGGTTGATGTACTTGTTTGGTTGTTATTCACAACGACTTATCTTGCATCTATTATCAGTCAGGCACTATGTAAGTTTTAGGAATTAAAAAGTCAAATACAACATGGTAACTGACCTTAGGAACTCACAGTTTAGTGGGGGATATATACACTGCATGAGAAATTCCCAAATGCTATGGGAATCCAGAGGAGGTACCCTTCGTTCTTCCTGAAGAACGAAGAGGTGACATCTGAGCTGATTCTTTTTTTTTTCTTTTTTTAATGTTTTTATTGATTTTTAGAGAGAGAGGAAGGGAGAGGGATAGAGAGATAGAAACATCGATGAGAGAGAAACATCACCAATCGACTGCCTCCTGCACGCCCCCTACTGGGGACCAAGCCCGCAACCCAAACATGTGCCCTGACCAGGAATCAACCTGTGACCTCTTGGTTCCTGGATCAACGCTCAACCACTGAGCCACACCAGCTGGACCTGAGCTGATTTTTGATGGCAAATAAGAGTTGGGGGTAGGGTGCGGCTCTAGCAGAAAGAACGGTATGTGCAAGGACTCCTGCTGGAGAGCAATGAATGTTCTTGGAACACCATGGAGGTCGGCATGACTGGAGAGGAGGATGTGAGTTTGGGTGTGGCTAGAGCTGTGGCTAGAGAAGGAAGTGTCTTGAGAAGTGTGGATTTATCCTGAGGGCAATGGAAAGTCACCAAAATTTTAACAAGAAAATGACTTGTGATTTTAAAAGATACAGACACAATTAGAGTGACCAGTTATAAAACCGTTGCAATTATCAGGCAAGAGATAAGCAGCCCCTTCTATGGGACCCTACCCAGTGACAGGTCAGTGGTGACACGGGGTTTCACCCTCTGATGACCTGCACAAGCTCTGGTCTACGTGCCCTCAACACATTACAAGCTCTGCCTACTTTATTTGTACTTAACTTAAATTTCCTTCTTTGGTGATCATTTCATCTTGCCAAATTTGAAGTTTACGGCCTAGCCTACAATGTGTGATAGCTTTTCAGCACATAGGTTTCAGACTTTTTTTAATGGAAAACTATGGGAATTTATCATGTTTGAAACCCAAGAGTTCATGAATGACGTGGTTCAAACTTCTCACAAAATATTGACTTTGGGTAAAGACCAAATATTCAAATTTCAGCCTGGAGCTCAATAATAACTTGAACATCTTTGTCCTTCTCTTAAAAAAAAAAAAAGGAATAGCATCAGCAAAGGAAAAAGAAGCAGAAAATGGAAGGGAAAGGGGGAAAGAACTAGAAGTTTCTCATCTCATCATCTGAAGAATTAGCATCAAAATAATGAAATAATATCCATTAGTGAATTCCCTGTTTCTATAGAAAATGACAGTATCAAATCTGAACCCTCAGATAAAAAATGTTGGACTCTGAATTCCCCATCACATTTACTCCTCTCCTGCTGTTTTCCTCCCTTCCTGGCTGTCCCTGCATTCTCTCCCTGAATTGCCACCACCAGGGTCCCAAGCAAGATTGTCCTGGGCTGCATGTCACTAGAATATAAAGAAGTTTTCTTCTAATGATTCTCCAAAGAGAAGCAATGATCAAGTAAAAAGAACAATTTTACTTTTTTGCTTTCCATTTTCTGGAGCCTGGCTCCCTGTATCGGATCCTGAGGCGCTATAAGGCCAGGGTAACACAATGGGGTATGACCTATTTGCTGTCCCTTCACAACTCCCTTATGCTGGGGATCTGGATGCTATGGGAATTTAGGAGCTATTTTGGTTAACTATGACTGCACAAAACCATCATAAAACTTAGGGACTTAGAACAAAACAGTTTGTTGTTTGTCACAATTCTGTGGATTGATCAGGTGTTCCTATGTTTCACTCGGTGGGGTATTGGGAGGCTTGAAAGGTCCTCAGTGGCTTCACTTGCATGACTGGCAATTGGTGCTGCTGGCTGGAGACCTCAGTTCTCTCAACCCCTACTCCTTGGACCTTGTATATGGCTAATTGGGCTTCCTTAGAGTATGCCAGCTGGGTTCCAAGAAGGGATGTTGCAGTAGATGAAGATGGAAGCTGCTATTCTCTTACATACAGTACTTCTGCTGTTCTATTGATTAAAGCCAGTCACACAGCTTTAAGGGAAGGAAATAGTGTCTACCTCTTGATGGAGAAATGGCAAGGAGACATTGCATAAGAACATGGGGCCTGGAAAATATAATTGTGATGATCTTCGGCAGAAAGAAGAGGAAAGCCAGGCAGAAGTGGCTATGTGGACAGCTGACTTTGAAGTGCTTAGATCTGAATGGTAAAGGGTCAGAATCGGTGGTCCCTGGGGAAGGGTAGCTAAGGGTGCCAACCTCACAAGCTCCCTCTTACAATTAGTGGAGGCAGGAGGTTACTTACCGGGAAGGCTCTCAGAGGTGGGTCTTGAACCTCCATTTTTGTGGTGGACATACTTTTCCTTACCAAGTTATCAGCCAGGGATTCCTTGCCAGATATTCATTTCCTTCCTTCAAATCCGAGCTCCAGTATCCGGGCTGGTTGCAAAGCGTTTTCAATATGTGTTTAATATTATGTAGGCAATCGAAGAATGTGGGGATTTGTACAAATCTAAAACAGCTTAAAATCAAGGGTTTGTATAAATAAAGAGCTTTGTAGTTGTCATATTTTTGGTTTGTTTTCTTTTGTAGACTGTCATTCCAGACCATTCCAGAGTAAAGAGAAGTCATCCTATTTTTAGAGACCTCCAAAGTAGACTCCACTGTCTTCCTTCGCAGCCTGTCCTGGTGTCTCTGAGCTCTCGATGTTGGCGAGCTCTTCTGGAGATCTAACTAAATGCTGCCTGCAGAAGCTCAGGCCACTCAGCCGTGGGAGCCAGAGGAACCACCCACCAACTTTCATAGACTCTTCCTCGGGCCTTCAGGATGGCCACTAAGCCTTTGGAGCCCCGATAACCCTAATTCCCACAGCCTCCATTGGGGCTTAGAAAATCTGTTGTTCTAGAAGCTCAGGGTTGAATTGACCCCTCATGGAAGAGGTCTCTTCATTCATGAGCCAAGCTTGGTTTCGAGGGTGAGTGGGTGAGTGGGCGACCAGTCCCCGTGCCCATACAGGCCTGCCTGTTCGCCCAGCCGACTGCTCTCCCAGCACCTGCCCTCCAAGTCAAAGGCCTAACCCCCCACCCCACCACCAAGAGTGTCCTCAGGCCTTCAAGGAATAGAGACCTGAAGTGCCACGGAAGCATGGCCTCCCCTAAGAGGAAAAGGAAGCTCAAAAGCTGGGTCAGAGGGTGAGGTAGCTTGGGGACATCGGATGCATCTGGTGTTAACATTTCTGAGGAAGGAAGGGAGGAAAGGAAATGAGTTCCTGAAGGCCTTCGGAAGGCAGCTTGGCCTCTGAGATTTCTCTCACATGCGTCTGGTTGCCCAGATGGAGGCTAAAACGGTTTTGAGAATCTCTTCCAGCTTGTACCCTAATGCCAATATAAGGGCCACACAAGAAAAAAAGGAGGTGATAAACAGAAGTGTTGCCATGCCACCCAACTCTATGTGATAATATCCACACAGGACGGCACAAACCTGAAGATTTCTGGGTAAGAGCTGTGGGCGTGGCCTGCCTGTGTTGGGAGAGGATCCCTATATATGTGCACAGTTTAAGAGCTGGCGGACTCTCCAAGGCCTGGGTGCAGGATGTCCTTCGGCATGAAAGTGATACCGACACAGTTGTGGATGGAAAGAGCATTGGCCTGGTAAAGGCCTGGCTTCTACCCCAGTGTCTGGGGAGCCACTTGGGGGTTGCGGGGAGAGTCCTCAGGATTTTCAAGGCTAGATCAGTCGTTTCCACCGAGGCTTCCTATTTTGTCCAAAAATTTCACAGACCTCCACAATTTTCATGGTGATTTAGGTTCCAAATATAAAATGTAAGACAAAGCTATTGCCCATTTTTAATTTCCCCTTTTAAACTCCTTAAATTACCCACAAGCACAGAGACGCACTTATTTTGAGAGGCATTTGTAACCTCAGAGACCCACTGAAGGGAGGTAGTCACATCTACCAACCAAATCCAAGCTCAGCCCGGGCATCCCCCATTGAGAGGAACAGCAGCCAAGTCGCCCATGTTATTAAATGCTTCTGGGTTAACTTTTGTTTTGCTCCTTGTGAGTTGGCTTGCTAAGCCCATATATGCACATAAAGCAATTCTATCCTAAGTATGTTTTTTAATATTTGTTGATTTTTAAAACTGCATTATGGCCCTGACCGGCTTGGCTCAGTGGATAGAGCGTCAGCCTGCAGACTGAAGGGTCCCGGGTTCGATTCTGGTCAAGGGCATGTACCTGGGTTGCGGGCACATCCCCAGTCGGGGGTGTGCAGGAGGCAGCTGATCGATGTTTCTCTCTCATCGATGTTTCTAGTTCTCTATCCCTCTCCCTTCCTCTCTGTAAAAAATCAATAAAATATATTTAAAAACAAAACAAAACTGCATTATGATGATGCTCTGGCCAGGTGGCTCAGTTGGTTGGAGCATTGTCCTGTACATCCAAAGGTTGTAGGTTTGATTCCAGGCCAGTTCACATACCTAGGTTTCAGGTTCAATCCATGGTCAGGGCACGTACGAGAGGCAACCGATTGATGTTTCACTCTGTCTGTCTCTCTCTCTCTCTCTCTCTCTCTCTCAAAATCAATTAAAAAAATATTCTAGGGTGAGGATTTTAAAAAACTACATTATGATGAATGTGACTAGAAACTCAGGAAAGTTTTTATGTGAATTTGTGTTTTATCTATTGCAACAGCATCTTTGCACATTTACAAAAAGAAATTTTTAAGAATGTGCATGTGTGGAGAGGTTTGTGAATTATCCAGGTATAGAGGACGCTAGATACAGATGGACTAGCTGGCCCCTGGCAATATGGCTGAGATGGTCAAGTGTGAGCCAAGTGAATGAGATGGTCTAAATAATCCACAGCTTGAAATCTTGACACACCAATGCTCTCTAGTGAAGTCCATGCTGACTGACCCAGAAAGATACCTTGGCTTTCAACCAAGGTTGGATTTATTTTTACTTAGTCCCTTGATTCTAATTACACTTCATATGTTGCCTTGTCAGTTTTAGGGTGTCTGTGGACCTCAGACATTATTACCTGTGGACCTCAGTAAATTTGTCAGGTTCAGCAACTAAGGCTCCAGAATCCAAGGGTCTTGTCTGAGACGTAAATGCTAAATAAATGTTAGAGCTGGAACCAGAAGCCAAGTTTTTATTTATTTAAACACTGTGTAGGTTCCAAAATATTAAAATAAAATACAAATTTTATCACTGTGCTTACCTAGAAGGGTTTGTTAATTCATGTCAAAACAGAGGAATCGCCTGTGTGACCACTGAACTTCCCTTTCAGCCCCAGAATAATTCTTTAATTTCTCAGACTGAAATCTTTTAGATGGGAGCTGTTCACTGGACCCTGTTCGTCTGCCCCCCTCTGGTGGCCGTTACACAAATAACAGGTCATAGAGCAACTCCTAGGGTAGTAGTTGCTTTCTCTTTTCATCAATCATTCATTCAGGGGAACAGCACCTACCACGTGGCTGGGGCTGCACGAGGAGCTGGGCATCCAAATATAAACAAGATAGAGCACTGCCCTCATAGGTGGTAGGCAAACAAGTGAATAGATGATTACAAAATCGTGTCATGGAGAAGTTTGCAGAAAATGTTGGGCAGGTGCAAAGGATACCTGGGCTGGCCTTGTCGGGGAAAGGGTAGGTAATTAGGAAAAGGAAGGCAGCACCTGAGCTGAGTTCCAAAGGCCAAATGGGAATAGGAGATGGGAGGAGGCTTTAGAAATTCAGGGAGCTGCCAGGACCTAGTTCAAGCTGGTGGAATTCCGAGCACAGGTTGCAATGGAGGAGAGCCAGAGGTGGGTCAGAGAGATTGGCGAAGGCCAGATTATGAACAGCATTTTATGTCACAACAGCATTTAAGCTTATATGCCCTAGGGTAGTGGTCTCTACATTTTTTGGATCATGTTTGCCAACAATTAAAATATTTGAGTATGCATCCCCAACATATGAGTATTTGTCCATTCATACATTTTATACCCAAGCACTGTAGTGTACAGATTAAGAGCATGGGGGCTGGAGCCAGACTGACTAGGTCTTGGCCTTGCTACTTATTAGCAGTGTGACCTTAAGCAAATAACCTCTCTGTGCCTCAGCGTCCTCATCTGTAAACTGAAGATAATAGCAGACCCACCTTGTAGGGCTGTGGGGAGGATTAAATGAATTCAAGAGGAAAAGTTAGTACAATGCCTGACACATATGGGGTGGGCAAAATAGGTTTACAGTTGCAAGAATGTTAATTATTATATTATTACTAGAGGCCTGTTGCACGAAAAGATTCGTGCAATAGGCCTTCCCTTCCCCTGGCTGCCAGCACCGGTTTTCCTCCAGCACCTGGGACCCAGGCCTTCACTCCAGCCGGAGCCACCTTCAGTCTTCGATCGCCTACCTATGCAAATTAACCGCCATCTTTGTTGGTGGTTAATTTGCATATCTCACTGATTAGCCCATGGGAGGCATAGTGAAGGTACGATCAATTACCATGTTTGTCTATTATTAGATAGGATGTATTAATTATTGTGTTATTTGTATTACAACTGTAAGCCTACTTTTGCCCACCCTTGTAGTTCGTGTTATATTAGCTTGTATTATTATATGTTTACGATTTGGTGATTTTATAAAAGGAGTTAGTATTTACACCAAGTAGGGGCCCCATCTACTTCCAGAATGTCTGTTTTAATCTAAACTACTTCAAAGTGTCAAGAATTATTCTAGTCTCCAAAATCTACCATATGAAAACATACTGAAACTTGGCACTCCAAACCTGGCACCTGCCTGCCTACCTAAAGACCAAAGTAGCTTTGTCATCTCCTGCTGCTACTTATGTCAAAACTCATGGATGCAGGTGATTCCTCCATTTAACTCAGTGGTTCTCAACCTTGGCTGCACATTAGAATCACCTGGGAATCTTTTTAAAATCCTGATTTCTGGGCCTCATCCTCTGGAAATTCTGTTTCTTTGTTACTAATGTTGTGGCCCCACCCCATAACAAAGAAACAGAATCTCCGGAGGATGAGGCCCAGAAATCAGGATTTTAGAAAGATTCCCACGTGATTCTAATGTGCAGCCAAGGTTGAGAACCACTGAGTTAACTCAAAGCAATGAGGTGGGATGAGGGGTGGGACCAGAGAGTCTGCATGTCTAACAAGCGGATGCTGCTGGAATTTTAAAAGGGAAATATAAATATCAAATAAATTACCATTTAAAAATATTTCATTATAATTATTAGGATACCGTGTTTTTTGCTTTCACTAAAAAAGAATGTGTTCCATCAAAGGTAAATATGATAGATTTCTTGAATAATCTTGGTTTACCACTTTATAATATAGCCATTTGAAGATCTAGTTCTAAACTCAAATTATTCCAGTACTTGCTCTTCAAATAACTGAAAAAAGGTGCTTCAGCAATGTGCATATCAAACAGAAGAAGTGCTTTATGGACTATATCTAATAGGTAGAGATATCCATTTGCACCAATTATGCAAAGGTATTTGTTGAAATTCAGTTGACAGTTTCCATTTGTCTATGAAGTCAATTGGTTATTCTTGCAAAATAATTGGAAGGCTTTACCTTTTCACGTTGTTAACAAATTAGTTTATTTTGAAGAGTTGTGTATAAGGTTAGAATATCCTGTTTCCAAGTTTTTAAAGTAAGCACATATGTGAGTTTTATATGTGGCCCACTTACATTTTAGCCTCAAAATCACATAACTTTGGAAAAATTTCCACTATCCATTTTCAGTATAAACCCATTCTCTCCAAAGCATAAGTTTATTTTTAAAGGCTATTATTCTCTCACACTTTGTTATAACATAACTTTTGCCTCCAAAAACAACTGTATTTTTTTTTTGCAATGAAAAGGTCAGAAGATTTAGAACATTATCTATAATAATAAAAGGGTAATATGCTAATTAGACTGGACATCATTCCAGACGTCCTTCCTGACGAAGCTGGGGCTGGAGGGAAGCCGGTGCTGGCAGGAAGGGGAAGGAAGGCCTACTCTTGCACGAATTTTCGTGCATCAGGCCTCTAGTCTATTTATAAAAGAAAATTTTATTCCATGTTTACATTTGATATCTCTTTTAAGTATTTTGCCACAGGAAAATTAATTGTTTTGTCCTCACCTGAGGATATATTTTTATTGATTTTAGAGAGACAGGAATGGAGGAGAAAGAGAAAGAAACATCAGTGTGAGAGAGAAACATCAATTGGTTGCCTACTGTACATACCCTGACTAGAGATCAACCCAAAACCTAGGTATTTGCCCTGACTTGGAATCCAACCTGCAACCTTTTGGTATATGGAACAAGGCTCCAACCAACCAACTGAGCCACCCAGCCAGGGCTGAAATTAAATATTTTTTAGAGAAAAAAAAACTTAATCAAGTTCTGACAAAAATATTAGTAATCTGTTTGGAATTTACATTATATTTATAGATTGGTTTGGGAATAATCAGAATCTTCTCAATATTGACTTTTATAAATGAGCTTGTCTCTCCATTTATTTAAGTCTTCTCTTTGTCTCTTAACAAAGTTAGAAGTTTTCCTCCTGCTGGTCCTTTTTAAGTGTGCTACTTGGTACTACATAATTCTGGTTGCCATGGTTAATAGAATGAATTTTTTCCCTGACATTTCCAAATTGGTTATTAATATTACATATAAAAACCACTGATATTATACATAAAAGCCATTGCTTTTTATGTATTTACTAGAGGCCTGATGCAGGAAATTCGTACAAGGGCCTTGGCCCCTGCCCCTGCCCACTGAGGCTTTGTCCAGAAGGAAGAACGTCCGGTCTAATTAGCATATTACGCTTTTATTATTATAGATTACATAAGCAGAGTTCTAATTGAAAAATATCTTTGGCTTTTAAACAGTATGTAGTAGGGCTCCAGAATTAACGAGCAAAATCTCAAGCAGGCTCCAGAATCACATGGTGCAGGTTGGAATTCTGGCTCCATCACTCACTGCTTACCACCTACTGAACTTTTCTAGAACTGTATTTACTCATCTGTAAGATAAATGCAATAACAAATGTGCCTCAGAGGGTTCGTTTGAGAATCAAATAAGATCATGTACATAAAGCACTCAGCAGAGGGCCTTACAGGCAAGAAGCACTTGGCATATGCAAATTATTTTTCATTCTCGAGCCTCTTGGATTTGCCACATGGATTATCACACCTATAAATAGAAATACTTTTATATTCCTTCTTAACAACATTGACATCCTTTTTTCTCTGTGTGGGGGGTGTTTGTTTATTTGTTTTAACTAAAATGACAGGGTTTTTAAATGTTTCCTATTAAATTAAATTTGTTAAAATTTTGAAAATGTTAAATAATTATAGTATTGGCCTTCCAAGTCTTATTCTTGACCTTGCTAAGTAATGCTTTAACCTTCACTATTAAGTATGATGATGACCATCAGTTTAAGAAAGATGTTCTTGATCCTATTTGTTTAAAAGTTTTCTTCTCTTTGTCATTTACTAAGTTATTTTTAAAAGACGTACGTACGTAGATCTATTGCCCTAACTCCCCTGATCAGGCCCCTTGTGGTTCAAGCCTCCATCATGAAGCCTCTACCACTGGGTTCTAGTAACTCTACTGTGCTCAGGTATCCTTTAAAGAGGGACTTGCTATGTGGAATCTAATGAACAAAATAGATCCAGAGACATAGAAGCATGGAACAGACTATCTAATTTCAGAGGGAAGACGGGGGTGGGTGGGCAGAGATCAACCAAAGAACTTCTATGCATATATGTGTAACCCATGGACACAGGCAATAGGGTGGTGAGGGCCTGGGGAGGGGAGGGGGGGCGCGAGAGGGAGTCAAAGAGGGGAAAAAGGGGACATATGTAATGTTTTCAACAATAAAGTGTTAAAAAAGAAAAAGAAATAAAAAAGAAAAGAAAGGAAATAAGTAGAATGTAGCTTTTCTGTTTTGACTACTGATGTGATTAATTATTATAAAATATTTTATATTTTTTATTATTTTAGTTATTTAACTAATATTCAATCATATCTTCATTGTAAAAATGTTCAACAACACAGAACTATACAGAAAAGAAAATAGTTCCATTCCTTTGGCCCCTACTACTCTCACCATTGACCTCATTCTCATCTCTTGAGTTATCTTCTATAGAAAAATCTTCTATATATTAATTTACATATATAGTAGTAGATACAGAAATATATAGTTTTATTTTTTAATATTAATAGGATAATTTAGCCTAAAAGTTGTTTTTTATTTTAGCCTAAAAGTTTGTTTTGTTTCGTTTACTTAATGTGTAAAAGATTTTTCTGTTTCTAAACTTATAGAGTAACATTCTTTGTAACAGCTGCCTCACATTCTATAGTACAGAAGTAATACTGTGATTTAGTCATTCCCTAACTGATGAATATTTAGGTTGTTTTTCTCTCTCTCTCTCTCTCTCTCTCTCTCTCTCTCTCTCTCTCTCTCTGTCTTTCTATTAACAACAACAACAAAATCCCACTACAATAAACATTCTTGTAGTCATCCTATGCTTATATGAGAATATTTCTTTAGAATACAGATAACTAACTATAAAGGCTATTGCTAAGTAACAGATAGATGCCTTTGTAAATTTAACTGATGCTACCAAGTTACCCTTCATAAAGCTGTATCAGTTTATCACACACACCCCAACAATGTCTGAGATTTTTTTTTATTATTGAACTCTGCCTGCATTCTTAAAAAAATCTTTACCCGTGTTACATTGTTCTTTGGCTGTAATACTGAATTTGATTTGTTAGTATTTTTTTTCACATTCTTGGGACTATATTAATATCTAGTTTGTTGTAGAATTCCCCTACGGGTTTTGATATCCAGATTATGCTTGTATAGTAACATTGAGTGAAATATGCTCCATCTTTTTCTATGCTCTGAAATAGTCAAAATCATGTGACAATTATGTACTCCATGAAGTTCTAATGGAATTAGCTTGTAAAATCCAGGTACATTGTGGGAGTGCTTTGACAAGTTTTAACATTTCTTCTATGGTCATGGGTATATTTATGTTTTCTTCACCCTCAATAAATTTTGATTATTTATGTTTTATTAAAAAATCATTCATTTTACCCAGATTTTACAACTTTGAGCATAGAGTTCAACATAATAATCTACAAAATAAAACCTGTAAGTCTCTTCTTTATCTATGGTTATTCAATATTCCTTTCCTGGTTCCATATTGTTTGTTTGTTTTCCTCCTTTTTCTTCATTAGCTTTGCAAAAGGTTTCTCTCTTTTCTTGTGTTTTAAAGAAATATCTCTGGTTTCTTGGTAAACTTACTAACTTTCTCTTTTCTAACCTACTAAACTGTTCTAATCTTCATTAATTCCTTCTTCCTCTTCTTTTCGTCATATTTTCTCGGTTTTCTTTTTAACTTTTAGTTGAACAGTGTATTTATATCCTTTTTTCTTATTTAATTACAAAAGCTTTTAAAGCTTCTATGTGCACAACCATGGCCTTCTGACTTATGTAATGTTCTTGTTATCATTGTTTTCTAAATAATCTGTAATTGCAGTTTTGATTTCTCATTTATCCAAAAGTTACGTAGGAGTGTAGTTTTGTGGGGTTTTTTTCTTTTTTAAGTTTTGGCAGTAATGTTTAGTTTCTTTGCATTGTGGTTAAAGATTGTGACTTGTGCCCAAACGGTGTGGCTCAGTTGTTGAGCATAGACCTATGAACCAAGAGGTCATGGTTTGATTCCTGGTCAGGGCTCATGCTGGGTTTCTGGCTCAATCCCCAGTAGGGGGTGTGCAGGAGGCAACCAATCGATGATGTTTCTCTCTCATGTATGTTTCTCTCTATCCATCTCTCTTCCTCTCCTTCTAAAACTCAATTTAAAAAAAACTTTAAATAAATAAATATAAATAAATTTAAAAGAGATTGTGGCTTGCATGGTTTCTTCCTTGGAATATATAAAAAATTTTCTTGAGGCCTAATAGCTGACCATTCTTACCTAATGTTCCATAGACTTAAAACAGAGGATAAATTCTCTGCCGAGAACAAAGTATAATATATATCTGTAGTTGAGAAAATATTTTGATACAACCTGATTCAAGTAACTCAACTGATTTGCCAACTGGAATTTTTAACTCCCAGCAGACAACATGTTTTTTATTGCAAGAGCCAGGCTTTGTTGAAATTTTATAAGAAGGAGAAGGAGGAAGATGAGAAAAGAGCAGAAGAAGGAAAGAAGAAAGGAAGGGGGGAAGTTAGTTTGTTCAGAATTCCAGAAACTAGGATTTAAAAATCAAAAGCCAATTTGGGAGGACTAGTTAACTATAGAGATTTGTACTATGAACCCTAGACTTGAGAAGACACAGAAGTGATACATAATCAATTTTCTATACTAAAAGGGATAAGTACATATGATAGGAAGGAGAAAGATTGCAGAGAATATAAGAAAGTTAGATGCAGGTGAGTGTTTTTGAGTGGGGGCTCTGGTTCTGCCCTCTCTTAATGTTGAAATCCTGGAAGAGAGAAAGAGGGACCTAGGTTTGAAGGTGTCCCCTGGAGCCCTAGGAAGAAGGAAACTCTCAAGGGTTAACGTCAACCTGGTGTGACCACCATGGAGTAGAAATGGTGGCGGGCTGGTCTTGACAAAGAAAAGACCCAGTGGGTCTCAGATGACAACTGAGAGAGCTAGCAGGAGAGTTCACCATGGCAAGGGGTGCAGGGACCTGTATTAGAGGGTTCAAGGCTGAATGCTCCAAAGTCAGACAGACCTCAGGAGAGCTGCCAGGACTGAGGTAAGGCCCAGGACTCCCAGGGGCCTCAGGCACAGTGGGATTCATGATGATGGGGAATCTTGGATTTGGGGAGAAACTTTGACAAGTCAGACTAGTTCTAAGCAGAAGTAGTGCCTATTCCGGGACCGAGTTGGAGGCAGAGAAATTCCTAAGTGAATGCTTGACTGAGGTGGGAGCATTCACGAACAAGGGAGATGCATAAACAACTTAGGTACTCATATGCTCAAAGTTCTTTTATTAAGAAGAGAAGGGATACACAGCACAGCTGGAGGTGGAGCCTGGCTGTCTATATTTGGTTATGTGACAGATGAATGTGGTCACAAATTCTTTGCTACTCCTCCCAATGAGAGATAGTGTTCCCTCCCCTTGAAACTAGGCAGGTTCTGTGTCCTGTTTTGACCAACAGAATATGGTCAAGATGCCACTACTGTGCAACTTCCAAGGCCAAACCTTAAGATCACCATTCTGTGAAGGACCCAGTTCCCTGGAGAAAAGCATTTGGAGGCACTAGAGCTGTACAGGAAGCCGAACTGAGAGCTGAGCCCAGCCACCAGCTGGGCGCAGCCGAATGAATAATCCCAGTCGACATCACCTAGAGCAGACAGACCGCCCAGCTGAACCTTGCCTGAATTCCTAACCTACAGAATTGTCAGCAAATTAAATGGTTGCTGTTTTAACCACATTTTGGAATAGTTTATTATGCAGTGATGGATAACTACAACAGGTGACTCCAGGGTTTAGTGATAGAGGACTTTCTGGAAACCGTAATCTCTATGGTGACTCATAAACCCTTTTAGTTAGATTAGAAATGCAATCATCAGCAGTCTGAGTGAGAAGAAATGGAGGGGATTCAGAGACCATGACTCAGTAAGTCTGTCTCTTTAAAGGAAAGGAGCTGTCTATTTGGTTTCCCAGGGATCTCTGTTATAAAGGAGACACTGGCTTTATTATTAGAGCAGTTCGCATGATTAAGCTAATGTTTCTATATCCCTCCTCCTCAACCGCACCTCCCTCTCTCCACCTCCACCACCACCAACAAAAACTCCTTGCTTGAGGCTTATTCTGAAAGTATATAAAATCATCCAAATGAAAGAACATTTCCAAGAAAATGAATTTAGCTGAAAAACCATACTTTAGAATTTTTACATGACTTTCTTGACCTTGATTGACAAGTAAATGCTGCACACCCCAAGGGCACCCCACTCAGCCCTTTAGAGAATTCCCTGGAACTTTCCCCCTGAATCCAGTGCTCGATGAAAGGAAATCCAGGATTCGATGGTGGATGTGGGCTCTGGCATGGGAGAAACTGATTTCTGCTCCCAGTTGCCTCAGTAATGTTTGTGACTTTGAGTAGATCTTAGATTTCTCATATTTAATTCATTCGACAATATTTATTGGGCTCCTACCATGTGCCAGACACTGTTCTAGGCATTTGACATACATCGATGTACAAAGTAGACAAAAAAGACAAAATCCCTGTTCTCTTGGATCTTACATTCAGTTGGAGAGACAGACAATAAACAACAAATATGTCCATTATGTAGTATGACAGAAGGTGATAAATTCTACTGGAAAAACAGAACATGGTGAGAAGGAACAGTATTATGGGAAGAGGGGGCACGTTGCCATGCTAAATAGTATCATACCCATTTAGGTAGACCTCATTGAAGAGGTGACCTTCACACAAAGACTTGAAGGAGGAGAGGGAGTGGGCCCTGTGGGTATTTGAAGGCAGAGGGAACCATGAGAGCAAAGGTCCTGAAGGGGGAGTATGCCTGGTGAGTTGGAAGAGCAGTAAGATTATTGTGGCTATTGAGGAGTGAGGAAGGAGAGACTAGTGGGAAATCAGATATATAGGAGTTGCGAGGATAGGAGTTGATCATGTAGAGCCTTTAGCCAGTGTAAGGTCTGGCTTTACCTCTGATTGAAGTGGGAACCAATGGAGCATTCTGAGCGAAAGAATGACATATTCTGATGTGTCTTTTACCAGGACCCCTCTCCTCTGGCCTCTAAATTGAGAATAGACTTGTAGGGAGCAAGGAAAAAATCCAGGGGAGAGAGGAGAATCCATGTCCTGACTATTTCATTTGCCTATTGTGAAGCTCTGTTGAGTAAATGGCACACAAGACCTGGGCGAAAAACTAGAAGGAATGTAGGTGAATGTTCTTGTTCTCTTTGACACACCTACTCTGCACTGAACTATGTCTGGAGGCTGGACAGGTCCCAGCTAACCTTCCCTGGGAGTTATGACAAACGTGATGGAGATAGTGAGGGAGGAAAGGAGACTGTTCCCTTCCTTGTTTTTAGTTCATCTTAGAGGAGTGGCTGGCTGGCCCGGAGAAATCTGATCCTGGCTGGATGTGTATTTTGGGGAACTGAGTGCTTGTGCACTCGGAACAGGAAACTCAGCCAACCAGTCAATAATGGCTGGGTTTTCAAGACTGAAAATAACTCTCAATTAAGAGTGCTGGCATCCAGGTCCCTTCCATAAAGGTGGGGGGAGGAGCTTGCAGCCAGATATGCAGCAGGTCATGTGGGCTGAGAGGAGAGCAAGTCCTGTTGGGCTTTTGATGTTCTATTGTCACTTCCTTCATATGTGATTCATGGAAAGCCCAGTGCCTGCCACGTTCAAGGAAGTGGGTGATAGGTGTTATAAGGAAACTATCTAGAAAGATTTGGCCACTGAGCTGAATTCATCCAGGATGTGCATCAAATACCTAGTGAGCTGGTTCCCTTGTGACTCATCTCATTCCTCTAAGCACATGATCATCCCCAAACAAATCCACTTCTTCAAGGGTTCTTCTTAGTTGTGGTTTGGCCAATCAAAGTTTGCTGCAGTTTATACGGACCTTTAGGAACCTTAAGAGAAAGGTGGTTTATAGTATTCCTTGTTGTCTCTTTTCTATATATGTGACCTCCTTTTTCTCTTTCTCCTTACCTCAGCCCCCAAGACTCTTGCTGTTTATATCAACTGACACCTTTTCTGTACCAAGCACTGAGCTCAGCTCTAAAGATTCAGAGCTGAATAATTCAAGGTTGCTGCCCTTCAACCATATTTGTTCTAGAAGGTTGAGGAAATTGCACAGAACCCTAATGTACTGTGAACAAGGGATGTGACAAGGGACCCCAAAGAAGAGCTATATTAGCCTCTGCACTGGGTCTTGGAGGTAAGATAAAAAGGAAAATATATTTATAGCAGAGGATATAATAGATAATACAATTGGCTTTCCAAAATAAATATATGTATATATAAATGTATTATAAAGTTTACTGATAGAAAGGATGCATAGCACACAATTTACAAATAATATAATAAACTGTACTCATTGTTGCAAATTCCATTTAGTTCATTAATTATCATAAAATGCTTTTATTGATTTTTGTTGAATTATTATATCTCTGGCCAACCTATTGTTGCAGCTGACATGGATATGTTGGTTGATATTTTTGTTTACATTCATGAGTAAGATAAAAGTGAGATAATAATGCATGCCACAACTTTACTCATTGCCCAATGGCATGAGCAACTTTTTTTGCTGAATTGGATAACAGTTTCAAATACTGGAAGACTATTTCTTAAGTCTTGGTGCTATTCATAGTATAACAGAGACATAACACATTTTTAAAGTTTAATCTGTTATTAACATTCTCCATCATTTTCTTAAGTATAGACAATCAAGAAAACAACAAATCGAACCCTAATTTGTAGCATTTGCCGATTTCTATGGTGTGAATACTCCCACCACAGCCAAATTCAAGCCATCAATGTGACAAATAGATGCACAGTAGCGACAAGCTATCATACAGTATTTCCAACAACTTAATACAATAGATACCAATTCCTTAAAGAGCAATAAATAACAGAAAAGAGTAAAAATGCATAGTAACATACATAGAAAGTGATGAGTGTTGAGGATTTATTTTCCTTGCTTTCAATGTATTTAAGTATAAGTTCATTTAATTCGATTTTTAATAATGGCTATGTTTAACAAAATTCCTGGAAATTGAACAATTGGCTCTCAAAAGCCTGCCCAAGCCATCTTCAACATACTACTGGTCCTAGCACACAGTAGGAATTCAATAAATGGCCATTAACTTTCCTTTCTTAAGGAACAAAAAATAGAAGTGGATTAGCTAAGGTGGGTAAAATAAAGATTGGCATGAGTCCATGAAGAAAGGGCGTTCCAGAAGCTTCGCCAGCGTTTGCTCTCCTTTGTCTGAGTGCTTTCAGTGTCCTTTTCTTCCGGAAGTGTCAGCCCTGCTTTGCTGTGTGAAGGAGAAAAGGCTCCCAGGAATGACCCACATGTGTCAGTCTTCCTCCGGAGCAGGCTAGCGTGATGGGCCTCCCCACAGAGCAGCTAATGCCTTGGCTTTGTGTCCCGACAAGGGCGCTCACCCCTGCCTGACCTCACACGCTGTGTCGGAGGCCTGGAGAGACTGTCTCCGGTGGCTCAGGCATCTTTCTGCCCAGCAAGACCTGGGAATATTTGTGACTGGGCCACAAAGAACACTTCTAAAGTGTCAATCAGGAAAGACGCTTCATCCTTCTGAAAGTCATGTGACAAAACCCACGGAGAGGAAGCTGCTGCTATTGAAATGGCAAAACCCTTACGTTCCCTGACAGCAGCTTCTAAAATGTACCTCACATCTCTGGGAGCTGGTGCTTTAAAAACTCCTTCCAGATGCCTCCACCAAGCACCAGTGGGCTTGCTGTCAGGATGGGCAAAGGACCATTTGCTGATCTCCGTGTTCAGAAGTCATTTGTTCCAAGGGATGCTCCTAAGGGCTTTGTAAAATGTGACAGCTTGCACTTGGAACCCTCACAAGCCTTCCTTTGCCCACAGGCTGGACATGTGAAGAGAAACGGAGCTCAGACAAAGGCCTGTCCGGAAGCTCAGGGAAGCAATGGTCAAGCTAGTAACCAACTCCCACTTCCCTGGATGATCTTTAGGGAGGTAGCTTCATCTTCTTTCTCAGTGGCCACAAGAGATGACAGAGAGGACCAGCCATGCTAGATATCTATTCATATGTCCTTCTGCCTGGCTAGTGTGACCCAGTGGTTCAGCATCGACCTATGAACCAGGAAGTCACGGTTCAATTCCCAGTCAGGCCACATGCCCAGATTGCCGGCTCGATCCTCAGTGTGGGGCATGCAGGAGGCAGCTGATCAATGATTCTCTTTCATCAATGGTATGTCTCTCTCTCCCTCCCTCTCCCTTCCTCTCTGGAATCAATAAAAATATAGATATATTTTTAAAATATGTCTTTCCACTGTCTGGATATGCCCTTCCCATTTTCTAAGAACTACGCCACATGGTTTCCACGAAGCAGTTGAATTCAACCCATGAGCCAGGAAGAAGTACAGTATAATGGTTAAGGCTTGGAAATTAAACTGACTTGGTTTGAATTTTGACCATGCCACTTACTTGCTCAGTGACCTCGGGCAACCTATTTAAAACCTCTCCGAATGTTCATTCCCTCATTTAGAAAAATGGAGATGATAACAGCTGCTTCAGAGAGTCGTTGGGAGGATTCAGTTCACTGATGACTGTGAGTGCAAAGCCAGTGAGAATAAATAATTCATGTTATTGTTTATGGCTTGCTGCTCATCAGCCCTCTGACACTTCTCCCTCTGGCAGACTCTCTCGGGGGCAGCTCCCTGGGCTGGAGCCCTCTTTTCATCCTGGATGAAACTTGAAAATAGCAGAGCTCTTCCCTGTGCACTTCCCAGGGTTGCTAGGGCTTTTCTTTTTTTGAGTCAACAGATAACATTGACCTTCCTCATCTGATGGATGAGCCTGCGTGGAGGAAATCAGGGGAAAGTAAAACAGAGAAGAGGAGTCTCCAGTCAGGGGCGTGTGAGTAGGCAGGCAACCACCATGGGCAACTGGAGCTTAATCCTAGGGGGGCATCCGGGAAACACATAGAACACAGGCCTCAGAGTTCTCCCATGGAGGGTGGGGGAGCCAGGGTACTTATACCCATCAAATCCCATCAATCCTAGCTGAGAGCCACTCCAGGGAAAGGGTAGCAATTCCTCTCCTGACACTCTGGCCTGCAGTACAGACAGACACACAGCCCGCCTATAGTTTCAAAGGAAGCCCACAGTGTTCAGTTGAAATTTGAGGCACAAGGAAGGATATGGTAGAGACACTTCTGTAGATTTTTACCCTTGTCCGAACCAGCACTCCTCTAGGTTGGTAAACCATGTCACTGAAGAAGCTAAAGTTGAGTTTGAACAGCAAATGATATGGAGACCAATATCCCAAGAGCCACCGAATTAAAATAAAAACTAGCCTCTCTCATGAACAGGAGCATTGCTGCCATAAAGGAAAATTCATCATCTGAATGGTCCAGAGAATTCCGTACGGGATTAGGATCATTAAATCTGGCACCAAAAAGCAAGTACCAGTAAGTCCAGGGTGACAGCCTCTTACTCTCTGAAGGCAAATTTAGAGCTTGGTGATAAGAGGGCTAATTATAGGCAGGTGGCCATCTTTATTGTTGCTAGCCTCCAGCATCCAGGGACACTGTCTACTCACAACTTCTGGACTTGTGTTTGGGACCCTTTCTTTAATCCCTGCAGTGCCCACGGCCAGGTCAAGTTCATCACTCCCTGCTCATCAACCCTGCTGAGGGCTCTTCATCTGAGCATTTGCTCAGAACACCTGTCGCCTCTGGCAGGTAATGTCAGCGTGACACAGCGAAGTCAGCAAGAGTCCAGCCGAGACACACAGTTTCTGCTACTGCATCTTGATATCTCATGTATTAGTCAAGATATTTCATGTATCATATTTAAATATTTTGATAGTTGTACTTAATATAATACTATGTTATATTTTATGCATTTAGAATGTTTTTCTGCAAAGGGGTCCAGCGGCTTCACTAGATTGTCAAAAGGATACACACATGGGTCAGGTAAGATTAAGACCCCTGCTCTAGAGTGTGCAAAACTATTAGTGCCAACAGCTTTCCACAGTCCTTGGATGTAATAATAGTTCCTTTTCTTTTGCCCCGTCCCCCAGCCTAGCCCCTTTCTGACAGTTTTTTGGGCTCTTCAGTTGTCCGGGTCTCTTCTCAGAGGCTGGCAGTAGGACCCGTGGTTGTACTTTCAGAACTCATTAGGGCCTGGGCCAGGCAGTGCCCCAGGGAAGGGGAAGCAGGGAGCCGGGCTCCTGTCTGATTCCTCCATCTCACATCAAATCACTCACAGGCCTGAGCTGTGCAGACACTCTCCCAGATGACCTGAGGGCACCACAGCAGCCTTTCTGTCTCAGCCTCATTCTTCCTTCCCGGCAAGCCCAGGGTTTTCGCCTGATCAGACAAGCTTTTGCAAAGAGGTGCACAGGGTGGCTTTCCTCTCTGGGGAAAAAAAAAAAATCCACAGCTTCTCCTTGCACAGCTCCAGGAGATGTTAATAAGTGCTAATAATTGGGGCCTGATTTGCATACCTTGTGGGTTATTAGAGGTGTGTAGTTCACGGGGATAAAGGCTTCCTCATATAACCCCACCCTGCCCACTCCTGCACGGTCCTGGATTACCCCAATGTGCTTTTCCATGCTCCATGAGAATAAGGGAGTACCGTGCTAGGGCCAGGACACCCCTGGAAATGGAATTGACACACTCCCTCAACTCCCGCAGGACAAAGGAAGCCCTTCCGCTGTGCGTGCCTGGGAGGGTGGTTGCAGGACCCATAGGGCTCTGTGTGCTTTTTATCAGTGGCAGGAGATTTATGCTGGCCCCTACCCCGAAGCCAGGCAGGCACAAGCATGCTGGCACTCGAATTAGGAAAATATTTTTTGTTTTGTTTCGGATATTTTTTTCTTTTCCTTTAAATCAGATCCTTTACATGCTCTTTGTGTTTATTAACTGTCCTAAGCCCTGGGATGGCCCCATTGGCATTGCCCTGCAGGCGCCCGCCCCCTTGCTAGCCCAAGTGCTGTTAATTAGCCCTGCACAGATCTGCAAGCCTGATTGGCAGCAGCTTTTGCAAGAGGCTCCCAGCGCTCTGGGCAACAAAGGAAAACCGTCTGAGCCTCTGGGCATTATAGCTGTCATCTGGGTTCTTCGCTTTTTCACTCTGCTGAGGACTTCATGGATGCATTTATTTATTTTGAAATGTTAGCACCAATGTTTTGGTAGCGATATGTAAATCTTGCATTTGAGAAATAATGTCATGTTTGAGATTTGTTGCGACTCTGAGGGACAGGATGGGGGCAGGAAATTCCATTTTTTAGATCAAGAATAGGGCTAACAGTTAGGAAAACTTCTAGACATACCCTGTGACCCAACAATTCCACTCCCAGGTAATTCCCACAGAAACATGGTATATGTTTTCCCCACAATGTGCTAAGATACGCCTACACTCTCATAATAGCCTCAAACTGAAAACTGCCCAAATGGCCATCAACAATACAAAGACTTTTAAAAATCGTGGCAAATTCATACAATGGAACACTGTGAAAACAAACTGCCATTACACACAACAGTGTGGATGAATCTCATACAAAGTTGAGCAAAGGAAGCTCGACACAAAGGAGGATATAGTGTAACATTCTATATATATCAAAAAAAAATATCAGTGAAAACTAATCTATGGAATTCGTCCAAATAGTGGTTAACTTTGGGGGAGAGGGCACAGTAGTGACTAGAAGGATTTCCTGGATGCTGGTCATGTTCTGGCCCTTGATCTGTGGGTTGGTTATAAGAGTGTGTTTAACCCAGGCAGGTGTGGCTCAGTTGGCTGGGCATCGTCCCATGTACTGAACGGTTGCCAGATTGATTCCAGGTCAGGGCACATGCCTGGGTTGTAGGCTCGATCCCTGGAGGAGTTAGTAGCCCATTGATGTTGCATTCTCAGCGATATTTCTCTCTCTTCTCTCCCTCTCCCTCTCCTTCTCCCTTCTTTTCTCTCTAAAAATCAATAAAAACATTTCTGAAAACTGGCAAAAAAAAGGTGTTTAACGAAAATGTATTGAGTTATAAACTTGTATGTTACTTTTTTGCATGTGTATTGTACGTCAGTAAATAGAAAAATGGAGCTAAATTGAGGTTATCTTCTTCTATGGGAAAGTTTAAGGTTTAAGGTTGACCTGGTAATATAGTAATTGGAGTAGACAAGGTTGATTTTGCCTCCCAGGCTGCCCGAACCCCCCCGGGATATGGTACCTTAGACACCTGGGGCTGCTTTGAAGACTAGGGTCCCATAGGAAGCCTAGGAGTCATCCTAGCAGTGTCTCAGGGGAAAGCTCATATAAAAACCAGGTCAACGACCTGAAGAACGGGAGGTATGGAGGAGAAAGTCATGGCTTGGAGCCAAAGGGGAAGTGACCACATGCAAAATTTACTGAGTTCATCCCTTAGACACTCTAGGCATGGTGTCTAGGACGTGCAAGTGTCTCAAAATCCTATGGGGGAAAATCGAGGGCTTAAAGAAACGTGTAAGGACTCCTAAATGCAAAACAAAATTATAGTATCATCAAAATTAATAAATATTTAATTAGTGTCCATAAAACATGGCATATGTCAAGTAATTCAGTGTTTCTCACACACTAATGAACATACACAACATCTGGGGATTTTGTGTGGATACGAATTCTGATTCTGTAGAGCTGGGAGGGAGGGCCTGAGATTCTGCATTTCTAATAAACTCCCAGGTGATGCCCAGACTTCTAATCCATGGGGTCACACTTTGAAAAGCAAAGAAATAGTTAACTGCAGCTCAACTCTTACATAGGCACAAATATAGTAGATACCAAAAATATAATATGAATATTTTATATTTATAAAACCCAAATAGTAGCTTCTATTGTGGTAAAATACACATTAAAAAATTTACCACTTTAACCATTTTCAAGTGTACAGTTCAGTGGCATTAAGTACATTTATATTGTTGTGCAACCATCATCCAGAACCTTTTCATCTTCCCAAACTGAAACTTCCTACCCATTACACAATACCTCTCCATTCCCTCCTCTCCCCAGCCTCTGATAAGCACTATTCTACTCTCTGTCCCTTTGAATTTGACTACCCTAAGTACCTCATGTAAGTGGAATCATACAATATTTGTCCTTTTGAATCTGGTTTATTTCACTTAGCATAATGCCTTCAAGGTTCATTCATGTTGTAGCATGTATCAGAATTTCACTTTTCCTTTGGACTGAATAACATTCCACTGTATGTAGGTCCCACATCTTGTCCATCTGTTCATCCATCGATACACACCTGGGTTGTTTCTCCTTTTGGCTGTTGTGAATAATGCTGCTGAATTTACAAACACTCATTCGATACATGTGGATTTACAAATATCCCCTCAAGTCCTTGCTTTCATTTCTTTTGCTTCTATACCCCGAAGTGGACTTGCTGGATCATATGGTATTTCTATGTTCAATTTTATTGAGGTAGCAAAATAATAGTTATTTTGAAACTTGTAGCAGACTGTCATTTTGATGACCCCATACATATGCCCTTGTGTAATACCGCCCACATTAACTGTGGGCCAGGCCTGTCACTGCTTCGCTTTGACTAATAAAATATAGAGATAGCAATGTTATGCCAATTCTAAGACTAGACTTTAATTGATCTGGCAGCTTCTGTTTGTTCCCTCTTGGAATGCTTATTCTTGGAACAGTCCTTCTTGGAACTCAGCCACTATGCTATGAGGCAGTCCAAGTAGCCACATGTAGAGGCCCACATGGAGAAGAACCAAGGCCCCCAGCTGACAGCCCCATCTGAACTTCCAGTTAAGCTCCATCTGAGTCCATGTATTCCAGACATATCAACCACAGCTGTGCTCCTGGTCAAGCTTTCCGATAATTGCAGTCACTCACTGTCCCAGTTAACCCCACTTGGAGCAGAAGAAATACCCCATGAAAGATAATGCATTATTATTTTAAGCCCTAAGTTTTTAGATCATTTGTTACACAGCTTTAGCTAACCAAAACAAAACCCTTTCAAAGGTTTTAGAGCAAGAGCAAAATGCATTAGACTTAATGTAGGATTTGGGTAGAATTTAAGTTACTTAATATAGAGCGAAATTGGCCTAGAGTCTTCAAAGACCTTAAATATCCCAGGTTCTAACAACAACAACAACAACAACAAAAGGATGTAAAGTAACTGGTGGGAGATGGAATCTTGAATAATCCCAGTCCCTAGAACCAACAGCTGCAGCAGGATTTGTAGCTGTTGTGGTGGTTGTTGTTTTGTTTGGGTTAAAGGCCTGGCTGGCCCAGAGCATCATGCCAATTAGCTGCTATCATCCTTACACCAAAGACAGCATCTGGGGATTTTCCCACATATGTGGCTTGGCATATGGCTGCTGGGGGATTTGAACTCTTAATTAGAAGCTTCCTTTTGCCCAGAAATTATTGTGCAGCTGAGTGATAAGAATGAATCCAGCCAAGCACAGAAATTAAGCAGCCCGAACATGAAGCCTTGAAAACAGTGGCTGAGGTGTGATGCTCATGCATCCAGTCCCCAAGTCCCTCGGCCCTCTCTTGCTGCCAGACACTACACGGAAACCAGTTTACCCCATTCTCCCCAACTGGGGCCCTATGGCCCACAACTGCAGGAACTGCCCTCACCTTAGGCAAAAAGAATGGTGGGCAGTGGTTCACTCATTGTTCAATCATATATATTGAGCCTGTACTATGCGCCAGTCAGGTGCTGTGCTAAGCACTAGGCATAGGTTGCTAAATAAAGTAGACAAGGCCCCTCCTGTCATGGAAATTGCAAATCAATGGAGGAGATTAACAGGTAAACACACAAATACAATACAGAGACCACATTGGTTCCTGCCTTGGGAGCCCTTTGCATGATTTCCTCTTGAAGTTGCTCTTTATTCCAATATTTATGTCATTAGGTGTTAGCTTGACATAACCTCCTTGCAAAAGCCTTCCCTGTCACCCAGTTGCTTTAGTACATCTCTCTGATTTCATCCTCTGAGTAGCACTTACTATTCTCAGGTATCTTTTTATGTAATTATTGGCTAGTTTATTATCTCTTTCTTGCCATAGAAGGTAAACTCCAGGAGGGAGTTTATTCTGCTCACTGCTGTGTCTGGAGCCCCTAACACAGTGTGTGACATGTAACAGGTGCTCAGAAAACTTGAATAAATAATGATATAAAGTTTGCACCTCACCTTTTTACCACCAAAAATGTATATATTGTTGTATTATATGCAACTTAGCTGGTGATTTTATTACTCTTCCCCATTTAAAAAAATCACACTTGATCATTGGCACTTAAAAAAAAGGATAAGTATATACTAACAGCCAGTTATATCTTCTGTTCCTCATGAAAAACACTGGGGTCCTCAGAGAGGGTGGAGGGTTCCAGCCAGGAACAATGGGTGAGGGTATTTCTTAACCTGGGTGAGTGTGTCATATCCAATGGGCACAGGCTCCCATTACGACTGTTGCCACCTTCAGGCAGCTATAATTGACTCAAGGAACTCCAGCCAACATGATAGAACTCATTATCCAGTATTTCAAAGTCCTTGTCCACCCAGCCAACCACTGAGCTCCTACCTACCTCAGGTCTCTGACCTCCGGGTGTTTAGACACTTGTGAGGAGACTGAGAACCAAACCAACAAATATTATATATTGTGATTCACACACTGGAAGGGCACCTAACATAACCTGAACAGGTCAAGGGTGGGGAGGGGGCTGCCTGGAGGAGGCATTTCCCATGTTGAATGTTAATAGATAGGGAAATGGAATGGGGATGGCTGGCAAAGAGATGGCAAAGGTGTGGGCACAGAGGGGAGAAGCAACTTGAATATTCAGAGAACAATGAACAGGTCAGGTTGCTGGAGCAGAGAAGGAGGAACAAGAGGTGAAGGATGGGGTTAGCCTGGGAGCAGCAGGCTGAACTCATCGGCACAACACTGGACCCCAGTTCTGACCATTAGGTCCTTTCTTCTTCCTTCTATGCTCCCTGTATTAGCATCCCACCTGGGACCTAGTCACCTGCTGTGTGAGAGCCGGCATCATGATTTACGAAGAGCAACTTTAGTCATCGTGTTCATTTCTTTAGGAAGAAATGTTTGCCTGCATGGCAGAGTTGGAAGGTGAGCATTTTTTGTTTGTACTCCTTTTTGCCCCTCGTAATAGCTAGCATTTAAAAAGTCAGCATATGTCCATTAACTTTGAAAAACCGCAGCAAAGGATCCAGGAAATTTCCATTGTTTGGACAACTGGCAACAAGAATAGCTTGCTCCCCACAGCAGGCAGCATACTGCAATTAGGCAGAAGGATAGCGAGCAAATCAGAGGAAGACTCTAGCATTTCATGGAACCTGCTTTTTTTCTGGTTAGAAACCCTGAAGACCCAAGTTTTGTTTATCCCTTTCACATGAAAAAGTGAATATTTCTGTGGTCTCATCAGCTTCGTTAATAAAAAAAAAAAGTGGCTGCTAAAATAAGACTTATGATACTGTAAAACCTGAAAGAGCAATTTTTGAAGAAGCCCTTCATGGTGGATTTCCAGCTGCTCTCCCTGCCTGCTCGCCAAGGGGCAAACTAAATCCCTTTCAACAGGAACTGCTCAGCAAAAAATGTTTTGCCCATATTTAAACCCATACCGGGAGTCCTGTCTGTCTTACGATCTGTCTGTCACGCTGGATTTAGACACACATCGTGGGTGCTTACAGACTTGGAGGCACAGCAGTCCAGAAGGCCAGGTGGGGGCCAAGAGGAGCAGGGAGACCCCAGAGGAATGGGTCATCTCCCTGCAGCTGCCTAAAGCTGGTAGCACAGTGGCTGTGGGGCCTGGGACCCTGGAGGCAGGAGGCTCAGAGCAGCAGGAGAGGGCAGTATTAATGCCAGGATCATGGCCATCAGAAAGGATAGGAAGCCCTTTTGGCCCCCCAGCAATGCGACCCTCAAACATGATGACAAGTTCTGGGACAAAAGGGAAGGGTGACAGATTGATCTTATAGTAGGGTTGCCAGATTTAGCAAAGAAAAATACAGGGCTCTCAGTTAAATTTGAATTTTAAATTAAAAAACAAATGATTTGTAAAAAAAAAAATAAAAATGAAAAACAAATGATTTGTAGTATAAATATGCCCCACATACGACATGGGATATACTTACACTAACATTTTTTCCCTAGTTCATCTGGAATTCTAATTTCACTGGAATGTCCTCTGTTTTATCTGACAAGCCTACTTTATAGGTCTCTAGCTCTTTGGTTTCTCCACCTGTCCCACCTCACTCCTGCCCCTGGTATTTCCCTTCCTCTCTCCCTCCTTCCTCAATTCAAGAAAGGATCCGGACAACAGGTCCCAAATCACTGAAGCTCATTCAACACCAATCTGTTCTCTTGCTTCGGGTGGGTGTTTACTTTTTGGTGGTTGTTAAAAGTTTAAAGACTTTATTCCCTGCTAATAGTACCCCAAGCCATATGCAACTGATGGGGGAGGGGGGTGGGATATAGGCGCAACCTGCTTTAATAATGCAAGTGGGCCATTCTGCAGTGCTGGAGGGTTTGAGCTATTCTCGCCAGGCCATCTACAATCTCAGCACCTTCCTTGAGAAATTCAGTTCACAGACTCTGGATCCCAGGGTTGCTACCTGAGCCTGCTCCTGCTGGGGAGTTTTTGTTTGGGGAGCAGGGAGAAATGGTAAACACTGGGAAGAAGGAGACAGAAGAGAGGGCTGGGTAAAAAAGGTGAAGGGATTAAGAAGTACAAATTGGCAGTTGCAAAATAGTTACGGGGATCTAAAGTACAGCATAGGGAATATAGTCAATAATATTGTAATAATTATGTATGGTGCCAGGTGGGGACTGGAAATATCAGGGGGAACACTTTGTAAAGTAAATGATTGTCTAACCACTATGCTGTACACCTGAAACTAATACAAAATAATATTGAATGTAAACTGTAATTGAAGAATAAAATTTAAATTAAAAAAAAAAGGAGGCAGAGACAAAGCACCCAATGATTGCATGGTAATATCTAGAATCTTTGTTATTTAGTTTATGTGAGTGTCAGTGCTCGTATGTGGGGTAGTAATTAAGTGGTAGGTGGTATCAGGGTAAAACTATCAACATGGAGGCTGATGATAGATATTGGTGGCCTAAACAAATAAGAAAAGTTAAGTGGGTTTGGCTATGCAGAAGAAATACTAATTACAGTCATTTTGGGGAGCCTTCTACCACAGATGCTTAATTATCATATGGTGCCATAATACTTATATGTATCATTATATATGCCTTAAATTAACGTTGTTATAAAGGGTAATTTGATTAGAACAGGAGACAAGAACCGAGTCTTCATAGTGTGTTACTGTGTGTTACTCATGCAGAATAGATATCTGCTACTCCTAAAAATGTAGTGCAACAATTTAGTCCTGAGTATGGTGAGAAATGTCTCTACAACGGCTCCGATGACCCTCCACGCCCCGGTATTCGTGCCTTTGTGTAATCTCCTCCCCTCTCGTGGACACTGGACCTGGCAGCTCACTTCTAACAAATAGAATACAATGAATGTGATGGGATGTCACTTCCAAGATTAGGTTTAAAATGCCTGTGACTTCTGCACTTGTTGCCATCTCTTGCTCTCTTGTTTGTTTGCTCTGAGAAAAGCAAGTTGCCATGTTGTGAGTTGCCCCATGGGGAGGCCCACATGGCAGGGAACTAGGGAGACATCGAGCACCTGAGACGTGCCAACAGCCCCGCAAGTGAGCTAGGAAAAGGATCCTCCCCAGTTGGGTCTTGAGATGCAGGCAGCCCTGGGCACTGTACTGCAGCCTTGTGAAAGCTCTGAATCAAAGGTGAACTGACCCCCAGACACTGCGAGAGAATAAATTATTACCATTATTATTGATTTACTAATAGTAAATGCTGGTTTACTTATGCTGCTACATGTTGGGGCGATTTGCTGTGCAACAATAGATAAGGAATCCACACCTACTCCGGACCAGACTTGTGTGGTATGTCATTGAGGGAGGTGTTTGAAAGTAACCATTGTGTTCTACAATGCAGACAGGGCAACAGAGCAGGAGGCCTCAATGTGTGTGGTGGGTGGGGGCTGGGTGGGAAGACTTGGAAACTTGTGTTTACTGCATCACTATTTCCAGGTTCTTAGTAGCTCTAGCAATGCTCCCGCCCACCACAGAACATTCTTGAAATCCTGGTGTGACTCCTGTTTGCAAACTGAAGATCCGGTCACCTGCGGGGCCTGCGGAATTGTCTTGCTTCTCCCTTTGACTTGTTCCTGAGTCAGCCTGTGCTGGTCAGGTCACAGGCCATTTCTTCCTCAGACTCCTCGGTTATGTGTTCTTTGGGAAGGTTTGCCAGTTAGTCAAGGCGCTTGTCTCCTAACTCCAAACCTACCCTTCTGTACTCAGCTTTGTGACTCTGGGGCAGGGACACCCCAAATGGAATTCCGGCTTTTTCAGAGGTTCCCTGCCAGACTCCATCAATAGGGGTCGTTAGAGGGAGACTGCAAGGCTGGAGAAGGCAGTTTGCAGTTTCTTCAACACTTGTAGAGCAGCCTCAGGGGGCCCCTTAGAGACACCAGCACTAGCCCAATAGCACACACTCCTCAGAGGGTTGGATCCCAGTCTCCAGAACCCTCCATTGAGTTTCTAAGTTTTATAATTTCAGTCTCCCTTTTTCACGTGTTCTCTCTCTCTCTCTCTCTCTCGCTCTCTCTCTCCCCCCCCCCCGCCCCAGAAGCAACCGCTGCTCCCTGTGTCTACTACCTCCATGATGCCTTAGAGTTCTAGTTTGCCTTTTCAGTTACTTAATTACCAATTATTTCTATTAAATCCTCTCTGTTAAGTTAAGAGACAAGCACTTTGACTAACTGGTGTGATTTCTGGCTCCTGATCGTGCCGTGGCTGATACAGGGGTCACAGGTTGGGTTCTCCAGAAGCACACACTTAAGTACAGTTTGGGGTGCAAGATATCTATTAGGGGTCAACCCCAGGGAAGAGAAAGGAGAAGCAGGAAGAAGCTGCACTGGGATGCAGACTGAGCAGCACCTCAGCCAAGTCTGGAGTGTTGCCCACCGAAGCGTCCTGCATTCAAGCCAAAGGGCGGGCCCTGAACACCCCACCCCTCAGTCAGGGGCTGCTTGGGGAAGAGCATGACCTCCAGCAAGGCTGGCCCGGCAGGAGCTGACAGAAAATAAGGAGCCACATAAATGTTGATCAAGAGGGAAACAGCTGAATAAATAACGGAACTTTCACATTGTGGAGCACTTAAGTTATTAAAGAGTTACATCAGCCTCTCTGTACCACTCAGAAGCATGTCTATGCCATCCTATTAAGTGGGAGGGGAGATTACAGGACCGTATCCCTATACAGGGTGGGGCAAAAGTAGGTTTACAGTTTCGAGGACATGAAGCACAGAGTTTATTCCTGCCTTATTTATTAATTGTTGTATTATTTTCCATACGAACAACTGTAAACCTTCTTTTGCCCCACCCCGTATTCATACCCATTTTGTTCAAGTGTGCACACCAGTGTGTGTTTATATAAACGTGGGAAATCATCGGGAAGGAAACGACTGTTGACAGTGGACTCTGGAATTGGAATAGACAAGGGAAGCTTTCATTTTGGGGTATTGTTAAAATTGCATGGATTAACTTTCAAATTAAATAAAAGGAATGAAAGAGAGAAAAGGAAGTCCAAGTTGCTTATGGTCACCAGGCATCAGGGACAAACGGAAGGTCAACAAGTACAAATAGGTCACAATAATTGAGCTAAGCAGGTCAAAGGGTTAAACCAAACAAAAGACAGGAGTCAGGAAGGTGAGCTCATTCAAGACCAGGTCATGGCAGAGTGGTGGGGAAGGGCAGAGACATAAGTGACCAAACCAGGAAGCGCCCTGTTGATGCTCTGATGTCAGGGGTGCTACCTACAGGCCTTATTTGTGGGCAATAGGCTTTGGCAGTCAGAAAGAGCTGCCTGCAGGTGCAGTGTGACTGTGATGGGGGTAGAAATAGTGGAGCTCAGGGTTTCATAAGGCAGCCCAAGCCTTCTGGCTTTCTCTAACCCAGCTCTCTCATTATAGATCCCTGAGGAAAGAGAAGATGGAGCCGCTCTGCCTTTCTCACCAGCTCCTTTCACCAAAAGAAAGCCTTTCTTCTTTGCAACTTGCAGGACCTCTCATAGCCTTTAGCAAGCTTATTTGTTGCATTGTGAATCTCTAAGAGGGGATGCCATATGCATTTCCAAAGAGTATTTGACCACAGAGCACTTCTTCCTTAGGTCATATATTCTAATTGTCTTCACATTTTGTTACACAAGTAACATGTGGGTGCTTTTCCCTTGTAAAGAACTCTAGGCTATCCTGCCGGAAGAAAAGGCTACTTGGAAAAAGAGGACCTGGAGGGGGAGATACCACACAGAGAGAAGATGTAGAAAAGGGTTGAGGCATCCAGCCTTGAAGATGAGGACATCTTGACTCTCCAGTTCAGCCCAGCTTGAATACAGCCACATGAGTGGGCCCAGGTTCTATGTGGAGCGGAGACAAGTCAGCCCTGATGATCCTTGCCTGAAGTCTTGACCTAGAGAATCATGAGCAGTAATTGGGTTTTGTTTTAAGCTACTAAGTTTTGGGGTGGTGTGTTGTGCAGTAATAAATAACTGATACATTCTCCCATCCCATCCCCAATGTCAATCTCTCCCTCCCCCAAAGAAATATTATATTGAAAATTTTTATCATTACTTTGCTTTTTAAAATAGTTCTATTAGGTATGCATATATTTATTCTTTTAGGTATTTATTTTCCCATTCTACTTACAATTTTGAGCTGTTTTTGAGCTTTATAAATATAGGTAGCATGCTACATATATTATAGGGAGAATGAAATTGTGAAATACTCACCCAATGAAACATTATCACAGCAATTAAAGTAAATGTTGCTACACAGAATGCCATGGATGAATAAAGCTTAGAGGCATAGTGTTGGATTAAAAACAGCAAGTTGAAGTAGATGACAATATAGAGCATTCATCTTTTTATATGATTATTGGCCATTTCTTCTTCTTTGAGTTCCTGGTTCATATCTTTTGTCTGTTTTTCTTTTAGATTTCTTTTTCTTACTAATTTGTTAGAATCCATTATAAATTTTAGCGTTGCCTCCAAGACTAAAGTACTAGCAATTACTTGAATCTTGAGAAACATTTCCAATAATAGAATTTAAAATCACCAAACCAACAAACAAAAAATACCCTGGAAGATACTGGGGAAAAAAATGAATAACATTCACAACAAATTACACAGGCTCTCTGACTTCTTGGCTGAAAATTCCAAGAGTCAGAGACCCAACAGAACTTGAAGCTCTAGTTTCAGGTTGGAGACTATTTACATAAATCCACAGTGCACAGAGGCTCGATCTCATCTTTTCTTTGCTACCAGTAGGAAATGCATCATTTAACTTGAGATATCCCCCCCCCCACCCCACTTTTAAACATTTCCTAGGATAGACCAAGGAATTACTGTTCTTCCCAAGTAGTGAATTTATATTGCACTAAGGAAAAATAGACTCCTTTAACCCCTGAAGAGTCATATTTCTCTCACTTAGGTCACTTGATAGGGCCATTATAGACTCAGATAAGACACGTGGGACTCTGTTTAATATCGGGCAATTTTCTTGTGCCTCTTCATTTATTAAAAGAATGTATCCATTAGCAGTCATTAGTACTTTCTGTCACGATGTGAGCTAAATCACCCTCCATGGCTTAAGAGAAAATGCTTTTTCAAGAAAAATAATGGCATTAATTGCCCAGTGGAATAGATATGGCTTTCTTTGCCATGACCTCTCCCTCCTCCCCCCAGGCGGAATCGGACACTGCTTACCTCTGTCAGAGATCCAGGCCACTTTCTCCCTACCCTGAGTCAGCTCCTTGCTGCAGCCTGTGGCCTCCCTGGTGGCAGGCCACTGGCCACAGGGACTAAATAGAGCTCCTCATCCATCACAGTGAGGAACCTCAGAATGATTCCTCCAGCTCTTTGCTTCATCCAAGGGAGAACAAGGATGGAGACGCCTCACTTAGCAAACAATCTCATTTGAAGGGACTCCGTTTTAGCAACAGGAAGCAAATCACATTAGAGGAATAATCACCTTCCTGTAGCTCCCAACTGAAACCGATCTCCCTTTTGACCTTTTGTTTGAAACATATGCTCTCTGGAAAATGTAGTTTGAGGAGGGAGACGTAGGGGTGTGTGTGTGTGTGTGTGTGTGTGTGAAAACAAGTTCACATGGAAACAAGTTTCTATGTAGCTTTCTAATTAAAATCCTTAAATTAGTGTACATTTTTCATCTCCTAAATATGGATATCTCTCCAGGCTGTGCCTTTTTCTTACTTCCTCCCTCTCAGGTTACATCCATTCTCACTGGCATTAATCACTACATCTATATCGATTAAGATACCTTCAAGCAAAAATAATAAAATAGCAACTAATAGTGACTTAAATTACAAAGACATTTAATAAACTTCTGGGATCCAAGAAGTCTGGAGGTACGCAATTCCAGACTTTGGTCAGCAGCTTAACAGAGGCACCAGGGACCCAAGGTTCTCACCACCTTTCTGCTTTGTCACCATCAGTGTGTCAGCCGCATCTCTCAGGATGGCTAAGCTACTCCCGGTCTCTCCTAACAGGGTCACAAGCAGGAAGGAAGGAGATGGAGACACAACGGGCCTTCTCTTTCATCAGGAAGAAAATCTCTCCCAGAAGCCCCTGAGTCTCAAGAGCCAGAACCGATCACATATTCACCTCTTGACCAATCAAAGGGAAATGAGTACCATGTTTTCACTTAGGCCAGGCATGATTTATCCTCTTCATTTGGGCAGATGCCAGACAAACACAGGTTTGAATAGCTGTTAAGGAGGCCGCAGCTCCCAGATCCTTATTTTCAACCCTGACTGCTTTCACCTCCAATTGCACCTTCCCAACTTCCTGTTGAGCAGCACTGCTTCATTGTCCTGTCACCTCAAACTCAGTCCATTAGGGAACAAATGCCTTTTATTATCTCCCAATACTGGCTCCTGACTTTTCCAGGGGTAGTTTCATTCATCCATCATAGAGGCTGCGGACCTCAGAATCATTTTGACGGCCTCTCTGTCTGGATTTCCTTATTCAATTGGTCCCCAAGAGAAGTCAATTCTTTCTCTTCCAAACGTCTCCCACTCTGGCTCATCATTTCCACTCTTCTTGCCACTCCTTCAGTCATGTTGGTCCAGTTGCACATGGACCACTTCATTTCATCTGAAATGGGCTCCACACTCCAGGGTCATTCATGCTGCCACCAGATTCAGTCGCTTCTTAAAGCCTGCCATGCTCATCTCTCTCTTGTCTCCAAACTTCTTAGTTTGGGTTTTAAATTTTTCTGCAACATTACCTTTTGAAAAGGATTCCCAATTATTCTCTGCTCCAGCCAAACTGGTCAATTCATTGCTCCCTAAAATATGCTTTATGTGTTCCTATTGCCACACGTGTCCACACCATTCCCCCACATAAGGATACCTTTCTGTTTTCCCTCTCCTATCTGAATCCTCCCTGGTCAACTCTTGTCTCACTGTTGAACTCTTCTTAAATATCCTAGGCTACAATGAATGTTTTCTCCTCTGAAATCTTACATGCTGGTGGAATTATGAGTCAATTTTTAAAAAGAAACTTTAGGGTTAAATGATTAGGCAAGTGTAACTCTGCTGTGGCCATGTGACCAATGCTTTGCAATGTGCCACAATAATACTTGCATGGTAAAATAATGATGTAATGCCCATTGTTGAATATTGAGGAAAGTTTAAATATTTATTCTGATTGTAAACTTCAGAGAGTTCAGAGCCCTTTTTAAAGATAAAGGTAATAACACTCTCAAACAGGGCTGCAATCGATTCTTTAAAGAGTACCAGTGAATCTATACAATCTGATGTCATCAATCCGTGAAGAGACCATTCATTCATTCATGTGTAGCCAGGAGACTGCAGTTTTATTACCTGCCACCAGAATTCTTGGCAGGACAACTCTCTATATTTAGAAAAATATCTTGACAAATTGTGTGGGGACAGTGGCTGAGGTTCAGACAGAATCTGACTATACTGTTTGTATCAGCATGGCATGCTCATGTCTAGGTAAGTGGGAGACTTAACTTTTTAACCATTTCCTCATAAAGAAACACTAAACCACTTGAAAAAATGGCAAGGTTATCAAGACAGAGCCTGGAGTAGAAAACCAGGAGGCACACAGAACTATTTTATGTTCAAATATTTTACAAAAACTATAGCAAAAGAGTAGGAGGCCTTGGGCTTCGCTGTTGAAATTAGGTGAAGGTGGGTCTGGTACCAAGTTGCCCATATGGCTTCTCTGAAGGAAATTGTTAAAGTATAGTTTTTGTTGCTATCTAGGGTTTATAAGCCCAGCAGGAATCCTGGCTTTGCTGCTTAGAAGCTTTATCAAAACTCTCTGAATTTATTTATTCATTTGAAAGATAAAAGAGGAAGGTCTATTCTATATCCAGGCCTGCTCCATATTTTATTTCCTATATGTATGCACACATTTATGTTTCTCTTTCATAAGATTGAGTTCTCATTTTTTAATTCACATTCCGTTGGTAAAATTGTCTCTATCGGTAGTGACACTTTTGGTTGTAAGAAACAGAAAATTCCATTTCAACTGACTCATTCCCTAAAGGAGATTTACTGGTTCATGTAACTGAAAAAGTCCATATGTGGTAGCTATCAGGTGCAGTTCCATCAGCTTGCCCCCTTGCTTGCCCCCTCCTTTTGTGTGTTGGCAAAATACTCAGCTGGCAGCATGGTGACTGGAGTATTTCCTGGTCTTGTAGTCTGGCCATAACAATGTCCACTCTTTTTTAAAATATATACAGTATATTTTAATTGATTTCAGAGAGGAAGGGGGAGGGGGAAAAAGATAGAAACATCAATGATGAGGGAGAATCATAGATAAGCTGCCTCTTCCACATCCCCTACTGGGGACTGAGTCTTCAACCCGGGCATGTGCCCTGACCAGGAATCAAACCATGATTTCCTGGTTCACTGAGCCACACTGGCCGGGTCTCCACTAACACTCTCAAAAGCAGGAACTCTCTTAACCAGAAATTTTTCATTTCTACCAAACTTTCCATCTCATCTCATTGGCCAGAATTTGGTCACATGTCCACTTCTGAACCAATCCCCTTGGCCTAAAAAATGCCACACACTAATAACTAAGGTGTGGATTCCTAAACTAATCTCTGTGGCAAAGGGGCAGGATTATTCATAAACCAGTCAAGCCCACATGGCAACTAGAGGCAGAATCAGCTTCCCTAAACCTCATGCCTGCATGGGGGTGGAGGTATCCCTGAGCAAACACCAGGGTGCTGCCAGAAATGGGCAGGAGGGAATAGATGCTGGGTAGGCATCTTTGAAATTCATTCTGTACAAAATTATAGAATATCTATCTTATCCCAGAGACCACAGGATACAGCCAGGTCTGAAAACCAAAGGCTGTAATGTTCACAGAATTCAAGTCTGCCAGATCTTTGTCTAATAAAGTCTAAAAATTTCCACAAGGAAATGAGAAAGATGTAAACAATTGCAGCTCTGTGGGTAACTGTACACCAGCATACGTGAAACCAATTGTTTCCACTCCATATGGGATACTAATCAGCTTAATTACATGGAAGAAAACAACACAAAGAACCCAAACTGCTCTAGTGTTTCATCAGAGCAAAACAAAAGAAACTGAAAAATATACTTTCTTCAAACAGAAAAGTAGGTAAGATGTTGAAAAGGATTTTTTTTTTTACCAGAGGAGCATAATAACTTGGAAAATATACTCTTTTTAGATAGAAAAATGAATATAATCTTGGAAAAGATCAGAGTCTGAGCAGTTTTTGACTGTCAATCATTAATATCCATTTTTATTCTGCCACTATGGTTACACTTACAATGTACTTAATGCTTTCAAAATACTATGTTTATCAGTTTTGTGGGTGTGGTGGGCAGTCTGTCAATCCCTCCTTGCTTGGACTCAAATTAGCTGAGAAGTATAGTTGATCCATTCTTCCAACAAAACATCTATTGAGAGCCTTTGATGTACCAGGCAGCCCTGTGCCTGTAGCATAGTCACATGGTCAGCAGGCTATCTTTCTTCCCTTTCAGAGGAAGAGGGTGCCTTTGAGGCCATCATCCAATGTTCCTGGGGACATTAGGTCCTTTTTCTGAGCAGCCCTGATCCTTCCTCTGATGTCAGCTTGGATGGGTCACTGACTTATTGAACTCCCACTACCAAGAAATGCTGTGGGGAAGATAGGAGAAAATTCATTGACATAGCTCAAGCTCCTGAGAGCTTCACAACCTTCTTGGAGATACAGCGACACCAAGGAAGAAAGAAGAACACACACATATCAAAAAATTGATGACCTAAGACCCAAAATATAGGTAGTGCAAGAATGAAATAGGTCTCCCAGCTCCCAGGGTAACATGGTAAGTGTGCAGGATGGGGAGGGAGACTGCCATGAAAGGAAAACTGTGGGAATGAATGAGTAGAGTAAAGGTTAAATAGTGGGAGGTCGTGAAAGTCAAAGATAGACTTAGACCCAGTGGGCTAAGGAAAAGGGAAATAGTCCACGTCTCAAAGCTTCCCCACCCCTCAAAAAGGCATGCCTGTCAATGCAGCCAATGTGGTATAGTAGAAAGAAATAAAGCCTTTGGCTATAATGCATTAAATAGAATAAGTTATGAAAATTAATTTTATTTTTATTTTTCTTAATGTAGCTACTAAAATTGTCTTTAATTACCTAGCCACAATATTAGGCAACGTAGGAAACAATATTTTTCTCTAACAGAAACTGGAAGTATGATTTTATTCCCTTAATGTCTTTAAAATCAGTGAGTGTGGTAATTCGTAACCATGACCACAATTTCCATCCATGCCCTTTGGGCTGGACTTGTTACTTGCTTGGCCAATGGGACTTCAGCAAACACGATGCCAGCAGAGGCTGTCAAACTGCTATGCACCAGGGCTCACTCTCTTGCTGCTCTTGGAAATTCAGCAGCCAACACTAAGTGAATAAGATCAAGCTAGCTGCTGGGTGATGATACACGGCCAAGTTTTCCTCATTTCCCCCCACTGACATGGAGTCAACTACCACACTTGTAAATTAGGCCATTTCTAGACCATCCAGCCCCACCTGAGCTGGTCCAGCTGACCCACAGAATTCATATGATATAATAAATGTTCATTGTTTTAACATGAGTTTTGGGGTATCTTGTGTAGCAGAAGTTAACTGGTAGAGTATGGGTGGGTCTGTGACAACCATGGATTAGCAGAACCTTCACCAGATCTGGAGAAGAATGGAGACCGGTAAAATCCTGTTAATCTGTTCTCTATTAGGGGGTAAGCTTTGCAACTTCATATACACACACATACATAGGCATACACCACACACACACACACACACACACACACACACACCATACATACAGCACTACCCATCACACACACACACACACACACACACACACACACACACACACACCATACATACAGCACTACCCATCACACACACACACACACACACAAATACAAAACTCAGACAAAAATTGGAAGTGATAGTCCAGACAGAGTGAGCATCTCACCCAGGGTTTTCTAACCCTTTTTTACAGAAAGACCAGTTTTTCTGATGTCAAAACACTTGGACACCTGTACTATTCTGGTAGTTGCTTGCTAATATATGTTGATGGAGAACAGATATAATGCCCACAGAGCCCCCGTTGGTACTTATGTATCTTTATGACATTGATGTAAAAGAGAGCTTTCTATATGGCTCAGTTAGAAAATGGTGCCACTTCTTCACGGGGTTGGCTCAACCCCAAAGTGAGACAAATGGCTCATGGAAAGAAGTTGGGGCTGGTTTTCAGCCCTTTATATGAGATCCCTCAGCTGGCTGCTCTTGGCCAGAGGACAACTGTTGCAGCCATAGAGAGGCTCTGATGACCCAAAGACACTATGGGTTCAGTAAGACTTTGAAATAAAATTGTGTTTGGTTCATAACAACGGTGCCTGGATAGATTTGAAAAATAATCATTCTTTCTTCTACAGAAAAAGCCTTGGGAGATGAAAGGAATTCAGGGACTTTTTGCAATAACTTTACCCCTCCCCAAGGATCCGTAGTCCACAACTGGCTTAAGACCGCTCAAGGGTGTGTCTAATGGCCATAAGGGGACAATAACAGGAGAAACATTGTCCCTGTCTGGCCCAAACACTTGGTTCACAACTGCAGATCAAATGTGAGAATTGGGGCATCTTACCACTTTGCCCCAACACATAAATCACAGGATTTGGAGTTAAATAAATCTCTTTACATTTTGTTCACACTTTTTTGTATGGGGAAAAAAATGCCTACAAATGAATAATCTTAAAATAAAATTCTGAGTTATTAATAAGCCTTAGTTTTAGCCTTGAGTTAATTTAGCCACTTAAGTATCCCAGCATAACCAAAATGTGCTACCTTACAAGTTGCTTCAGTGTGTCAAGTTTTCCCTTTGCAAAGGCAAATTTCTAAAGGTGGGCAGCGGAACACTATCCTCACTCCTCACATCCAGCCAGACACTGAGGTACCCTTTGCAAAGGCAAATTTCTAAAGGTGGGCAGCGGAACACTATCCTCACTCCTCACATCCAGCCAGACACTGAGGTACTGATTTCAGAGAGGGAGGGAGAGAGAGAGATAGAAACATCAATGATGAGAGAGAATCATTGTTGGCTGCCTCCTGCATGCCCCACCCTGGGGATAGAGCCCACAATCCAGGCATGTGCCCTAATCGGGAATCAAACCATGGACCTCCTGGTTCATAGGTCGACACTCAACCACTGAGCCATGTCAGCTGAGCAAGTTATGCATTTATTTAAAAATATTCTACAATATAGGCTTTTCAAAAACACGGGTATACCCAGAAATCCCTATTTTACTCAAGAGAAATGTAAACTCTATCAATCAAGTTGTGGTTGTGCTTATCTGATTGTATACATTTGTCAAAACTCAGAACTATATGCTAAAAATGGAGAATTTCACTGTAAACAAATTATACCTCAATTTTTAAAAAATGAACACAGGGATGGGCACAGATATTGAATAAATGTTTGCTAAGTAAAAGAAAAAAAACACAGGGAGACTTGCTTTTTCATTTTGTTAAGTTGGAAGGTTTTCATTCTCTAAATAAAACAACTAAATTAGTCTCAGTTATTAAAATAGCTCTCTGAGGCATTGTTTGTATTGCAGCCCAGCATCTCTGCTCTGAAATTTAAGACCTGCTCAGCTGCCTGCACAAGCATGGATTCCCTGTTCTCAGCACAAGCTATTTGTCTTGGAGAACCAACAAAATCTGATATTAGAAATCATGGTATCTCATAGGACGATAAATAGCCTGTAAATTTAAACGCAACGAGAGTTAATAAAAATTGAATGTTTGCCATATGCCAGACACTGTAGGTAATATGCACAACAATCCTCTGAAATAAATGAAATGACCTTTTTTTCCCCCCAACAGGACCACTGTGGTTACTATGTCGAGAACCAACTATATATGAGAGGGAGATGGGGTGTGGGAGGTGAACAAGAGTGGAAGCAGAGCCCTAACTGGTTTGGCTCAGTGGATAGAGCGTTGGCCTGCAGACTGAAGGGTCCCAGGTTCGATTCCGGTCAAGGGCATGTACCTTGGTTGCGGGCACATCGCCAGTAGGTGGTGTGCAGGAGGCAGCTGATCGATCTTTCTCTCTCATCGATGTTTCTGACTCTATCCCTCTCCCTTCTTCTCTGTAAAAAAAAGTCAATAAAATATATATTTTTTAAAAAGAGTGGAAGCAGGGAGATGTATTAAGAAGCTATTGCAATATCCAGCTGAGAGATGGTAATAGCTGGATCCATAGTGAAGGTGGTGGAGGTGGTAAAACGAGGTTGCATTTTGGATGTTTTGAGATCAAGCCCACAGTCTTCACCAATGGAGTGGATTTGGAGTGTTAGAGAAAGGGAAGAAGGAAGAGTACCTTATAGGTTTTGAGCCTCTGAACAACTAAAAGGATGGAGTTGTCATGTCCTGGGATGGGGAAGATGGAAGAGGATCAGAGTTCAGAGGACAGAAGGTCAAGGGTTCAGCATGCTAAGTATGAGAGTGCAATTACCCATGCAGTAGGGTTTTCAAGTGGACAATTGAATAGATGAGTCTGGAGTTCAGAGGAGGGGTCAGAGCTGGAAGTGGATGATCTGCAGACATGACACTGGGTATATCACCATTGGATGAGGGAGGTAGGGAAAAGAAGAGGTCCAAGGGCTAGAATCTGGGATACGGTAACTTTTGGAGGTCATGGAGGAGAGGAGAGACCAGCAAAGGAGACTGAAAAAAGAGCAACTAACAATGTAAGAGGAAAACCAAGAGAGTTGTGTCCTGGGAGCTGAGGGAAGAGAGCTTATCAATAAGGGGAAAGATCTGCTGGGTCAAGAAGACTCGGAGGTCAAACCTCTAGTGAAGCAGCCAGTGACTGAGTGGCCAGTAGGCCTCCCCGGTCCCTGGTCCAGGAGGCCACTCTTCCTCCCTCCCTGTCACCTTGCCCATTTCTATCTCCGTCACATATCTTATTGCATTCTTCTATAATCAGCTCCCTTGTCTATCTGGAGGTCATTTCAGTATTTCTAGTGCCCAACATATGCTCAATCAATGTTTATTGAATAAACAAAAGATAAATGAGTAAGTGATAAGGGCTGAGGGCTGAACCTGAGAGAAGTTTAAATGTCTCCCATCCCCAATACCCAAGGAAAACGTGTTCTTTTGTCTTCAAGTGCCACAAGGGTCTGGGGTGGGCTGGAACTACTTGTATTGACTCACATGAATTAATGGTCACATTTTCAGGAATTCTGAGAGCTGGTTGTCAAACACAGCCATAATTAAAACATTAAATTATATAAACTTACATCTAAATAAATATGTTTAAAACAACAGTAATAATACTAATAATTTTTCATTTCCCAATTATTTTACTATATTATCTATGCTCTTGAATTTCACTACATCTATTATATCTGGACAGTAGGAACACTATAAAATGATGTGCTACTACACAGCCCTTTCCAATATCACATTCAGTGATGTCATATTGCTAGCTTGAAATAGGCGATGATGAAAGGATTTACACCACCAGAACAAGCAATTTTCTGCAAATCAGGACTCCTCTCCACCAACCCCCACCCCAGTCCGTTGTTAAACATTTACCATCTCACCACAGGTTATACTATATTTTCCACCAGAACCTCCTGTAAGCAACCTTTCTTCAAGGGGAAAATGATCACTGAATTCTCTCGAAAGCAGCATTTTCTTCTCTCATTTTCTATCCTCCACTTGTGTGGATTCCAGGTGGATGCCAGGTGGACAAAACAACCAGTGTGTTAACTGAATTTTTCTCTCTCCCCCACCAGCGGTTTGATAGTGTGCAGACAGCTTGTGCATTGCACCATCAATCAAATGGCTTCAACATCGCTGATGACTTCCCCTTCCACCACCCTGCAGCCTCTTCTGCTGGGTTCTTCTGAAAGAAAATGTTTAGAATTATGACAATCACTCATTATTATTTAACTGGGTCAGCAGCAAAGCTGGTTATGAAACGTATGTCTGAATCGAAAATGTGGGAATCAACTGCCAGACTTTAAAGAATTCTTTTAAAAAGTATATACTAAATGTGGAGAAGAGTAGGATTATTCCCTTTGAAATCTATGACTCCAGCCTGATTCCTCTCCACGTCCCTTTCCAGCTCCCAGATGACGCAATTTATCTCCCCACTGGAGTGCATCATGCTCTCTTTAAAGACCCAGAGTTAATGGAATGCTGAGAAAATCAATCCCTTCTTATTATGCAGGCCTGCTGTTTGGCAAATGGAAAGCATATTCTTTCTCTTTCTAAGTAGGCAGAAATAAGCCCTGGGAGACACCTTGATTATAACCCTCACATGTCCTGAATGAGAGTCCACACACCAGATTTGTGCTTAACATACATTTAATTCAAAAAGTCCTGGTGCATATCTGCTCATAACTCAATGAGGAGACCTCTCTCTGTTTCTGTCTGTTTCTGTCACACACACACACACACACACACACACACACACACACTTCTTTTCTCTCTCCTATGAAAACAGCATATATCGTAATGTAAGGGTTTTTTTTTTGACATCTAAGATCCATAATATTATCTACCATTTATTAATCATTTACTATGTGCCAGGTATTATGCTCTAAACCAATGGTTCTCAACCTTGGCTGCACATTAGAATCACCTGGGAATCTTTAAAATCCTGATTTCTGGGCCTCATCCTCCGGAAATTCTGTTTCTTTGTTACTGATGTTGTGGCCTCACCCCATAACAAAGAAACAGAATTTATGGAGGATGAGGCCCAGAAATCAGGATTTTAAAAAGAGTCCCAGGTGATTCTAATGTGCAGCCAAGGTTGAGAACCACTGCTCTAAACATTTTTTTTTAACAACCTCATAAGGTAGCTTATAATGTTATCCCCATTTTACAATTGAGCAAACTAGCTGAGATAAATATACCAAGTTCACTATAGGAGCAGAAATTGGATCTGAACCCAGTTCTGTTTGACTCCAAAACCAGGGCCTCTAACATTGAGTTCCATGCTACTGATCATGTCTCAGAGCTAGAACCAAGTGAAAGCTATGGGCAGTTTCAGGCCTACCCGTGAGAAAACATCGCCTTGTGATAAAATAATGAGCTCCCTAATGTTGAAGGTAATCAAGGAGAAACTGAAAGAACACTTCCGAATATTTGCTTTCCAGTACAGTAGGCTCTGAGAAGAATGGTTGATCAAATCTGTTCCTTCCCCAAAGCTGATTCTTCACCAGGGAAACAGAGAATATACTTTTAGTAAGAAAGCAGACATGTTCTACAAAACCAGATTAGAATGAGGAGCAAAATGGGACATCCTGAGGAAGGACTTCTTTTCATTCCATGCAGTGGACTGGGCTTCTCTGAAAAATAATGTCCTTCTCTCCACGAGGCTGTTATGGAAAAGCTGATGACCACACATAGAGTTCCTTTTGCCTCTACCGTTGTCCAGGATTTTATTATCTCTCACCTGGAATTTCAACACAGTTTCCTAACTGTTCCCTCCTCCGGTCTCTCCCCAACCTAGCCCATCCTTACAAAGATCTAAGTGATCATCATCACCACCACCCAAGCCAACCTTACTTTTCATTCTCTTGCTTAAAGACCTTGTAGCTCACACTGGCAGGTCGAGTTCCCAGGGAAGCAGAATGAAACAGAGACGAGCATATCCAATGTTTATAAGGGAGGGCTCTTGAAATTAACCCTTGTGGACGGGAGGGAAGGAGGCAGGGTGGGACACATGGAGAAGTCATTGCAACAAGGCTTCAGCTTATCAAGGGGGGTTCTGAAGCTGGAATGGCCCTTCAGAGTTCACATGAATTGGAGTGAGATTGACAGAGTCATTATACTCCTATGTAGACCAGCCATTGGTTGAAGGCTGCCCAAGAAGCTGGAATGAGCTTGGGCAAGGTATCTATCTTCAGAAAAGGGAGTGGAAGAGGGCTGAGAGGAAAGGCCATTTGCCAGCAGCACTCCTGAAGCCAAGAGAATAAGCTCTTCGGTACTGAAAGGGGGGATCTCGGCAGCACAACGCCATTCACTGCACTCTAACCACAGAATACCACTCACCTCCTTTGCATGACCTGAAAGCCCATCACAGTCTAGCCCAGCCGTGGGCAAACTACGGCCCGCGGGCTGGATCCAGCCCGTTTGAAATGAATAAAACTAAAAAAAAAAAAGACCGTACCCTTTTATGTAATGAATGTTTACTTTGAATTTATATTAGTTCACACAAACACTCCATCCATGCTTTTGTTCCGGCCCTCCGGTCCAGTTTAAGAACCCATTGTGGCCCTCGAGTCAAAAAGTTTGCCCACCCCTGTAGCCCCTGCTATCTCTCCAACCCCATCTTTCTCCATTTCCTATTGTCTAATTCGGGTACATTAAACTTCTCAGGGGATTCTTGAATGAGCTGCCACCTCCCTGATTTGCACATACTATTCCCTCTTATTAAGATGTCCTTAGAAATTACCACAATTTGGTGGCTTAAAACAACACACATTTACTCTCTTATAGTCATAGAGGTCAAAAGTCCAACATCAATTTCACTAAGCCAAATCAAGGTGTCAGCAGGACAATGCTCCCTCATAAATCTTGGGGGATAAGGGGGAGAATCTGTTTCCTTGTCTTTTGCAACCTCTAGAGCTGCATTCTTTGAATTCTTTAGTTTGTGGTTCCTTCCTTCATCTTCAAAGGCAGCAGCAAAGCAACTTGCCTCATTGTCCCCTTGACTTATGGTGCTGCCAAATCTACCTTTATCTCCCTCTTACAAGGCTACTGTGATTGCATTTAGGATCCACCGGAATAACAAAGGATAAACTCTCCATCTCAAGATACTTAATCACATCTGTAAGTCTCTTTTGTCATATAAAGTAACAGTCACAAGCTCCAAAACAGTAGGACCCAGATAAGTTTGGGGCCATTATTCAGCCTACCACATCTGCCTTGATCCATGGACTTCTCTTTCAATGTCACCTCTTCTGTAAAACTTGCCCTGACACTCTCAGGTAAATTGAATTGCCATCTTTTTTTAATTAACTGTTTATTCTATCAGTTACCATGTTTTGCTATAATTCATTCATGAAACAATGAATTCATTCATTTATTGAGCACCTTCTATGTGCCAGGCACTGTTCTTAATTCTTGGGGTTAGAGCAATGAACAAATGGAACAAAAAGCCCTGGCCCTTCTCTAGCTTTGATTCCAATGAAGGTAGACAGACAATGTTAAAAATTAAAATAAATATTTAAAAAATAATTAAAATAAATACTATGTGAAAAAGAAACAAATTAATAAGGAAAAAAACAACAGCAGGGCATAGGATTGGGAATGTAGCAGGGGAAGATAAAGATAATTGCTATGTAAAACAGGTGGTCAAGGAAGGTCTCCTTGAAATGGTGACATTTGAGTAAATCCTTGAGGGAAGTGTGGAGGCTATTTGGCTGAAGAGCTTTGTAGGTAGAGGGAAGTGCAGGTGCAAAGGTTCTTAGGCTCTAGTCTAGAGCATGACTCACATGTTCAGGGAACCGAGAGAAGAGCTCCTGGAGATTTTTGAGAAGAGTGATGTGACCTGACATACAGCCACACGGGTGTGCATTTCACAGCACAATCTAGGGTGTTCCTTTTACCTTTAGTCCACTTACATAGACTATATCATGTAACATAACAACTCTAATGGCTACTGTCTGAGATAAAATGGAGGAAATGCCAGGGTGGAAGCAGGAAATCCAATTAAAAGACCTTTATAATAATCCAGGCAATTTACCTACTTCCAGGACTGATGCATCTCCAACACCTGGAACAAAGTAGGCATGCAAAGAATAAATGACTACATTTTGCACTACAGTGTAAATATTCTTTGTGTTCTTAGGGCACTCACTGGTTACTTCCTGAATTCATAGTTCTTGAATAAAGGGGTAGACCAGATGATTTTTCAAATCTAAAATTCTGTCAACCCAACTGCCATCTGGGCTTCTCCACTAGGATGCCCCACTGCCTTCTCCAATTCTACATGATCCAACTGAATTCATCCTTTTCCTCCTTCCTCCTGGCTTCCCCCACCTAGGTTTGAAGTCTGTTATCTTTACCAATCTTGTCTAGGTCCAAGTCTTGGGACACCTTCTCTTTCAATACCACTGCCCATAACCCAATCTTGCCCTCACAACATCTTCCCAAGAGCCCATGACCGCTCTCATTCTCCCCTCAATCTCTGTTACCAAGTTTCTGCATCTTCCCATCCTCCCCACACCTGGGACACTCTCATGTGCTTTACTCCACTTCCAGGACCTACCTCCAACCCAAGTTCTTTGTTAGTCTTTATAAACCCATCTCTCAAAGACCTCATTCTCCTCAGACTTCCTCTGTGCTCTATGATCTGGCATTTGGCAATATCTAGGCGGGAGGTAATAGTAGGGAAAAGAATGCAAGCTTTGGAGGCAGACAGATGAGATTCAAATCCCAGCTCAGTCACTCCCTAGTGTGTAATGTTGGGAATTCATTCATCTTCTCTGGGCCTTTGCTTCTTCACATTAAAACTTTTATTAAAGATTAAAAATTTTAAAGTCTACTTCATAGACCTGTGTGAACATCCAAAGATAATGTGACAAAGCACCTAGTATGCATCAGGCACTCAATAAATGCCAATTCCATCTTCCCTGTCTGCTTACACCTTGCACACAGTTCCACTGCCTGCAGTTGGCATTATGATTCCTTTCCCTACTGTCTTCTAATATTTAATTAAAATTATGTTTATAAATATATGTTAGTAACACATGCATTCCAGGCCATAGCAGCCCAGGTTAGAACACAGTTTATGGGAAACCCTTTGTCAGGAATGATCTTCTTGGATGTGCATAAAAATCACCTGTGCAATTGTTCATGTTAATTTTTTGCAAATTACCAGGATATTTACTAACATATTCTACAGTAGAAGCTAGTAGTATAATGAACTTCCATGTGCCTGTTACTCAGCTCAGATAATTGTCAATTCTTAGCCAGTTGTGTTTCATCTATCCCATACTCTCAAGTTTTATTGCTGGTATATTTTAAAGCAAATCTCAGACATCATTTTATTCTACTCACAAATAATTCAGTAGTTATCTCTATGGAAGGGCTTGTCTTAGTTTGCTAGGGCTGCCATAACAAAACCCCATAGACTCAGTGGCTTTAACAGTACTTAGTTTCTAAAAGTTCTGGAGTCTGGGAGTCCAAGATCAAGGTATCAGCAGGTTTGGTTTCTCCTGAGGCCTTTCCCCTTAGCTTGCAGATGGCCACCTTTTCTCTGTGCCCATGCACTCATGGTGTCTCTTACTCTTCTTTGAGAACACCAGCTCTATTGGATTAGGGCCCCACTCTTACAATTTTATTGAACTTTAATTTCCACCTTAAAGTCCCTATCTCCAAATACAGTCACATTGGGGGTTAGGGCTTCAATGTATGAATTTTGGAAGAATGTGATTCGGGTTATAACAAGATTTTTTTAAAACATGGTCATAAAATCATTATTATACCCCAAACTAATAATAATTGCTCAAACTATGTGCTATTCTGTTCATGTTCAAACTTTCCTTTCCTAATGGCTCCCAAAATATTTGTAATGGTTTGTTTAAATTAAGGTTCAACAGGTGAAGCATTTTTTTAGAAGTACAGATTCTCAGCCCCCCCCTCTGGAATTGTGATTTAGCTTCAGTCTTGCTGCCCCTTCAACAGGCAGCCTCTGGGGTCACATTTTTAAACTATTACTTTAACCCAATGGAGGTTTGGCCATAGACATTTCAATCAGAATTATGCCAACATTGATAGATTTCCATCAAGAAAGTAACTTCTAGAATGTGTCATTAAGTAATGAAATTCATTGATCAAGTTTCCCTAAAACATAATTTGTTCTTTTTCTGTTTAAATTTTACAATAAAATTTGATTCATTATCACATTTTGGCCTCTGCCAATTTTAGCAATTATAACATCTACCTTGGTGAGTTTCATTTTGTGGCCCAATTCATTATTTCTACCAAATCCAAGTTTTTCCCAATCAGATTTAGATAAAATGCCTACATTTTATCAAGATTTGATTCTTCAGGCAATTTTAATCAATAACTTTTTCCTGTATATAGTTTTAGCTGGTGTTAATCTTATTTTGTGTTGATTATCTCTATCAGTAATATTCATTATTACTTTGATAAAAGGCTGAGAGCTTGGATTCATTTATTCACTTATCCTTGAAAAAAAATGCTATATATTTAAGAGAGAGCAGAAGAGATAAAGTGTGGGAGTCAGAAAATGACAAAAAGACACACAGGCAGAGAGAGATAGAAGCAGATTGAGAAAGAAGCTGTAGCTTTCTTGGTATAGTGTTTGCTAAGCGCTCTGAAAGGTCTGAATATCTTGGGGGTCAAAACGGCAAGATTAAAGCAATATGGAGGCTGCAATATTGTTGGTGAGCATGGGAGAGGCAAACAGTTACAGGACTTTAAATCCTAGGACGTTGAACACACAGTTGTCATCTTGCCATTCCCACTGTCCCCCTTCTATGGCTCTTTTTATTTTCTTTCTATCCCTGCCTAGTCAGGAACTGACTCTCAGCCTTCTGCTCTTCTTGAACTTCAGACTGACTACTGCCCCCACAACCCTCTCTTCCTTCCCTTCCATTGACCATAAAGTACCTGTAGCAGAGGTGACCTCCCACTTGGTTTTGTCCGTGCCTGGCCCAGTGTACTGCATGCAGTGAGTGTTCAATAACTGTCTGTTGACTGGTGGATCTTCGTGTGTCACTCTGATGATTGAAACCCCCATAAGCTAGGCCACTGTTAACAAATCAAAACACATCGAACCCAACCTACCACTTCCTGGGGGGTAAGTGGGTGGATGGAGCCAGATTCGGCAATTCTGAACTGTTGGGAGGCCTCTCAATCTGTCTACAGAACTGAAGCTTGAAAAGTTTTATTTTTTGCCAATGTTCCCTAGCAAATGCCTGCTGCACACCCACACACTTAGCCGGCAAGAGGAAAAGAAGAGCTGCTGCAAGAATTATTCCCTCTGGGACCAGTCATCACAGGAGCCAACCTCCCTAAGCTTCCCTGTCCAGCCTGGGCTCCCAGTTCCTCTGGTCCAGCCTCACAGCTTTCACGGGCTGAGCCCGAGGAGGGAAGCTCTGAGAGAAAGTGCAGAGAAGGGCTCAGAATAGGACCCTCCTGGAGAGTGAGGCCCTGTGGGGGTGGCCTTGTGTAGGCCAGGAGGAGGGACACAGAGACAGAGCCAACTGAGAGAGAGAGAGACAAGTAGATGAGGGAGTTTTTGCTAATAACTTAAATGGCTTGGAATGGCAGCACCTACAATGTAAACTGTGTGAACATAGTGTTAAAACCTGAGCATTAGCAAAAAGAAAACCAGAGGATTAAGAGAATAGAACTTCAAGAGAATAGAACAAGAGGGAGAAGGGCTAGACTCCATGTTTCTCAAACTTGGAAGTGGTTGAAATCACCTAGGAAGCTTCAAAAAGACAGAGGGCTGCTGGCCGGTAGCTCAGTTGGTCAGAGTGTCGTCCTGACACACCCAGTCAGGGCACACACAAGAAACAGCAAATTAATCTCTCTCTCTTTCTCTGTCTCTCTCTCTCCCTCTCTAAAATCAATAAATAAAAAAAATTTAAAAAGAAAAACACAGAGTGCTGGGCTTCACCCCCAGAGACTGAGTTCATGGGCCTAGGGTGGGCTCTGGGCATCCTGATTTTTTAAAAGCTCCCCAGGGGGTTTTAATGTGCAGCCAGTTGATACCAACAGGGCTAGATTGAAGATGGAAAAGGAAATATGACCTCCCTGTGTGTCCTGTGGCCCAGCAATGCAAGAGAGAAGGACCTTGGGCCTCACCACCCCCCCTCCGGTGTCTTATAGCAGGCTATGTAGCTCAGTGGAAAGAGCTGACCATGTTTGTCTGGAGGTCTGAGTTCTGATTTTGGATTAACCACCGGCCACCGAGTGATGGCAGCGCCTACAATGAATCCCTGGACAATGTGGATGCTGGCCAGGGGAGACCTGAGTTCACTAATTCATTGTTTGCCGGGCTGGTCACTCTCTCTCCCTGCCTTCAGTTCCCGCATGTAATCTCCAGCTCTCAAACATTCCAAATCTGTACTTTCATTAAAATAGCCCAGTCATTTCTAGTTGAACAGATTTTTTTTCCCCATGAATTATTCAGACTTGGGAGTTGAATGTTGAAAATAACACGCTCAAGTTGTCCTCATTAGGAAGCTTTTAGCTGCGAGTCTCCTGTCTTCCACTATCTCTACAAAGCCGGATCTCTGCAGAGTTTTTTGGGGATGAACACAGTCAATCATTTCCAAAGTCTCTGGAGAATACCACACAGAAATAAAGAAAGTAATAAACACCCACATAATAAACAGAGAGAGTGCCATAAAGGAAGCAATAGAGAGTTGCCATGGACCCTCAGAAGCGCTCCACAGCCTTCAGCAAGTCTCAGCCTTGCTGGGCTTCCGTTTCAGTCATATTCATGAGCATCTATTCCATGCCCACCTTGTAGACAGGGAATTAAACTGATGACACTTAACCTTGAGGAGCCTCAACCCGGGGGCCTGAGACAGACACATAACAGCCAGTGATAAGAGAAGATGAATTAGAGGCAGAATGTGGTACAGGCTTTAAACTTCTGGTTTTTCCCTTGACTTTTAACCACGAAACAGAAAATTCAGAATAAGTAGAAGGTAGGACTGGTACTGCCCCTCAGAAGGGCCCAGAGTCTCTGCCTGTGGGACATCACAGCATCAAGATGTTGTCACATTCCAGACGATACAGGGCTTCGCTGTATCTGCATCCAGAGATGGAATTGCTAAGGTGTGGAAACGAAAACCTAGTGATATGTGTAATTTGTAATAAAGTTATAAATCTGTCATAACTCCAGAGGAAGGATATTTCCAGACAACAGAAGTGAGATCAGAGTCACTTGCTTAACTTTCAAAATCATTCTTCTTGTTACTGTTTCATGATGAAACAAATCCCACCCAAGGCCCAGGAGGAAGGTGTCTCTGGTGACTGTGCTCAAGCATGTCTCTGCCAGAATCAGCAGACAATGGCATCTGGGAATTTTCCCAGTAAATGTCCAGGAGGTGAGGAATTTAAAATGCTAAGACATTTTACTTTGCATTGGAAAAGGTGGTTGTAAGCTGTTGTAATGTGAATCAGTAACTCCCTACCTCTTCTGTGCATCTGAATCCCATGTAAGGTTTGCTAAACACTGATTACTGGTCCCACTCCCAGGGTTTCTGATTTATGAGACCTAGACTGAAGACAGAGAATTTGCATTTCTAACAAGTTCCCAGGGGATACTAATGCTGCTGATTTGGGACCCCACTTTGAGAACCCCTGATAGTAGTACATCATTTCACTATTCAAAATGCTGCTCACAGCAGCAAATGAAGTGCATTTGAGAACTCTCAGTGTCTTCCCCCTTCTGCTCTATTTTATTATCTCTCTTCTAATCTATTCATGTTCTGACTTAGTTCTCATAACCTGTGGCACTGATCTGTGGCCAATCATCTGGAGAGAAATATGTCCCTTCTTAGCCACTGTCATCATCGTAAATTATCATTAGCACATAGGTGCTATTGTGAAATCTGAAACTTGGCTCATTAGTGCAGATTATTTTTCCCTCCAGTCTCTTCAAAGAGCAAATGAGATGCTTTTTAAGAACTTGCCCCAGCCTAATATCTGGTGATTTCATGAAGCAATGATATATGTATAACCCATAGACACAGACAATAGTGTGGTGAGGACCTGGACTGGGGGGTGAGTGGTAATGGGATGGAGGGGATCAATGGGAAAAAAAGGGTGGTATCTGTAATATTTTCAACAATAAAGATAATTGTTTTTAAAAAAGAAGCCCTGTCTATTTGTTTTTGGAAGGAGGACAATAACTTTCAGAACCTTTTTTTTTTTTTTCACTTACCCACTGATGTATTAATGAAACTGAGGGTCCTTAGGACTTTGATTAAGTTTAGTTTTATATCCTAGCTCTAGAAATCATATCTCACTCTCTCCATACACCTCAGAGATCTAACCTTTCCCCCCAGATAATCAGCAACCCCAGAGGCAGCAGAAGACAGTGGCTGGGACCTGGCTGATGGTCACCAGGTCTGGACCTCAGGCAGGAAAGATAACATCTCACCTAAGTTATGCTTCAGCTGCTGACCCTTAAGGTGGAACAACCCCCTGGATACGGTCCCCTGAGACCAGCCAGAGAAATGCTGGAGCACACCTTAGAACTGTCCTCAAGACATAAAGAAATGATTTATTACCCTTGCCTCACTTCCGACCAATCAGCTCCCAGCACAACTCAGAACCACTGCTCGCCCATGATGTCTTGTAATTTTGCCCAATATAATTTGTAACCTATATACCATCAAGGAGTCAAGTTGTTTTTGTTTTCTAAAATATATTTTTATTGATTCCAGATAGGAAGAAAGGAAGGGAGAAAGATAGAAACATCAATGATAAGAGAGAATCATCTATTGGCTGCCTTGTGCAAACCCTCCACTGGGGATGGAGCCCGCAACCCCAGGCATGTGCCCTAACTGGAATCGAACTGTGACCTCCTGGTTCATAGCTTGACACTCAACCATTAAGCCATGCTGGCCAGGCAGGAAGTCAAGTTTTTAGCATTAGTTTTCTGCCTCTGGATTGACCAATTCAATATTAAGCAATTTTTCTCTCTATACTGCACACTCCTGCTAGTGCATTTCTTTGGGCCAGTGCAAGCAAGCAGACAGATTCAAACAAACAAACAAAAACACTAATATTGAAGTCCCTGTAACGCTAAGTCTCATTTTATTCTCCTATAGCCATTTGAGTTGATGGACATTTTACAGATAGAGACACGGAAGTTCAGAGAGTTTAGGTAACTTGCCTGCATTGCCCAGCGAATGAGTGATGGAGCAGGGTTTGACCCTTAAGCCGCCCTTGCTCTGTGGCATACCAGAGTCTTTCCTGCTGCAGGGGCAAAGTCAGAATGATGTCAAGGAAACACTTCCTCCCACGGACTGCTCGGCTGCTTCCAAACACCACTGACACTTGGGTGTTTGCACCCCAGAGGGAGGCGCTGGCGCCAGGCCCCCTTGTTTACAGATCTGGAATCCCACACACATGAAAAGTGAACACAGAGCCAAGAGGGAGGCAGAGGGTTAGGCCAAGCTTGGATGGCACAACTGTCAACACAGCATTTTGCAGGGAAAGGCAAAAACATTTCAAAAATACAATTACAGCCATTTTCTTCTTGCTACAGACAGTCGCTTTTGACCCTTTATTTGAATAGGCTTTTCTTTTCCTTAAAAACAAAAAACAAAAAACCTGTTCTATTTGTAGTTCTCTTAATGACAAGGTTCCAAAGTTCCCAGGGATGATAGGAGGAGACCTCTCCTTGACACAGGTGGGTCTTGCCAGTCTTAACATCCAGTAATTCCTGGGCAGCAGTGACAGTCAAACAGGAACACAGGTCTCTTACCCAAATCTGACTATTCGTGAGAAGGAAGTGAGAGCTATCAGCTAGCACTTACCAAGGGTCCCTTAAGGACCATCCAGCTTCGGGTAAGCAGTCTTCAAATTATTTGCAGAGTCAGAAAGCCAAGCCCAGTCTCCTAGGGTGCTGGAAACTGAAGCAGGTGACTTCTTGGAGAACTGAAGCCAGAAGCACGATTTCCTACACTAGGAAGGAACCCACGCAGAGCCCACGTCTGGGGGAGAGGGGAGTGGCAGTGGCCTAGTCCAGTGCTTCTCAAATTTTCATGTGTTTATGACTCACCTTGAGATTCTGTTCAATGCAGGTCCTGATCCAGTAGGTCTGGAATGGACCTGAGATTCCGCACTTCTAACAAGCTCCCAGGTAATGCCAATGTTGCTGGTCCACAGACCACAGTCCAAGTAGCAAGAGTTAGGAGGACTTTCCATTGTAGAGTCTTGAGTAGTCTAAAGGGAGTTAATTTCCAGACGCTCAAAGCTCATTTTTACTCTTTTCTAAAATCTACCTAAGAAAGAGTGAGGTCAAAGTTGTAAGTTCCCCTTTTACAATGGACTTCTTCCCACTTTACTGAACAAAGGCTCTCCTCTTTGCATTTCACAGCTTACAATGGGGCCCTGCCTCAGGGTACAAAACCTCCAAGTTCTCAAGCAAAGCAACAATTCAAAATACTGGTGTTATTGTTGAGAAAATAACTCTAATAACTGGTTACAAATATGTTCACAAGTCAAATGGTATTGATTCACTGCTCTCAACAAAGTTGGAGATGTGAATTATACACTGACAGTTATTTGAAAATAATTTTGAGAAAAAAATTAAAAGAACTCAAAGAATTAAATGACATTTCTATAACAAAACTTCCAATACCACTGCTTAAATATGAAAACAATTTCTCAGCATTTCCATGTATAAAAAAATAAAATATAGGGTGTTGATGCTTAATTAGTAAATCAATGCTCATTTATTGATTCTATTGATATTACTTATTTAGCAATAAGTAATAGCCAACATGAATATGCTACTTTTTAGTGTTTCTAAAAAGTAGAGCAAACAACCCTAGCTTGTTTGGCTAGGTAGATAGAGTGTCAGCCTGTGGACTGAAGGGTCCTGGGTTTGACTCCAGTCAAGGGCACATGCCCAGGTTGTGGGCTCGATCCCCAATAGGAGGCAGGCAAGAGGCAGCCAATCAGTGATTCTCTCTCATAATTGATGTTTCTATCTCTCTCTCCCTTTCTCTCTAAAATCAATAAAAATATATTTTAAAAAAAATAATAAAAACATAAATAAATAAAAAGTAGAGCAAACAAAAGAAAAAATTCTATCCATCACATGAAGAGTTCCACTTCCAACGAAAATTTTGTTTAATAATAATTATTATCAAAACATATGTTTATGTTATTTTTATTAATTATACACCAATAATTATTGTATTAAGAAATATTTTAACACTTGCCTTGGCCGGTGTTGCTCAGTCATTAGAGTGCCCAAGCATTGGAGGATCTCAGGTTTGATTCCCAGTCAAGGGCACGTACCTGGGTGTAGGTTTGATTCCCAGCCCGTTCGAAATGTGAGCAGGAGGCAACCAATCTATGTGTCTCTCTCACATCGATGTTTTTCACTCTCACTCTCCCTCTTATTCTCGCTCCCCCTCCCCCTCTCTTCCTTTCTCTCTTCCACCCTCTCTCAAAAAATCAAAGGAAAAAATATCCTTAGGTGAGGATTAACAACAACAACAAAAAAGAAATGTTTTAACACTTAATGACTTTTGGACTCTGAGTTTATATACTATTTTTGTTATAGAAAAATATGATACAATATGTTTCATACAGATAATGTTCTATAAGGTAAAGGGATGGAAACATAATAAAGAGAAGAGAGAATGATGCAACAGTTAAGAAAAGCTTGTTCTAGCCAGGCTGGCATGGCTCAGTGGTTGACCTATGAACCAGTCATGGTTAGATTTCCCCGTCAAGGCATATGCCTGGGTTGTGGGCTCAATCTCCAATGTGAGGCATGCAGGAGGCAGCTGATCAATGATTCTCTCTCATTGTTGATGTTTCTCTCTCTCTCTCTCTCTCTCTCCCTCCTCTCTGATATCAATTTTTAAAAATGTATATATACATATATATATTTTAAAGGAAGATGGGAAGAGCAAATGCTTGGTAAACAAATGTTTGCCATGCCATTCAAAGAAAATGGGACATGGAGAAGAATTTGAACAAGTCCTGCCCAGTACCCCCCAGCTTACCATATTTAGCTAATAATATTGGTAGTTAACGCTGGTGATAATTCCCTTTTTGAACCAAACCCTTTATCTACTCTTTCAGGCAGTTAAGGGGAAGGTGTAACGCTCTTCCTAAATCTTTTGGGCCTTGAATGTCTTCAGCTCAAAATAATCCACATGCCAGAGTGATACATTTTGGGATGACCTATTCTGCTCCCCTCCAGTATATAGATTCCATTGGAAGCATTTTTTAAAATTGTATAGAAGTCTTGTTTTAAATGTTAGTATTTTAAGTAGAGTTTGTTCTTATATATTTTTAATATATGATTATATATCAAATTACTATAATATATAGATTCCATTTGAAACATTTTTTAAATTAGATATAAGGCCTGTTTTAAAATATCAGTATTTATGGCCTAGCCAGTTTTTCTCAGTGGATAGAGACAAGAGTCCTGGGTTCGATTCAGGTCAAGGACACATACTGGGGTTGCAGGCTCCTCCCTGGCCTGAGGCAACCAATTGATGTGTTTCTCTAACATTGATGTTTCTCTCTGTCTTTCCCTGTCTCTTCCACTCTCTCTAAAAATCAATGGAAAAATATCCTCAGGTGAGGATTAAAAAAATAACAATAATAAAATAAAATATCAGTATTAATAATAAACAGGGAATTGCATTCCTTACAAATACTGAAACTTATGATGAAAAATTTTTATTTTTATTTTAAATATATTCTTATTGATTTCAGAGAGGAAGGAAGAGGGAGAGAAAGAGATAGAAACATCAGTGACAAGACAGAATCATTTATCGGCTGCCTCCTGCACACCCCATACTGGGGATTGAGCCCGCAACCCAGGCATATGCCCTGACCGGGAATCCAACAGTGACCTCCTGGTTCATAGTTCGATGCTCAACCACTGAGCCACGCTGGCTGGGCATGATGAAAAATTTTTATTTTTTAAATACATTTTTATCGATTTCAGAGAGGAAGGGAGAGAGGAGAGAGAGATAGAAACATCAATGATGAGAGGGAATCATTGATCAGCTGCCTCCTGCACATAGGGGACCGAGCCCTTGATGGAATCAAACCTGGGACCCTTCAGTCCACAGGCTAATGCTCTATCCACTGAGCCAAACCAACTAGGGCTGATGAAAAATTTTTAGATGCAAACATAAAGATCATGAGCTGTACATAGCTTTTAAAGTTTTCTTTAAGAAGTTCACAGCAAAGAAAAGAAAGTTTAAAGACCACATGACTGAGAGCTTTTCTTCTGTCCTTCAAGACACATCAAGACAGAGTCATTTCATCTGTACTGAAGCCCTCTGGACCTCACAGGCTGGCAAAGAAAACCACTTGTGACTTTGTGCCCCCAACTCTGCTCAAGACCTGACTCCAACCACACACCATCATCCTGCAGAGTGATTAGCTCTACCTCCTCCTCATCTCTAGCACCTTCTTAGCCCTGACATAAAGAAAGAACTCAACTTCACCCCTGTCAGAATAGCTATCATCAACAAATCTGTAATACTTTCAACAATAAAGATAAAAAAAATTTTTTTAAATAAAGAAAGAACTCAATAAATCCTGGAAGACATAAAGGATGGATGGATGGGTGGATGAATGGATGAATTCCAGACTATCTTGCCAGGCATTCTGGATTATTCTAAACAAAATCATTTACACTTAAGGTTATAAACAACAGCTCTTTAAGATCCTAATTCCAAGGTGTCTCTCCATATAATTGCATTTCACCAGATTATCACTATCTCATGCTCCTATCATACAGTAAAGGGTACACCTGGCCATGAAGAATCAGTGTCATGGCAGAATATTTTCCTCAGGCTTTGGGAAGTTATCTTTAGTGTCTTGGTTTACCAATGAGTTTTTTATTTGTTTTGGTTTTTCGCTAACTGATTTTCTTCAAATGATCAGTAATTCATTTAATTTTTATTTAGTTTTTGTTTTCTCTTTTGGCAGAGGGAGGTAGAAGGGATAGGGAATGTTGATAGAGAAGATTTAAAAAAATATTAACAACTTCAGGAATCTGGACTCACTTATCAGCACAGTCTCTTATCAGCACATTCTCTTCTAAGAGAAAATGCACGTGAATGGCTGGATTGTAGTTAGAGGATGTCTTGGTGAAGAGGAAGTCACCAGAGGAATGTTGAACAAACCCAATGGCCAATGACATCAATCTATGATGAGCTCAACCAACCATAACTTCCATTCCAAGAGAGCTTGAAAAGGCAGTCATCTGAGTCTGCTTCTCTCTCTAATGGACAACCATCGAGGCCACCATCAACTTTTCATTCTCCGTGACTCTTAACTCTTCTTCGTTTAGGATCCATGTAGATGTAGTTCAGTACAAGCCCTCTTATGTAACAAAATTGAGAAATGTAGTCTGTACGTAGAATATTTTTTAAAAGTAATGTTTTAAAAAAAGTTCATTGAAAAAATTAGGAAATCATAAAATAATAATGCATTTAACATTTTATTGTAAAACATTTAAATGTACCTTTATGGCCCAATCTTTTGAAATAGCTCCAAGGTTGGAATTTACTTTGCTACAGCCACTATGTGTTGTTTTCATAATCTTGTATAATAAAAACGTAGTATGCAAATTGTTTCCTCTACCAGAGTCCTTCCGGGAGTTTGACTAGGGGGCGAGCTGGCCAGGGGAAGGGAGGGAGGCCCTGGCCAGAGGTAGCAGCAAGTGGCTGGGGGAAGGGAGGAAGTACCCGGCCGGCAGTCGGCAGCCACTAGGGACCCTACCAGTGCACGATTTTCATGCACTGGGCCTCTAGTCTACACTAATAAAAGAGAAAGATGCAAATTGACCATACCTTTGCGACACCCACCAGCCAATCAGGGGTGAGTATGCAAATTAACCCAACAAAGATGGTGGGTTTATTTGCATACGCAGGCTCTGAGCGGCCGTGGGCGGGGTGGGGTTAGGGTTAGGGTTAGGGCGGGACACAGGCATTCCACACCACCCCAGCCACTCCAGGCCTCTGGGCAACGTGGGAAGGCAGAAAGGCAGCTCTGGGATGGAGCGAAGGCGGAAAGGCAGAAAGGCGGCTCCGGCAGCCAGGGGAAGGAAGGCCCATTCTTGCACGAATCTTCGTGCATCGGGCCTCTAGTCTCTTATAAAAGGATCAAATGAAACGTTATCTATGAAAACACTTTGTAAGCTCAAAAGCCCCAATCTAAGGGCTAAGTCATTCATTTTGTGTGTATTTGCCACACCATCCTACTAAATCCTGGTTTCCTTGAGGATAAAAATAAAATCATAACTATATTCCATGCAAAGCCAACATACTACTGAGCACATAGTGAGGACCATAGTGGAAATTGATTCTGTATGAACATATGCAATTCTTCCTTGTTGTTCTTATCTGCCAGGTACAAGCACACACTGGACAGAAGTTCCCAACAGTGCTGCCTATTCCATAAGTCCTGGAACGTCATCAGTGATCAAGAAAATAATGAATTTTGTAGGATCTTACACTTCAGAATGAATTAATTGGTAGCTCCTGGGAATTACCAGGGATGGCAATGCAAATTGACAAGGAAGATGAGCAGGTGGTTTTGTCTAGAAGTAGTGGCAGTTTCACAGAAAACCACAACTCATGTGCTCTTTTTCTATTCTATAAAAAGTCTGTTTTTGACCTCATTGAATATATTTTTTTACAGGCAAAGTTTCTGGGGTGTTTTTTTTTTTTTCAGGAAATATAACAACTTGACATTACTGGTTTATTTTTTTTCTGGCCACTGGTAATAAATACCTTTATGGTGTTTCTCCCCCCTCCCCCCCCCACTTTCTTCCTTTTTCTTCATAATTATATTGTGTGTGTTAGTGTGTGTGTGTGTGTGTGTGTGTGTGTGTGTGTGTGTGTGTTAATCCTCACCCAAGGATATTTTTCCTTTGCTTTTTAGAGAAAGTGGAAGGGTCGGAGAGAAACATTGATGTGAGAGATACACATCGATTGGTTGCCTCCCACATGCGCCAGGACCGGGGGCTAAAAATTGAACAGGCAACCCAGGTATGTGCCCTTGACCAGGAATCGAACCTGAGACCCTTTGGTGCATGGCCCAGTGCTCTAACCACTGAGACACAGGCCAAGGCTCAACACTAATTCTTTCCTCCTCTGACTTGGTGAGCAATTGGAGAGCTGTTCCCAGAAGGTCATGGTGGAAAAGGAACTGTGGATTTCCAAGGGGTGGTGGAAAAGCCTGAGGCCAGATTCTTTTTAACATGTCAGTGCAGCTTCCTTCTGAGCCAGGAAAGCATGAGGAACGATCCACAGGGATCTGGAGAGCAGAGTGGGTAGCTCAGGAATGACCTCCTCACCCAATCTCTATCCCCTAAATCCTTATCTCTTCACGTCAAAACGTCAGCCTTAATTTAGGGGTTGGCTTACATGCCACCATTAAATTAAGTTCTTCTTTCCCTTCTACCCTCCACTGTCCCCACTGAGACCTCATCATTGAACATTTTATTCTTCCCTCTTCTGTGGCAGCTACTTTTTCCTGCTTCAAAGAATAGTCCAGTCTTAGTACTCTTGCTGGCTATGAATTCCACCTTTTCTGAGAATTTTCCATTGCACACAGCACTATACCTAAAACAGCATTCAAATCTCATCAGTGAATTAAGGACCAAATGAACAGAGACTTCATGCTATAGAAATCTCTTCAATCACCACCATGTGAAAGAAAAGAAAGCAGAAGGGAAGTTGAGATAGAGTGTACTTGGAAATGGAGCAGGCCAGTTCGCCAGTTCCAGAATTTAGCTGGAGGGTTGATTGAAGTGATTCTAGGCATTGCCAGGGATTACAATTAGCTAGTGCGGGGTCACAGAAGTTCCAGGATCCATCCATCCACCCATTCATTCATTCATTCATTCATTCATTTGCTTAGTTGTTCTTTTGTTGTTTCGTATTCTTAGTGTGGACAAGCTCCCTTGGGCAATATGTTCTCACTATGAACCCTCCTAACTCAGCACTTGGTGGGTCCCTCAAAACAGATCCATAGACATTAATAGAAGAAACCATTTACTGAAGGTTTTGTTGGAGGGAAGGGAGATTTCACACACCACAAAGCAAAAACGTCTCAAATTCCCCATTGGATGCCTTTGGTCCCTTTAGAAGCCTTTCCTGTCAATGTCCTCAGTTCTCCCTTTTATCTTGCCCAAGTAGCCTTTAGAATTCTGTTTGCTGCCCCAACTACTTCAGATCTTCTCAGATGCAATACTCCATTCTGAAAAATGGGAGCATAAGTGTTAGCTAACCATAATCACCTATGGCTCCCCTGCGCAAGTCCCTGGGGGTTCCAGAGCATCCCTCCCTCTCATTCACTTACATTGTGGGGCGGGGTCTTCAATATATGAAGTGGGTGGAGCGTGGAGGGGGACACAATTCAGTCCATAACACCCTTACATTCTGGATTTTATTGCTTGTATCTCCATGGTGTCATTTAACATGTTTTTATGTCCCCTGTGTCTTCTGTAGTATCTTGGTAGTTAGATCTAGAAACTTGATTAAAGTTTAATATTTTTATAAGATGATTTCATAGTAGTACTATATACCTCCATCTATAATACTGATTTATATAAATAAATCTCATATTTATTAACAGGCGTATAGTCTAATTATTCAAAAATGGAATCTAATTCCTCAAAGCAGTAAAAAGAGAGAGAATTTTCTTGTATAACCCTGTCAAATTTTTCAAAGGTAAAATCATAAACATAATAATGAGAACTAATATTTAATGAGCACCATGTGCCAGACACTTTATGTTTCTTCTTCAGAAACATGTTGTCTTGCAGGAATATTGCTTTCTAATTTTGCCAGTGGAGAAAAATAAGATTTTAGAAAATCTTCTTAAACTGGCTTCTAAATACATGGCTTCTAAATACATCTCAAATATTTAGTCAAACACCAAGTGAATTGATTTCTCTTTTGGAAAATCTTCATATGGGAATTGGGTGGGGCATTAAATCATGAGAGATTCTCCCTAGAAGAGCTAGAGCAGGTTGTCAATAAATACCGATTTAATGATACCAAGTTTCACCACATGAGTTTGGCTCTTGGTGAGACTAAAATGCAAAAATACCTTGTAGATAGATAAACTTCCCCTCAATCTGATTTACTATATTTCCTATCTTTTTTCCCCATAATTTGCCTATGCTTCCTTCTACTTTTACACATTTTTGGCAAAAATCTTCCTTTGGTTGGACACTGACCTTGCAGGGTTTTTAATTTTGTTTTAATATAGTTATTATAGTATATAGGGTTCTAAAATCCACTTTGTGAATTAGCTCAATTAGTCCTCACAACAATCCTAACAGGTTGGTACTATGATCATACCCATTTTGTAGATAAGAAAAACGAGGATCAGAGAAATGGAATAACTTGCCCAGCCAGTGAGGGGTGGCGTCTAGATTTGAATCCAAGCAACCTGGCTCCAGAGTCTGTTCTGACAATGTCAGAGGCGTCACTCACATGCTTAGAGTTTCCTTTGACATTCAGATGCCCAAGGTGTGCATCTCACAGACTCTTCAGGGGGCTGTGGTGTCACAGGCACCATGATGTAACATGTGGCTCACCGCTGCCTCTTTCTGTCTGTAACTTCTTGTCCTCGGTCAGCCAGGCATAGTTCACACTCAGCTTCACACTGGAGCTATGCAAAATCTGAAAACCAGCGTTATCACAATTACTATTATCACAATTCAAAAAATATTTGTGTTTAAGAAGTGTTTCTATAAACCTTTGTACCAATATCCATAATGAGATAAAGGGGGGAATTTAAAAATAAGGTCCATGATAAGGTGTTAGATAAAGAACAAACCATTAAAAAAAAATAAAGGTCAAAAAGAACTTCTGAGAAGTGAGGTTGATTTCACTCTGAGGCTAACAACTTAAAAATAGCTGCTGAAAAGTAATTTCTACCACAATCGATTATCATATGTATATATTATATTTACATAATCCAAATGAACTCCTCACTAAGCCAATGAACAATGACTAAAATGCACTAGTTTAGGTACATTGAAATGAGTAAGTCACCCCAGAAGAACTGTCAGAGCTCCTCCACACATCCCTGAAGCAACTGAGTGAGTCACTGCCCTCTTCAGGGCAGCATACACTGCCTTGCTGCACCTGTCCACACACAGGAGGTCAGGCAGCCATGGTTCAGGGTCTATGGCCATAACTGTGTTTGGAAGACTAGACTCTCAAACTAGACTACTTTTGTTTTCCTGCCCTTCATTCTCTACTTTTTCCTTCATCATAATGAACGCATTGACTTTGTGGTGAGGGTTTTAACCTCTTGATACTCAAAGTATGGTCTGTGGATCAGGATACATCAGCATCACCTGGCACCTGTTAGAAATGTACAGTCTTGGGCCCCCACTCAGAGCTGTTGAGTCAGAATCTGCATTTAACAGGATCCCAGGTAGTTCGTATGCTCATTAAAGTTTGAGAAGCACTGTTTAATCTTTCTGAACATCATATTTATCTTGCAAGGTTACTGTGAGAATTAAATGCATTCAAAGTGCCGGGCAAGTACTAGGTGCTAAATGTGCTATCATCTTCCTTCACCTGGCACCTGGAACTGCCAGGCTTCTGTGCCCAGTCTCCACCTGCCTGAGCCTTTCTCCCTGCCTGGGCTGCTGAAGGTTGGCCTTAACTTGCTTACTCAGACCCTGCCCTTTAGCTGGTGCCCCAGACTGACCTCGGCGCTCTCCTTGGAGTCCCTGGCAGGCTGGCTGGGGCCTGTTGATATACTTCTCAGCGTTCCCTGCTGACCTAGACTGTCCCCAAGCCACACCTCTCTTGGCCTGTCCGTTCTTGTGGACACCAAAAACCCTACAGCAGCAATTATTTTAGTCATGCTGCCGTTGCTCCAAATGGCCTTGGAACTGCTCTTGGAATTTGCCTTCACAACCTCACATAGTGCCTTGGTGGCCCAGTGTAGGCACTCAGCTAAATATTCCTTGGGGCAATGAATGAAGAACAAGGATTTGCTTAATACTGAGCCACAGTATTAGGGTTTCTATCTCCTCTGCTTTTCCTTTTTCTTACTTTCCTTTCCACCCAACATATGTGTAATGCAGAGGCTGAGATTTAATGTCAGGCAAGAAGAGAAGGCCAAGGGAAATGCCTGACCTGTTAGGATTCTAGACCTTCAGCCTCTATGCAAGGGAGCCCTTGAGACCCTGCACAGTCCAGCCCGCTCTCTCTGATTCCTCACTGAGGCTTACGACCAAACTGCCAGAAGATAATAAAGTATTCTGGTCCTGGCCTGGTCTTCTATACTTAGGTCACGGTCCAAGTCTCCTTCACTAGCCAGTACACTCATCTACCAGCTGCTGCAAGTGCTCTGGCTGAAAGCTCCCACCTAGCGGAACATGTCACTCCCACTCTCTCCTGGAGAAGCCAACGACAGGTGAATACAGGTGCACAGAAGCCCAGTCTCTTTGCCTTAAGGTGGACGACTCTGTAGTGCAACTTCCAGTCCAGAGTCCCCATGGATCGGACCAAGGCTAGAATTTACCTGAGCCTGCATCCCTGCTCCACTCATTCTCCGGCCTACCCTACTTCCCTCACTCCCTTACTGTCTTGTGTCCAGGGCATCCCTCAATAAATTGTATGCACCTGAAACACTGTCTCAGGTTCTGCTTCCAGGGAACCTGAGCTAAGACAGTGCTCTTGGGATTTAGTGGAGAAGTAGCAGGACAAGGTTCCTGCGTTCAGGATCCCAAGTGCTCACCAAACATCATCTCAACATGACTTACACTGGGGTGTCTGCCCTGCTCCCATCAGCCCACAGGGACCCCAGAGACACGTCCACGGAAGAGGGATGAGGCTCTGCAGCTGCACCCCTGAAATGTTGGTCACTAGCTACAGGTGGCTGCTGAGCACTTGAAATACGCTCAGCTAGTGCAACTGAAAAACTGAATAGCCCATTGTAAATATTATGAAATCTACACACAGGTCAAGGAAAAGTTAGCTTCCAAATTGAGATGTGTTATATGTATAAAAAGCATACACTGTATTTTAAGATATAGTATTAAAAATGATGTAAAAGGTATCATTAATATTTCAAATATGGGTTACATGTTGAAATATTTTTATTTTGTTACATAAAATGTTAAAATCAGTTTGATCTGTTTCCTCTTTTAAGATATGACTGCTAGAAAATGAAAAATTATATATGTAATAAGAATGCAATAATTTCATATATACTAAGAATCAATAACTGAGCCCCAAAGATATTGAAATGTCTCAGTTGCCCATATGTCCTCTTAAGAAACATCCACGCTTCACCCTGGCTAAGTAGCTCAGTTGGTTAGAGCATTGTCCTGATACGCCAAGGGTTTGTGTTTGATCCCTGGTCAGGACAGGGCACGTACAAGAATCAATCAATGAATGCACAAATAAGTGGAACAATAAATCGATGTTTCTCTATCTCCCTTCCTCTCTCTCTCTAAAATCAATCAATAAAATTTTTTTAACTTAAAAAAAAGAAACCCCTATGTTGCGCGTAGGGTTCCCCAGAAACAGACACTGAAATGAGGACTAATGTGCAAAGCAATTATTAAGGAAGTACTCCCAGAAGAAGCTGGTAGGAAGTGGGAGAGGCAGGACAGGGAGGGGGAAGCCAGGCATGGGGTGATTTCAGCAGTCCTGCAATGGGTGGCTTCAGCCTGATCTAGGTGGACAATTCTGGAGTATAAATTGTACTTTAGAAGTTGTCCCATCTCAGTGTGAGAAAGATTGGTTTGCATAGTCCCTCACCTTGGTCACAGGCCTCCTTAGCAGGGTACATAAACGCTCTTAGGTACCTCCTGTTTCTTACCATACTAGGTAAAGCAGCTCTTATAGCCCCAAAATTAGTTCTCAGAAGAAGAGTTACAGGTACAGACCATTGAAGGCAAAAGCACACTGAATCCAGGGGAAGGGTGACCAGAAATAGTAAAGAAATTTGAGGATTCTGGGTAGTGCATCAGCAGCATCCATTGTATTCCATCATGGGAGGTCACCTGGGTACATCTGTTCCCTGCAGCCTGAATACTGTATACTCATCAGCAACCTTATGTTCTCTCTTCAGTTTATCTTATGGGCTTCAGGCTATTCTCTACAGAGTTTCTTCTTGAGCCCATGAATTCAGGAGAACCCAACCTTTAAGGGCTCCATAACCTGTAGCCAGCTTCAAATGAAGCAATTCAACTTATTTCTTTATACATATTGTTCACGTGTGCTTCGCTTACATTTTCGTCTCTACAGCTAAAAGAAAGACTTGAAAATTACTGTGATAGACCATGGTCAAAATGGGTGTATTAGTTTTGTAGTGCTGCATAACAAATGATTGAAAACTTAGGAGCTTGAAACAATACACTTTTAAAATTATAGTTGACATTCAATATTATATTAATTTCAGATGTACAACACAGTGATTCTACATTTATATGCCTTATGATTTGATCACCATGATGTGTCTAGTAACCATCTGCCATCACACAAAGTTATTATTGATATCATTGACTATATTCCCTGTGCCTATATACACCTTTTTATCTCACAGTTTCTGTAGATCAAAAGTCCAGGCACAATAGCTCTTCCCTCTGTTCAGAGCCTCACAAGGCTGTGATCCAGGTGTTGATTGAGGCTGTGGTCTCATCAGAGGCTTGACTGGGGAAAGATCTGCTTCTAAGCTCCTTCAGGTTGTTGACAGAATTAATTTCCTTGCAGTTGTTGAACTGGGAGCCTGTTTTCTTACTGGCTATCAGCAGGGGTTGCTCTAGAAGCCAATACATGCTGCCCGAAGTTCCTTGCCAAGTGGCCCCCTCCATCGGCCCTTTCTTCAGATGGCAGCTTATTACTTCAAGGCAGTAATGTCTTCTGCATATGCCTTGCATGCCAGCAAGACAGCAACATATGTACATAATAACATAATCATGGGAGTGATAGTCCATTGCCCTTATGTGATAGCCATATTCTATCAGGAATAAGTCCCACCCACACTCAGAAAGAGATTATGCAGGGCATTAAAATGGGGCCAAAGTAAGGTCTGTCCATCACAGTGGTTATGGAGGGAAAATCCTAGATAATAAAACCCTAATATGCAAATCGACCAAATGGCGGAACAACCAGTTGCTATGACGCACACTGACCACCAGGAGGCAGATGCTCAATGCAGAAACTGCCCGCTAGTGGTCAGTACACTCCCCCAGGGGGAGCGCTGCTCAGCCAGAAGCCAGGCTCACAGCTGGCGAGTGCAGAGGCAGTAGGGGTAACCTCTCCCGCCTCCGCTGCAGGCTGGCGGTAAGGAGCGAGGGGTCCCGGACTGCAAGAGCCCTGGACTGCGAGAGGGATGTCTGCCTGCCAGCTTAGGATTGCAGGCAGACATCCCCCGAGGGGTCCTAGACTGTGAGAGTGCAGGCTGAGGGGTCCCCCTCGCCCCCCAGTGCATGAATTTTGTGCACCGGGCCTCTAATAACAGGCGTAATGGTAAAAGATGCAAAAGCCTTGAGGTGTAACAGGAAAAATTACTTCATTCCTAATTCTTTCATTTATACCAACCTGTCCTAAAGCAAGCAAGCAAGGTCTATCCTGTACCTACCCTGACTGATTGTGAACTTTTGCCTTATTTTCTGGCCTGTCATATTTGTGTGCATTTTGACAAGACAGTCTTACCTGTCTCTGGACCAGTGATGGCGAACCTATGACACGCGTGTCAGAGGTGACATGCGAACTCATTTTTTTTGGTTGATTTTTCTTTGTTAAATGACATTTAAATATATAAAATAAATATCAAAAATATAAGTCTTTGTTTTACTCTGGTTGCAACTATCAAAAAATTTCTATATGTGACACGGCACCAGAGTTAAGTTAGGGTTTTTCAAAATGCTGACACGCCGAGCTCAAAAGGTTTGCCATCACTGCTCTGGACCATTGGTTCAGTCTTGGGCTCTCCCTAGCTTGTTATGTAGCCTTGCCCTATCTCTGAATTCTTACATCTATTGCCTCTGGTCCCACACTGATAACCTTTTTCAGTTAATTCCCTCCCTCAGTTTTCATATATTTGATCATAACTGTCATCTGGAAAAAGGCTAAAGCTCATGGGTCAAACATAACATAATTATTAAACAAGCAAATTTGGTTACATTTCTTTAGGTTAAGAAAAGCTTTTTGATTAATTGCACTTTGCCTTCATAAATTTGACATCATTTAGCTTTTTTTTTTCAGCTTTGTGATTTTTTTTAAACCTGTAGAATACCAGCTTTAGGGAATTTGGCTGGCATTACTAAAAATTGTGTTTTGCTGAAAGCACATTTAGATTTAGAGCTCACATTTTATGTAAAATTTGGAGACTTTGATAATAGCTCTAACTTATTACCATTCTAAGATCTTAAAGTGGCATTATATTATACTTTATTTCACTGATGGAAACAGTTAATAGTAAACATTAGGGAATGAAACAGTAACATGTTATTCGCCCAGCATTATCAGAAAAACAAAACAAAAAACAAAGCAAAACTAAGAATTCCCCAGAGAAACAAAAGGAATTTGAGAACTGAACATCATTTCAGAAAATGACCAATCAAGGATGGCAAGTATTTAGCACAGATGCCTCAACTCCTTCAGCTGCGCCCATGACCAACATCGTCAACCAATCACTGTGTTCTTCTGCTGAGTCTGAAGAGAGCTTGAGTTCTTCTCAATGCTAGGAAACCACCACTGATTTAGACAGGACTCTTCAGTTACAAGTAACAGGAACCAACTGGAGCCACCTTGAGTAAATAAGGAATTTCATACAAACATACAGAGTGTCCCCCAAAAGTCAAGAACAATAATGCAGGGCAGCCTCGGGCACCAGGAACCAGAACGTCATCAGGACTGTGACCCTGATCTTTGCATGTTTCTGCTTGCTTGTCTCCCTTTTTCTCCCTGCAGTCGGGTTTTCTCTGTCTCCAATCTACTTGAGGTCAGATGGCCACTCATGTCTTATTCCGGGACAGTCTCCTGTAGAGACTGTATCTGAATCTCAGCATCAAATTTCTGAGGGAGAGACGCTGAGTCACTGTGCTTGGGTCAGGCGACCACTCTTGGCCCAATCAGTCTTAATCGGAAAAGAAGTGACAACATTTGAAAAGAGCTACCTCGTGCCCACACCTGTGGAATGGGGAGCAGTCGCTGAGAGGGAGGGAGGGCTCACAGCCTGATCAGACAACCCGGAGATGTTTTCCATTGCTATTACCAATCAGCAGGCAGTGCATAGGAGATGAAACATTTTCTCCTTGGGATCTAGACCTGTGCAGAACTTTTGGTGATGATAGAAATGTTCTAAATCTGCACTCTCCATTAGAATAGCCACGTGTCAGCTATTGAGCACTTGAAATGTGTCTGAGGGACTGAACTTTTCATCTTATTTATTTTTAACCCATTTAAACTTAAATACCTGTACATAGCAAGTGGCCACCCTATTGGACCTGTAATCTAGGCTTTCCTATTTTAAAGATGAGGAAACTGAGCTCCCAGACACAACTAGTTGGTAATACAAGTAGAACTAAAAGCTCGGTCTTCTCTTGGTAACTTTTCCATCCTATTAATAGGAACTGAGGCATCTGCATAAGTGATTTTCCCAGATTAGTTCAAATTTGCCATTTTAAATGTTCAAACCTAGCCATTCTTGGATGTAAAGTTTTCTGAAATGTATTGCACCTTTCCCTACCTTGGAGAAAAAGAAAAGCCATGTGGCCATACTGTAGACTTTTCTTAGTAACACAAAGTTGTAATTGTGAACCTCATTTGTCTTTCTGGGTTATAATAAATAATGAGGTCCTCAGAGCAGGGCCTAGTGAAGCTTACAGGGCTGTCTTCCCCATTCTTATGTCTCTACAGCTGGGAGTGACTCAGCTGCTTCCTCTCTCCTTGTCATGTCTTAATGTGGTAGCTTCTGACAGCATCCCACCACTCTTCGCTAGCTCAGCACTGAACCAAGTGCAGGGACTTGATCCATCAGTGGCTTAATTTCACCCACAATTCTAAACCTTCAGGAGTGGGAGAGTTTCACAACTGAGTCAGGTACATAGGTTTTGTACAGAATTTCCCACAATCCAGTTTTTTCTTAAAGGTCAATAATGATGCAAGCCTCCTCAACGCTGAGTGCAGAATAAAAGGTACGATAGTTTATTTTACTTTAATGGTGCCACTCTGGATATGTCAATATTGCAAAGTCTAGGGTACCAAGGCATAATTGGATTGTGCACAAAACATTTTGAGAAATAAGACAGAAACTAGATATGGCTTAAATGCTTAAATTTTTATTTTAGGTTATTTTCCCGAGCTGTGTCTCTGTAGAGTATTCTCCTGTCATGGGATAGGAAGTTTTATGAGTCTTTTGAGGATATGAAAAAAACCAAAGTGAATTTTAAAGTATTAAAAGAAATCATAATACATTCATTTCAGTACTCTTCACTTATCTACAGACAAGATTTGCAGTAAATGTATCTATTCAAAATATATCTAAGTGCATGGGAGCCAGAAAGGCCCCAAAGCCAGGGGAATGGTTGTCTCAGAGCCCACGAATTAGAGCGGTGGCCTGGAGCCAGGGGAAACAGGCACTCTGGTGGCTGCAGCCCAGGTCTCCTGCTCCACCCCTGGAGCCCCACGGAAGGTGTGTGAGAAGGGTGGTTCAGGAGCAAATCTGAGTTCTGCTTCCTGGACCACCAAAAAAAACAGCCAATAAATGACTGTGCACTCTATTCACCACCCCTGGGAGGAATAGAACCGATTTTAGAAATATTTCCCTTACATGATTAAAATGTTGGGTTCTTTTGGTGTCTGTGAAGGTAGCTTTCAGTTTGCTTGAAAAGCTCTTTATGTAAAGGCACCGCCAGCAGACAGGTGTTCTGTAGTTTTATTTGGCCTCCTGGAACAGTTGGGGGATTTACTCACGGGGAGCACTCGTTTTGCCTATATGCTGCTGTAGAAAACATCTTCGCTAACACGTTCACGGGTCCGTTGGTTATTTATAGCCAAGTTTTGATTATCCGCTAGGCAGGTTCCTGGCACGGTTTTCAGCCCTCTGTTTGCCTTTCTCGCCTCCCACCGACACAGGCTTGCTGAAGCTTGTAGCAACTTAGAATTTCCCCTGAGTCATAGCTCCCCTGTCCCCAGTGCGAGCTCAGCCACCCCCCACCCCGAGATGTCTACACCCCAAACAGAAACCTACCTTTCCCAGCAACAGTATAAAGTCCCCAGAGAGAAGAACTTGGGTCCCTGCACTGAGGCTGCAGGCATAGTGTGCGGGGTAGGGCGGGGCTGAAGGCTGGAGAGGGGGCAGGATGGGATATTCAATAGCTTCCCATCTCTATTCACAGGGTGGCATCATTTTATTGTTTGAAGTGTTATGTGTTCCCTAGACATGCGACACACCCTCCCCTCCTCAAATTCCCGGTGAGTACAAAAACCCATTCCTGAGTCCCATCAGAATTTCTTCTTTTCTGCCTGCACTTGGGGCCTCGGTGAAAGTGGCCCTGGTGCTTTTCTGTCCTGAGGGATATCATCTAGGTCTCCTCACTCCTGAGCCAGAGCAGTCTCCACGCTAGCTTGGTTCTGGACCTGGGAGATCCGCTGCCTCGGCCTCAGCCCCAGAGATTCTGGTTGTAATTGTCTGAGGTAAGGCCTGGGTGCTGGGATTTTCAAACACTCCCCCATTGGCCCCCAGAGTGATTCTAATGTGCAGCCAAGGCTGAGAACGGCAGGCTTAGAGCCTCAGTTGGCTCACAGCGATTGTGAGTGGGACTCTTTAATTGTACAGCTGTGGCTCCGCTGATTTAGAATAAATGTTTGAATAGGAAGGGGAGATGTGCACACACAGAGAACAATTCAGGAGCCATTGCACATCCCAGGGTCAACATTTCATTCGCTCATTCACTCAACAAACATTTACCGAGGGCTGCTACCAGGATGGGTGGATGCAAAAATGCACGGTGAGGTCGCTAAGCTCAAGGTCATCATCACTCCCTGGAAGAAGCATTTGGGCATGTCTCTGGACCTCCAGAGTCCCCCACAAAGATGGTCCGTTCTAGCCCTTCCTCCATCCTTCTCTATGCCCAGTTAGTGACTCATAATCCCCCTCCATTTGCAGAAGATTTGATGGAATATAGGTAATCCTGGTGCCTATAGTCTCTGGTTGCTCTTCAGAATGCAGTTGGTGGAATTAAGACAGTTATCTCTGCTAATAAAATGCACTTTTTAAGTGCAGAGTTATAAATACATATGCAGCCTGCATATTCGAGGAGGCATGTAGGAGGAAACGCAGAGCTGTAGGGCCTTTCTAGAACAAATGCCACTCCCTGGCACCTGCACCTACATAACTTTCCTGATACCCCCAAATAAGGCTTGTTTTCAGGGTTTTCTTATAACAAAGGATTTACTGTAAACAGCCCTAGTGAGAGAATCAGAAAATAGCATCCTTAACACTTGTATTCTTTCTTTCCTCTGGCCCTCAATTGGGTTCGCAGCCATCAGCTTTCCTTCTCCCAGGGGCAAACTGGTCCCTCAGTCTCTAAGGAAACTGGAGTGGCATTAACTGGGATGTAAAACAACTGCTGAATGGAGATCAGGAAGATGAGCAGCAGGAAGGGGGGGATGGCGACCTTGTACATTTGAGCCCTGCAAATAAGTGCATTAAATCTAGGATGTGCTTGGGGTGCTGGTGAGGCATATAAAGGAGCAGCAGATGAATAAATCTGGCTGGTTCCTGGGAGGAGAAGAGCTAATGGAAAAATTTCCTAAAAGGAGCTTTAACTTTTTACTGAATGCCGTAACACTATAAATTACTAATGGGCTGACTGTAATTTTACAATTTAGCCTGGCATTTGAATTGCTTGCAGGAGATTGTACCTTGTGGGTAATCACAGGTATGCATGGTGAATGTCATGTAACATATTCCTTTAAAATACATAGCTAGCTACTTTGGTAACAAATGTGTTTATTTGCAAAGAAATTATGACTATGGTGTGATACAGCATGGAGCAGGCCCTGCTGGTTGTCCAAACAGCTTTTTCCTCACTTAGTGAAGCACTGATTTGGGGGGTAGGGTTGAGTTTCAATCCTCCTCCAGGTGACACAGTTGAGTGACTTTCCCCTACCCTCCTGCATGAAAGGGAATTCCTAAGGGACCTAAGCCAAGCCCAGTGGCCTGGTCCCCTTTGTGGGGGCTGGTTTCAGAGTAGGTGTGCTGGAAGGCCTCCTGCCACCATGGTACCACCACTGTTTCCTTCCAAGTCTAGGATCATGCTTCCTAGAGTCACTGTCCCTGTCCTGTACCAGATAATTGCTCACAAGAGGGCAAAATTTGCAAAGAGGCTGGTGTTATTTCCTTTAGAGATGGTGGTAAGCAGTTGAGAGATTCCTAGCAGCTTTCTGGCACAAACTCAAGGAATTACACACTAAGGTGTTTCAGACTACGCTCTTTGAGGGTCAACTCCTCTGATCTTCAAGGATAGAGTTTTTTGTTTTGATTTTTCAATTTTTTAAAATTGAGGAAATGAGAGGGAGAGAGATAGAAACATCAATGATGAGAGAGAATCATTGATCGGCTGCCTCCTGCACGCCTCCTACTGGGGATTGACCTGCAGCCCAGGCATGTGCCCTTGACTGGAATCAAACCCCGGAACCTTCAGCCAAAGCAGCTAGGGGTAGAGTTTTTGAACTCGCTTGGCTCTCCCAGAAAGCGTGTATGCCCCCAATTCTGTGTTCAGTTCTTTATACCAAACGTGCATAGAGTGGCTTTAGTTTTCCATCCTAAACCCTGACTGATACAGTAGCACATGGCCCACTTCTGGCCAATAGGCTAGAGGGCTTCTCCTTACTCCTGAGAAGGAGACTCTGGGAGAGACAACCCCTATCTGCCTCTGGACGACGTGGCATTTGGATGAGATGCGTGGTACAGCTGTCACGATTTGTTGCCAGCCTAAAATAGAGCCCATTCGCAAGTAGAAGGCAAAGCCAAGAGAAATGCCCAGCAAAAAAAAAAAAAAAAAAAAAAAAAATAGCTGGAGGCCTGAGGTACTTGCAGCCAATGGCCTTCTAATTGGTGCAGGCTCATTCCTTAAAGAAGCAAACGTTAGGATAGCTTGACGTTGTCTGACATGGTTTCTGAGGATGAGGCATTATATAGTGATTCACACCTATTCTCCATCCTTTCCTTTTTACACTCTGCCCTCTGGGCAAATGAATACCCAGATAATCTGTCTCAAATGTACCACACACCTTTGAAATAGCTATGTGAGTTACTGTTTTGCATTGGCAGATGTGTCTACAATATTATTGTACCTCTTATCTTTCTCCAAACTCCAGTTATACTTTAAATACTCTTACATTGCCAAAGCATTAGTACATTGCTCATTTTGAATTTCTTCTTGTTCTACAGATACATAGGAAGTCCTTACTTTGCATGGTAGTGCAGGAGCAGAAACATGACCATGCAAATTAAAACTGTGCAAAGCAATCTTAATAGTCAATAGTCAAAAATTACAACTATTGCATAAAAATTTTTGCTACAATATTAAAAATTCTTATTTTCATTTATAAATGTACAGTGATAGTTTTTTAAAAAAACACAGGGTTTGACTCTTTTTTTAAAAATGTGTTTTTTTTAATTGATTTCAGAGAGAGGAAGGGAGAGGGAGAGACAGAAACATCAATGATGAGAATCACTGATCAGTTGACTCCTGCATGCCCCCTACTGACGATTGAGCCCATAATCTGGGCATGTGCCTTGACCGGTAATGAAACCTTGACTTCCTGGTTCATGAGTTGATGCTCAACCAATGAGCCACATGGGCCAGGCTGTGTTGTTGTTGTTGTTGTTTTTAATGGACAAGCCTAAACTATTGTACTTATTGTGATTAATAACATGCTTGGTCCTGGCCAGGTGGCTCAGTTGGTTGGAGGGTCATCCCCTACACCAAAAAAAAAGGTGGTGGATTTGATTCCTGGTCAGGGCACATACCTAGGTTGCAGGTTTGATCCCTGGTTGGGGTGTGAATGGGAGGGGCAAATCGATGTGTTTTGTTTTGGGTTTTTTTCTCTCTCTCTCTCCCTTCCTCTTTCTCTAAAAATCAATGAAAACAAATTTAAATCCTTGGGTAAGGATTTAAAATAATCTCTATATATAAAAGGGTAAGTGACCATCAGACTGCCCCAACCATCCAGTAGGTATGACGGGCACTGACCACCAGGGGGCAGATGCTCAATGCAGGAGCTGCCAAGCTGCGGTGATTTGGCAGTGGCAGTTCTCAGGTGATGAACCCAGAGAGGAGGGAGCCCGATTCCTGCAGGTCCGTGCAATTCCACCTTCAGCCGTGGGTTATGCTGTTGCTGGGGCACTGTTGGCCCAAATCTGGTTTACTGCCGAGCTGCAGTGACCGCAGATGTCCTTCCAGCAGTGGTGCTGCCCTAGGTGCGGCAGGCCTGGGAAGGGCCGCAGGAGGTTGGCTCCAGGGCGTGTCCAGCCCTCTCTCCCAGTCCCGCCCCGTCGGCCACCTTCTAATTAATTTCCTTTCAATGTGCACGAATCCGTGCACCGGGCCACTAGCAGTAAATAGTATGCTTGGACTTCTTCCTACAATCTTATTTGAGTTTCCTATTTATCCTACTTTTAATTTGCTTTTTTATTCCTTCTTTACTGCCTGCTGATCCAGTAACTAAGTTTTCTCTAGGTCACTTCCCCCCACATCCCTTCTGTAGTTGTGGAAGCTACATACTCTATTTCTCTTATTTTGGTGAATATCCTTCAAAGTTTAACATGCATATCCGTAATGAACTCTGTCATATTCAAGATCTTTTTTTAATTATTAAATTTATTAGGTGATATTGGTTAATAACATTATATAAATTTCAGGTGTACATTATAATTTGACATCAATGTACTCTATTTCATGCTCACCACCCAAAGTCTGGTTTCTTTCCCTTACCATATATTTGACCCACTTCACCCTCTCCCCTCCCCTTCTGGTAACTACCATTCTGTTGTCTGTATCTATGAGTTTGGTTTTTTTTTGTTCATGTTATTTTTTGTTTTATATTCCACATAAGTAAAATCCAATGTTTTGGGTCCTTTTCTGTCTGACTTATTTCACTTAACATAATACTCTCAAGATCCATCCACGTTGTCACAAATGGTAATATTTCATCTTTTTAATGTAGTAATCTTTTAAAGAGCCTTCTAAAGTTGGGATAATTCCCTGGTTACAGATTCCACCTCCCCAGCATAAAATTGAATTCAGAACTCTAATTTCCTGCCTCCGTTGCAGCTGGGAGGCAGGCCTATGACATAGGCTCTGCTAATTAAGAAGCACTGTGGAAATGTGAGGATACAAACTATGCAGTCAGCTTCCATTTTCCTGGTGCAGGTAGATCCAGTTTGTGGAGGTCGCAGCGGTTGCAAGGTCAAGTTTCTGACAGAGTTGGAATTGATGTTGACAATAGGAGTAGATGAAGAAAAGTTGAGCTCCTGGCATTTGATACTTGATGGGAGCAGCAGCAGTTTATGTTCTGTTGCATGGCTTAGGGCACTTTTTTCTAGATGCTTAACCCAAGCTGGGGATTTTTAAAACTCTCCCAATAACTCTGGGAGTTGTTGAATATCAATTTAAGAAATTCTTGCTTCAATTCTATTCTTTGCAACAACAAACCTTAACCAATAAAATAACTTGTCAGAATCTAAAGTTAAGGAATATCTCACTTAATAAAAGGAGTCTCTTCAGCCGAGACCGGTTTGGCTCAGTGGATAGAGCGTCGGCCTGCGGACTGAGGGGTCCCAGGTTCGATTCCGGTCAAGGGCATGTGCCTGGGTTGCGGGCACATCCCCAGTGGGAGATGTGCAGGAGGCAGCTGATCGATGTTTCTCTCTCGTCGATGTTTCTAACTCTCTGTCTCTCTCCCTTCCTCTCTGTAAAATATCAATAAAATATATTTAAAAAAAAAAAGGAGTCTCTTCACTAACTCAAAACTCCCTTCTGCCATCATCTACTGTATTTTTAATGGCTAATATTTTAATTTCACTTGGTTTTAAAATTCCAGAATACTGGCACATTAAGAAATACTACTGGCCCTAACTGGTTTGGCTCGGTGGATAGAGCGTTGGCCTGTGGACTGAGGGGTCCCGGGTTCGATTCCGGTTGGGGGCATGTACCTTGGTTGCCGACACATCCCTAGTAGGAGGTGTGCAGGAGGCGGCTGATCGATGTTTCTCTCCCATCGATGTTTCTAACTCTCTATCCCTCTCCCTCCCTCTCTGTAAACAATCAATAAAATATATTTTTAAAAAAAGAAATACTACTGATTTGCCTGGCCAGCATGGCTCAGTGGTTGAGTATCGACCTATGAACCAGGAGGTTGTGTTTTAATTCCTGATCAGGGCACATGCCCAGTTTGTGGGCTCAATCCTCAGTGGAGGGTGTGCAGGAGGCAGCCAATCAATGATTCTCTCTTATCATTGATGTTTCTATCTTTCTCTCTCTCTCCTTTCCTCTCTGAAATAAATAAAAATATATTTTAAAAAATACCACTGACTTATATTAACCAAGATATTTACTTATGTATTATTTACTTATCCTTCTGCAATCTCACTTATTCCTTTAGGGTTCAGCTTTTTTTTTTCTTTTTGGAGTATGTTCTTTAGTATTTCTTTTAATGAGCACCTGTAAGTTCTAAAGTTTGTAAATGTGTTTATTTTGTTCTTTCTCTTGAAAGATGGTTTAGCTAGGTATAGAATTTTAGTTTCTCAGTTATGGACTATTAATACTTTGGATATATTTTCCATTGTCTTCTGTAACCTATTGTTGCTGATAAATCTGCTGACAGGATGACTGTCATGTCTTTTAGGGTAATTTGCTTTTCTCAGTAGTAACTTTTAAAATTTTCTTACTGTGTTTGGTATTTTGTAATGTCACTAAGATGTACAGGTTTCAATTAAAACTATTTAGTCTGTTTGAGCCTTAGCATCTTCCTTTGACCAGATAACTCACGTTCTTTTCCAAGTCTGAAAAATTCTCACACATCATCTCTATGGATGTTGTTTTTGCTTCATACTCTATTTTCTCTCCTCCAGAAACTCTTTTAGATGTATATCAGGTCTTCTAATTCTATTCTCTAGGTTTCTGAACTTATCTTTGCTGCTTTGGCAGTTTAGTGTATGCATTTCCATGTATTTCAGGCTCTCCATAAAAATAATTTTTATAATGTAGGGATTATTTCACTCAGAAGTCATCAATAGTTGTCTGTTTCTTACCACGTAAGCTACTCTTCTGGCTTTTAAGGCCCTCATGCATCCAGACACCCTGCCAGTGATTAGTTGGGTAACTACAGGCACACAACTTCTTTGAGCCAGAGTTTCCTAACACAAAGAACTTGTTGAGATTATTGAAAAACTTAAGAGTTAAAGCATATAAGGTGCTGACAAGTACACAACACAGTAGCACAGTAAATAACATTTGGAGTGGTGCCCTAGCTCACAGAAATTTCCCTGGTGGTCACCTATATGACATCTTTCCTCCCACCATTTTAGACATTAATTCTGAATGGAAGTTATCAATTCCTTGGTTGTTGTGATTGGCTGAGGCATGGACACATGAGCCTAGTCCAGTGGTCGGCAAACTCATTAGTCAACAGAGCCAAATATCAACAGTACAACGATTGAAATTTCTTTTGAGAGCCAAATTTTTTAAACTTAAACTATATAGGTAGGTACATTGTTATTAACTTAATTAGGGTACTCCTAAGGCTTAGGAAGAGCCACACTCAAAGGGCCAAAGAGCTGCATGTGGCTCACAAGCCACAGTTTGCCAACCACGGGCCTAGTTCAACTGAGACTTTTAAAATTTGAAGTTTCCTTTATGACTGCAGAGTACTTAAAAAGTGAGTAGAACTGCTGGCTGTACTAAGGGAGAAAGTGACATTTAGAAAAGAGGGGAGGAAAAATAAGGGTGGGAGAGATATTATTAACACCATTCAAGTGCCTGGCCTCATTAGCTTTGATGATGTGGGACTTTTCAATACTATAGATTTCTTTAATATTTGAATAGTTTATAATAAGCAGAAATACCTTTTAATAAAGATTTTAAAATATCAGAATTTGAAGATGAATCTTATTTCATTTTATTGCTTAATTATATAGATTTCTTATTCCTATATTTTAGAATGGTTGTTACCCTTTCTCCAGCTATGGAAATGTCGTTGCTGCAATACTAAATTTGAATGGTCCTGCAGAGTTCCCACAACCTTTCATAGTATTATCTTATTTGATTTGGTGAGATGAGTAGTCTAGGTAATGTTAAGCTTAGTTTCTATACTAGTAAATGGTGAATTTATGATACAAACGGTGTTCAGAGTGTAGAAGGGTGAGAACCTGGCTAGGTATTAAGCATCGTCAATGAGGAGAGCTCAGAGAATACTATTGGCAAGGTTGTCAGAGATGGTACATTATAAGTCACTTTTTAAAAATATACTTTTATTGATTTCAGAGAGGGAGAGACAGAAACATCAATGATAAGAATCATTGATTGGTTGCCTCCTGCACGCCCCACACTGGGGATGGAGCCCGCAACCCAGGCATGTGCCCTGACCTCGAATCGAACCTTGACCTCCTGGTTCATAGGTTGACACTCAACCACTGAGCCATGCCGGCCAGACTAAATCATTTTCAATAATTATTGTTCATTAGAAAATTTCAGAAGAACTCTAAAAAGTTTCATTAACTCAATCATAAAATCTAGTAAAATGCACTTGTGTTTTCCCAAAAGTTAATCTTTGCCATGTTCCTAATCAAGTTCCTGTTGTGCTTCAAAATTCAAGAACTTTTATTTAACCCAGAGGAGAGATAATTGGGGGTGGGACCAGGGAGAGAGGAATGTATTAATTCCTTCTCAGACATCCACAGTGCTTAACAGGCTCATGTATGAAATGGGTAAATTCTTACACTCTTTGACTAAGAGAACTTTATTGGTTAGAGCACATGGGAAATTTTCACAAGGTAACTTACAATCACAAAGTACTCTAGTAAAAGTACTCTAGTTTTGGAGATCTCAAATGCTTTCACATGAACTCTTTTACCCTCAGTGAACTGGTAAGTAGAGACTGAGTAACAATTAGTATACATACCTATTTCATCTGCTGCAATTGATGAAGAGAGAGATGTACTCAAAATAATGTGATGCGAGAACATTTTGACTTTTTTAAAATAATTTTTTATTTAAATGCATACAAAGGTAATATTCCAACTTCATAAGTTGTTAACTTTAGCATTCATACAACATTTCACTCATTTGAAAGTAATCTGTGGACTTGATTTCCTCACTTCTCAAGAATTCCCAATTATGCACAGACTTTGGGGGGGGGGTGTGGAAATCAAAGCAAATTGCAAATGAAATGAGTTACTCATAGACAAATAATTTCAAAGACAAATTCATAAAAATCCTTTCACTTCTCCAATTATATTTATTTATTTATATATTTCTAAATATATTTTTTTGTTGTTGATAGCATTACTTCTTTTTTAACTTCATCCTGATTGTTACCTCCCAGTTATGAGAATCCCTCCATTTTAAGTAGAACGCATAATTTATGATGAGGAATGTAATTTTAGATAAGAAATTGTTTCGATAGAATCATTTTGCACTCTGATAGTTTCATTTTTTTATGTGTTAAAAAATGTTAAAAGATAAACTTTTTTGTTATAAGTACAGCATTGCGATATACTGACAGTCCTGGCATGGGTCCCTCGTTCTCATGACTGCCATTAGACTCAAATCGATCCTCTGAATAGTCTGTCTCAGGAGACACAAACGATGTAGGGAACAAGGGACTTTTAAAAACCGAGCCTGACGTCACACATTCGTGTCTTAACCATCTGTACCTTTTTTATTAACCAGGGGCTGGAGCTGCCCAGGCGGACAGACACAGGCGCACAACAGTCTTCTCCCACACAAGCCGGGAATGGTAACAGTGTGCGGCTGCCGAAGAAAAGCCGTGTCAGAGCTGTGGGGTGGCGTGGGGGTGTGCGTAGCAGGGTGAGGGAGCCATTCCTCTTCTACATCCAAAGGTGCTATTTATTGGAAATCCGGCACATCCTTTGATTTCTCTCGAGTGGGAGGCAAAACCTTTCAAATGCGAAAAGAAGAAAGAAAAAAGAATCAAGCCTGGCAGGGGGACTTTGGAGAGAACCACAGCCTTGCTTCGGATTGGGACGGCGGGTAGAGAAAGGCTCGGGCGTCTACAACCTGTTTGGCTGCAAAGATGCCGCTTTCCGCCCGAGTTCCAACATCCGCCACCTCCCACAAGGTTGCAGCCCGGCGTCACCTCTCGCCTTTCCGCACCTCCTCCAACCTCCCCAATTCGAGGAGTGTGTGCCGGTGAAGGCATTCCTTCTTCGCCGTGCAAGATCCGGCTCGTTCATGCTCCCCCTCCCCCGCTCCCTGTGGCCCTGCCCGCCACCCCCAGGAGGGCAGCAGCCTCCCGGGGACCACCTCTCACCCCACTCCCTCGGCTCTTTCATCCTCTCCAAGCCCAGGGCGCATTCCCACTCTCCCTCCACTGGCGAGTCCGGTTTGCCCCCAAAACCCTAGAGACGCTTCCAGGAAGGCGGCAGCCTCCAGGTGCCCATCACTCACGCCCCTTCCGGCCTCTCACCCCGTACCTTCGACCTTCCCGGCTTTGGGGAGCGTCTGCACTCCACCTCCACGTGCAAGCCCAGGGTACCGAGCACCTTCCCGGTAACCCCCCCACCCCCAACTCCAGCCTCGGGTTCCGCACACTGCGCCCAGGGGGGCCCCAAGAGGCACCTGGCCGCC
>NW_005871056.1:3065078-3077590 GCF_000147115.1 Myotis lucifugus
GGAAAAAAAAAAAAATAAAAAAAAACACTCTCTCTTCCCGTGGGGGGATGAGAGAAAAAAGAACAAAAAACAGGAAAAAAAAAAAAATTATAAAAAATTATAAATATAAAAAACATTGCTCCGGGTGTCGGCTTCTGCCAGTTAGGCTCGGGCCTAACAGGTGGCTGCCCGCCGCCGGGCGGGAGCGGTGCTGGCGGCCGTGACCCGGGGTCACGACCTTGCTCGCCCGTTTGCCTCGCCGCATAGTGCGAGGCTCACTCCCTCCGGGTCAGAGGCGGTTGGTTTTTTGCTTATTCAGGGTGCAAGTGGCCAGGCTTTTCTTTTGACATCTTGTGCACCATCTTGGTTACTTTTCTTGACTTGGGAAGAGCCGGTCCAAGAATGTCTGAAGTGCCGAAAAGAGGAGTGACTCTCTCGGGCTGAAAAAATACTTTGTGTCTAGCAACGCAATTGTAACTGTATCAGGATGGTTTGTGCACCTGCAAACACGGAAAGATGGGTAACAAGGCTTCCAGGCCATGCGGCAGTTTCCAGGCATATCTCTCCTTTAAGGGAAAAAAGGAAATTAACGTGAAATTTAACGAGTCGCAATTTAACGACTTATTCGTGCTGAACATTTGTTTTTACCATTTGTTTTTCTGAACAGAAGATATTGAACAGATATGAAGGGAAAGTAACTGGCATGCATTGGGAAACGATTCCGAAAGTTTTTACCCTTGTTGTAAAAACATTGGGGAAAACTTTAGATGTGTTTTTTTATATTGTTTGTTTGTGAATATTGTACCTTAAATTCGGAATCTAAGCAGGATCGTGAATTCTTATTTCATAGTGAGTCTTATTTTATATGTAGGTAGTCATAAGTGAATTCTATTTTATGCTTAGGCTGATGACTGAACTCAGGTGGAAGGTTTTTACTTTAACATCATCAGGACATGCATGGTACTTTGAAAAACTCTACTGTTTACTCAAGTTTATACATTGTATTTCAAATTATGCAACTGCATTGTCCAATATGATAGCCACTAGCCACATGTGGCAATTTAAATTAATTAAAATAAAAAATTGAGTTCCTCAGTTTTAGCCACATTTCAAGTCCTCAGTAGCCACATGTGACAATGGATCATGTGTTGGACAGCACAGATAAGGAATTATATCATCAGAAAGTCCTATGGGACAGCACTGTTGAAGAATAAAAGATAAACCACCGTTAAAGCATAAACCAATTCCTGCTAATTCCTGTACAGTTAGCTCACCTTATACTCGTGATGGTGTGAAACTCAAGATCATGTTCTTTATCCACTAATCTTTATCAATCGTAATGGCACTTTGTGCTTCCATAAGTTATAGTTGAGGTAATACTTTATTTTTGTTTTGTTCCTAGTCTTAACACTTTTGAAAAAGTTGGAATCGTTTCATACATTAGAAATTTGGTGAGCTTTGAGGAGAGCATCCCATTTTATTCACCATCAGGTTGAAACTAAACAGGATTGTGTTTTCAGGCAGACATAAAGTCCAGTTATACCCTTTGCATTTGTGTGTTTAGGAATTGCAATAATGAAGCAATTGTGATGCTACTCCAGTTTTATATAGTGCCTGTTAATACTCAGTTGTAGTGATGTGTGAAATGTCACCTGTAAACTTGAGGATACGTGGACAAGTTAATGACGTGGCATGGCTCAAAGGGGTTCGAACATTGAGGTTTACCTCTGACTATTAAGTAATTGGCTCATCTGGTCTCTCTTTTGAAAGACTTTGAGAAGTGAGTTTTTTGTCTAAGGGGAATAGCTTTCAGAACTCATCTTATATGTTGATATTTTATTAGCTTTAGATATGATGGTAAAAATAAATTGGAATACAAGTACTGTTTCAACATTTCCCATCTATAGGAGTAGCAGTTATTTTCTTTGGAGGAGAGGAGATCTGGAGAAGTACACAGAAATAAAACTGGAAAGTACTTGACACAGCATTTAGCTCGATCCTCATTATACTTGAGATAGGAAGTAGTAGAATCTACATTTCTATGTTATTTCCATATTCACCTTGTGTTTTGTTTTCTTCTAGCTTTATAAATATGGTCTAATACACAGAAGCTATAAATTCGTAGGAGTTGTTTTCCTTTGTGCACATAAGCATGGGGGGGGGTGTTCTAGATGGCTTAAACATAAAATCAGAGTCAAGCAGTTTGTTTTCGTATCCAATCAATAATCTGAATAAAACAGTGTCCCTCATTTTGTGCCAACACCTAATATGGGGATAAGAAGTTACTGTACTATTTTCTGTCAGTAAGTGAAAGTAATTTTTAATTGTAAATGAAATGGAAAGTGTTTTCTGTTTGTAGTAGAAACATAAACTTTTCCCTAGATTTTTTTCTCATTCAACTGTTTATATAGCGTGAATTTGTAAAACTTACAGGGTTGTATTTAACAGGTGTCACTTTCAAGATTTTTGTCTTTGCATAACATTTTTTAAATTTTATTTTCCAGCCTTATTGAGATATTGGCATGTAAGTTTAAGGTGTACAACATGATCATTTGATATTTGTATATATTGTGAAATGATTACCACAATAAGGCTAGTTAACACCTCTGTTCCCTCACACAATTACCACTTTCTTTGTGTGTGGAGATAACATTTAAATATATATTACAGTATGTAATATTACATACTGTATGACATATGACAGTATGTCACTATGCTATACATTAGACCTCCAGAACTTAACTTGTCTTATAGCTGGAAATTTGTACCTTTTGACAAATTTCATGATTATATTTTATCAGTAGTGATTCATAGTATACCCTAATAGGAAAGGTAGGTGGTATTTGTTTAGATCAGGGATAACATACAACTGGGAAACTAAATGGCAAGTGACTTGAGGCTTTAGTATCTGAAAGACAGTAAGAAGTAGTGGAGATCATGGCAAATAGGACCAGGTGTGTTAGTTGCTGCTCAGCTCTGGGCCACTGTTGCTATGCAGATTGCCTGGTATTTTTAGGACTCCAGTTTGTTTTTTAGGAAGCCAGAATTCTGTATTCTGATGAAAAATATATTGATAAATATTGGCAAGTTGGTAGTTTTCATTGACAAAACTCTAAAGCTCTGATTTTAAAAGGGGGCTAGTAGAGAACCAGTTTACTAGTATAACCGCTACTTTAGATCAGTTTGAGAAAACAAACTACAAAATAAGATTCCTATTAAAAAATAGTTTTGAGTTATAATAGCCCAAATGGTCATAAACTTTAAAAAATTGAGATAATTTGTATAACGTAAAATTCACTCTTTTTAAGTGTAGTTTTTAGTATATTCACAAAGTTGTGTAACCATTACCAGTATTTAATTCCAGAACATTGTTATCACTCCAAAAAGCTATTAACAGTCACTCCTCATTTCCTCTTCCCCCCTTAGGCCCTGAAGCCATTAATCTACTTTCTGTCTCTATGAATTTGCCTATTCTGGATATTTCATATAAATTGAATCATATAATATTTGGTCTTCCGTTAATGATTTATTCCACTTAGCATAATATTTTAAGGTTCACCATGATGTAGCATGAATCAGTTGGTCATAAACTTTTATCTCATGTTTCTAAAAAATAGTTTTTACACTTTTATGTTGTGTTACTGCTGCCTATAGTGTGCATATATATAATCTGTGATGTTTATTTCTATTTTCTGAGTTTGTTTTATAACTGGAGCTAAACTTTGTTTGCAGTAGTGCTAAAGGATAATAGCTTTTATACTTGCATTGTTTTTGTGTAATGTTAATGGTCAGTAGGAAAGGATTCTTGTTATGTTGAAGGGTTTGTTTTTTTAAACAAGGTTGGCATATATCAATTAGTAGATATTGGATGGATGAGAATAATCACTATTTTGGATAGTTAGTAAGTTCTTACTTGATCAAGTATTCACTAAGGGTAGAACATTATTTGACTTTTGGTAGGAAAAAATAGATGATTTTTGAAAAATCTTATCATCGGGGACACAGAATGTATGAAATGCCTGAAAAACACTGATGCCCAGATATTCAAGAACTATTCTTCATTGAGTGGTTCCCTTGGTTTGTGTTGGAGACTGTAGGGGATACAGGGTGCAGTAGTTAACCATCTCTGCCCTTAAGAATCTTATTGGTTAGAAAAGAAGAAAAGATACACATAAATGTCCAGTGACTGAGACACTTCACATGAAGAGGGTTTAAGGAAAACATTTGGAACATGTTATTTAAAAATGTAAACATAGTTCAAAACTGTGTCGTATATTTCCTGATATTTATTTGCTTGTTTTTTTTATTTTGAGACCTTGTAAGATAAAGTGTAGAATGTGGAAAGCTCCTTGAGATACAGATAACCTGTATCAGAATTCACAATGGATCAGATGATCGGATTGTAGGTAGAGAGCAACCCTTCATGGCAAGGGAGGTATTTTAGGTTTACAGGAAAGATTTATTGAAAGCAAGCAGTTGTGCAGAAAGCAACAAGAGGGAGCTATGGCAAGCCAGAAAGAGAAGATGGTATATCTGTGGTAGGATAGTGAGGCGATAGACCAGATTAGTGTGTGTATTTGGAAAGGATAGGAGATAGATTAGCTAAATTAACAGTGACTACATTATGAAGTACTTTGAATGCAAGGCTAAGAAGTTTGGACTTGATTTGTAGGTGATGGGAAGTCATAGCATAACCTACAGTCTTAGAAAGGAATTAGGAGGAATGTGCATATATGTATTTTTCTCAAGAGGGTTTATAACTTTTATTAGATTTTCCAGGGTGCCCATGACATCCAAAAGTTAAATAACCACTATAGGTTTTAGAAGAATCTATAATAATAAAAGCATAATATGCTAATTAGACCAGACGACCTTCAGGACAAAGCAGGGGCTGCGAGGGAAGCCCGGTTCTCGAGTGCCAGAGGGAAGCTGGTGCCGGCAGCCAAGGGAAGGAAGGCCTACTCTTGCATGAATTTTATGCATCGGGCCTCTAGTAGATTATGAAAGACAAACGGGGACACCCAGATCAGTTAGGTGGCTACTGCTGTAATAGTAAAACATTTTAGTACCAACTGAGTACATTAAGTACTAAGCAAACATTTTAATGGGAATTAATACATCTTTAAAGGATCCTCATTGTTATATTAATGGCTCACTTGTGTGTATAGTTAAGTGTCTTATGTTCATGTGACAATTGACAGTTTTTTTGTTGCATAGTTCCACCAGGGTAAATTAAACATGAAATTCAGTTAAACATTTGTCATATATATATATAGAGAGAGAGAGAGAAAGAGAGAGAGAGAGAGAGAGCGCGCGCGAGCGCACGTGCGCTAATATGCTAAGTGTCTGTTCGGGTAATGATGTCATGTAGCAACGCCCGGCTTCCTCTCCCTAGCGACTAGCGTCCTTGGAGTTTCTTCAGCCCAGGAACAGGACTTGCTTTATAGCCAGGTGGAAACATTTTACACTTTAACCAAATGTCTGTGAAGCATTTTCTCATGCCTTATCTCATTTGATCCTCACAGAAGTCCTTTAGTAGGTAGATAAGAGACACGGTGGAAACCTATTTTCTTTTCATTAGCCGGAAAACAGAGATTTAGAAAGCTTAGAAACTTGACCCGACTGAAAAGAAGTAAGAAATAGTAGACCTTGAAAATGACTTCAGGTTTTCTCACTGCACAAATATAGTCAAACACTGCTGCAGTTAAATATTTTACCCTTTGTTCTCCCTGCGTGATCTACAATAATAATCTGCTTTGTGTTGATATTTACTGCTGTGTTGCTGACAATTGCCTGAAAGAGAAGTTGGGGTGCTTCACTGGTCTGGAAAAAGTTTAGCTAAATCAGAAAGCAGATCTAATTAAGCAAGTTTATTCTATATCTATAATAATAAAAGCCTAAGCGACCATCACAACCGAACGGACGACTGAACAGGCTGCGTGGGGCGACTAGGCCGGCAGGGGGGTTAGTGAGGGGCAACCAAACGACCAAACAGCAGGCTGCGTGGGGCGACCAGGCCCGCAGTGGTGGCAGTTGGGGGCAATCGGCAGGCAGGTAGACAGGTGAGCAGTTAAAAGCCAGTGGTCCCGGGGATTGGGCCTAAACTGGCTGTTGGACATCCCTCGAGGGGTCCCAGATTGGAGAGGGTGCAGGCTGGGCTGAGGGGACCCGCTCCCGTGCATGAATTTGTGCACCGGGCCTCTATATATAAAAGGCTAAGTTGACTTGCACATGCGCAATACATATAAAGCTTTTACTGGTGCCAATCGCATGTGTGTTTTGGTCTGTCATTGTCGATCGTGAATTTGGTTGACACTTATAGAGAAAGGATGAATAGTGATATTAAAATATTCTAATTAATTTCCTTTCAGTGTGCACAAATTCGTGCACCAGGCCACTAGTGGTAGTAATAAAAAGAGCAGATAGTTCAAGTAGTTAAGATTTGGGTCACATTAGGTTTCCCTGCATTTTATATTATTTCATTTTTATTTTTCTAGTCTACTGTAAAATTTATATTCAGTGAGTGCACTCTACCTGGGCTGGAGTGAGATGATCCTGGGAAATGTTCTGTGCCTGAAGAAAATAGTTTAGGATTCAGTCTTTTGGTTCTGGATAATGCATCTCATGGACAGTTCACATCAAATCAGTCACACAGCAATGCTTCTACTTTAAAGCAAAATTAATGAAATCTCCAGTTACTTAAACCAATAATGATTTCATGCAGTGGTCTCAACCTTCTGGCCCCTTAAATACAGTTCCTCATGTTGTGACCTGACCATAAAATTATTTTTGTTGCTGCTTCATAACTGTAATGTTACTACTGTTATGAATCGTAATGTAAATATTTGATATGCAGGATGGTCTTAGGCAACCCCTGTGAAAGGGTCGTTCGACCGCCAAAGGGGTCGCGACCCACAGGTTGAGAACCGCTGATTTAATGTGTTGCATGTTATACACATTTAATGTTTTAATGTATTATGCATTGTATACAGTGTATACAATGATTAAAGTTCCTAAGTACTTTAGATTTAATTTCCACTCCTGCTCCCCAACCTCAGTTCTTATACTATTAGGTGATTCGCCCACCTGCTTTATAGGATACTGATTTTTTACAAAAAGTTACCAGCATTCCCTGTGTGTATACTAATTGGCATACAAAGTGAAGCTGGGTAGAATTGCTGCCTCCACAACTTTAGTGAAAAGTTTACTTTTGCCTAGTAAATTTAAGTTCAAAATCTTAGTTATGGTTTACCAATTAAATGTATTTATTATAAAGTTAAACTTATTTTCTACTCTTAGGATATAAAGCATGTGGCTTGTGTCACTCATGGTTGAATGTTGACCTATGAACCAGGAGATCACATTGGATTCCTGGTGAGTCCACATGCCCAGGTTGCGGGCTTGATTCCCAGTAGGGGGCGTGCAGGAGGCAGCCGATCAATGATTCTCTCTAATCATGAATGTTTCTTTCTCTCCCTCCCTCTCTGAAATCAGAAAAATTATATTTTTTAAAAAGGATATAAAGGCACAGATAATAAGCAGCAAAGGATAATTAAAATATTTAAAAAGGTAAATCAGAAAGTAGTTATCTAAGGTACCCAAAAACCCCTACAAAAATTTGTCTCATAATAGGAAATATAAGTTAGTCTGGAGAAGCAGTCTTTTCTCTTGCATTAGTATCTGTATTAAAGTTTGATAGCTTTTTCTTTTTAAAGTTTTTCTGAGATATAATTCACACACCAATTTAAATTGTACAGTTTAGTGATTTCAAGTATATTCACAGAGCTGTATAAGTATCACCACAATAAATTTTGGAACATGTTATCACTCCAAAAAGAAACCTCTTACCCCTAAACCTGTCACTTCCTCCCTAGCCCTAGACAACTAATAATTTACCTTCTGTCTCTCTTTATTTGCCTATTTCACTTAGCATGTTTTGTAGGTTCATTATATTGTAGCATATATCAATATTTTCATTGCCCATATAATATTTCCATTATATCATGTACCACATTTTATTTAACCACTCAACATTTGATGGACATTTGGGTTATTTCCACTTTGGGACTAGTGTGAATAATGCTGCTCTGAACATTTTTATCAAAGTTTTTGTGTGGAAATAAGTTTCTATTTCTATTGCAGTGGTTCCCAAACTTATTTGGCCTACCGCCCCCTTTCCAGAAAAAATATTACTCAGCGCCCCCTGGAAATTAATTTTTTTTAAATTTTAATAGCAGTTAAGCAGAAAGATATATGTATTAATGTTTCTACCTTTTTCGTAAAATATAGTAAAGAAAGGTGTAAATTAGAAACATTGAAGTTTGAAATTATGAAACTATTTATTGAACTCAGAATAGAAAGGTAATACAAAAAAAGTTAAAACAAATGCACCTGTGGCCATCACTGCCCCCCTGGATCGCTGCAGCGCCCACCAGGGGGCGGTAGCGCCCACTTTGGGAATCACTGTTCTATTGGATATATTAGTATACTTAGAAATGGACTGCTTGGGTCATATAGTAATTCTGTATTTAGCCTTTTAAGGAACTGCCCATTCCTTTTCCATAGTGGCTGCACCATTTTGCATTCCCACCAGCAATGTATGAGGATTCTAATTTCTCCATATTCTCAGTAACACCTATTGTCATCATCTGTCTTTTTAAAACATTTTATTATAGTCATCCTAGTGTGTATGAAGTTATATCTCCTTGTGGTTTTGATTTGCATTTCCCTGATGGCTAAGGATGTCGATTATCAATGATCTTTTTCTCAGATCCTTTGTCCATTTTTTAATTGGGCTACTTGTCTTTTTATTATTGCGTTGTAGGAGTTCTTTATATATTTCAGGTACAAATCCCTTATCAGATAGGTGATTTGCAAAAATTTCCTCCCATTCTGTAGATTGTCTTTCTACTTTCTTGATGGTATTTTTTGAAGCACAAAGGCTTGTAATTATCAGTGACTTCTAGGGTTATAACTGTAAGGCCTAGGTGGGTAGGGCATGCAAGAAGGAGGAGCTGGTTTGAGGCTAAAATGAATTCAGTTCTGGCTATTTTAAGGTCCTAGTGGGACATTTAAGTGGAGAAATGTTATAGTAACCAGTTAAATGTGAGGCTGAACTCAGAGAAAAGTGTTTTTAGTGGTAATAGAAGTGAATGAGGTCACTCAAGGAATGAGAACAGCTCATAGTCAAGGAAGGGATAATGGAGAATATGAAATGAGTGGAGGAAAGGAAGCCTGCGAAGAAGCTATCAGAATTAGGAAGAGAGCCATGAGAGACTATCACAAGCCAAGGAGTGAAGAATTTCCCAAATTACACTTGTGTTTTCTTAGCTCAATTTTTTTCATCATCCTTTAGTTTTCTTTTTATCCAGTATATTGTTTTCAACTTTTCCATGGAAATATTCTTTTCTGTTTCCTCCAAGTTCTTTACTTCCTAAGTTCCTAACTTGGCATCAGAATCACTTAGCTAACTTAAATACAAAATTTGGGAATCCTATTAGATTTGAATGAGGATCACTTGGGGTAATGATCCAGAATCTGTATTTTAAAACCTCTGGTAAAGACTGGCTTGCTCTTCACTAAACTTGTTCCCCTTTTTCTCAGATCCCAACTCATTTATACATTTATTTACTAGCCTCTCTTGCATTTGGGGATGGTCATATGATTGAGGATGGTCATAGGAATGAAGCAGAGAAGTGTGTTGAATGTTTCTTTAACCCCAACCAATACAAACTTTCCTTGAACAATGCTCTCTTTCCTTAACCTGCTGGTTGGATTGTTTGCCAGAGCAACTTTGGAAATGATAGGTCCAAGAGAACTTCTGTCAGCCTTGGGTCATCTCCAGTCTCCTCTTGCCCCCAGATGATCATTAACATGGATTTTTGGTCTTCGTGTAAGCATGAAATAAGAAAAAAACTATTATGTTATTCCACAGTTTTGGTATTTATCTATTATAGCACCGTTTCTTTAACCAAGATAACTCCTTTGGTTGTTATTATTATTCAAATTCTGATTTGGGAATCATTGCCCTTGGTTTGTAGGTTAGTCTTCAGCTGTTGATTTCTAGACCTTATATGTAAATATAAGGTTTTCTTTGTAATAATTTTCATGGAAATGATTATAGTTAACATCCTGCTTATCTTATTAAGTAACAAACATTTGTATGCTTACTACCTGCTGGTCCTTGATACTGGGATACATCCTATATAATAAAAGCCTAATATACTAAGTGTCTGGTCGTCCAGTAGGCCCTTCAACCAATCAAAGTGTAATATGCTAGTGATATGCTGAAGCCGCTCAACTGTTTGCTATGATGTGCACTGACCACCAGGGGGAAGACGCTCCAACCAGTAGGTGAGCTTGCTGCTGGCATATGGCCGATCGGGACCGAGCAAGACAGGCCGGACACACCCTGGAGTCCTCCTGCGGTCCCTTCCCCACTGGCCAACCTCTCAGGTCCCTCCCCAACCCTGATCATGCACTGGTGGGGTCCCTCGGCCTGGCCTGTGCCCTCTCGCAATCCAGGACCCCTCTGGGGATGTCAGAGAGCTGGTTTCGGCCCGATCCTGCAGGCCAGGCTGAGGGACCCCACTGATGCACGAATTTGTGCACTGGGCCTCTAGTCTTGATATAAAACAGTCTCACTCGGGTGGCATGGTTCAGTGGTTGAGCATCGACCTATGAACCAGGAGGTCACAGTTCAGTTCCCAGTCAGGGCACATGCCCAGGTTGCCAGCTCCATCCCCAGTGGGGGGGTGTGCAGGAGACAGCCGATCAATGATTCTCTCTCATCACTGATGTTTCTGTCTCTCTCTCCTTCTCCCATCCTCTCTGAAATCAATACAAAAATATATTTAAAAACAACAACAGCAACAAAAAGTCTCTGCCTTCTAGTGTGAGATAAGGGCAATTATCTTACCTGTGCTTTGAGACCATCAAGGGAGAAAAGACAAATTGAACCCAATGGTAGAGTTGGGCCCTTATTTTAATGGGATTTTATTTATGTTCTTCCTGTAATATTGTTTTCTCTCCTCTTTAGTAGACTGAAGCTATAATCTGTATAAAATCCTTTTAGAGGAACAAACACTGTATTTTTGGTAGATTTGTGTTACATGAGGGTATTTTACTTAAGCATATGTTTTTTTCTTAATCTCTACCATGAGGAAAAAATCAAATACTTTATATAGGAGAACTGCAATTCTTAGTCTTTTAAAAATTTATTTATTTTTATTGATTTCAGAGAGGAAGGGAGAGGGAGAGAGAGATTGAAACATCAATAATGAGAGAGAATCATTGATTGGCTGCCTTCTGCACGCCCTCCACTGGGGATCGAGCCTGCAACCCAGGCATGTACCCCTGACTGGAATTGAACTCAGAACCCTTCAGTCTGCAGGTTAACGCTCTATCCACTGAGCCAAACCAGCCAGGGCGGCAATTCTTAGCCTTGATGCAAATTATATTATTAAACTTTTCCTGCAGTCAACTAAAGGGTGTTTTGTGTATTTTTTTTAAGGATATCTTATTGATTGCATTTTCTCCTCCCCCCCTTTTTTTTGAGGGAACTTTTAGATTAGCAATGGTGAAAGTAAGAAAGGACCTAACTACCTATACAGGAGTTGTCAAAAGTAGGTTTACAGTTGGGTGTATGTAAAACAGGTTATTCTTGTATTATATTTAGTTATATTTATTTGTATTGTAACTGTAAACCTACTTTTGCCCACCTCTGTATTATTCTTATTAGTATAATTAGGATAAAATCAGATAATTCAAACAGGACTTTAAAAGATTGTGTGTGTATGTGTGTGTGTGTGTGTGTGTATGTGTAGATGGGCAAACAGAAAGCTTCTATACTGGATAGTTTTCTGAATGGTGGGAAATTCCCCCCACTCTTTGAAAGCTTACATCCTAGGCAGTGTGTATTTACAGAGTCAGACTGGGTCATGCCAAGAGGGAGAAGAGTGTCCCTGGGAGAACTATAAACAGCTAGGCAGGCAACAACCACATCCTGGAGAAATGAAGTTAGTTGATCTTGAAGGTTAACAACACCTGGCTTTTAAGGGATGTAAAAGCAAACTTACAGCATCACACTGAATCTTTTTTAATGGAGTGTTTAATCCTTTCCTATTAAATGTTATTTTTGAAAAGGTTGAATTTACATCTCCCATTTGCTATTTATTTTCTATTATACCTCATGTCTTTTTTGTTGTTCCTCTGTCACCTTTTGTATTTTCTTTCTGCAAATTTATTTTTTAAAATGATATTTTTCTTAGGGTTTGTTCTTGGGATTACATATGCATTTGAATTTGTCACGTTCTACTTCAGATTACTATTAATAATGCTCCAGTATAGCTCCATTTCCTCCTCTCTCTTTTGTGCTTATTGCCATACTAGAGGCCCAGTGCACGAATTCGTGCACAGGTGGGGGGGGGGGGGTCCCTTGGCCTGGCCTGGGCAGCAATTGGGGGCCAATCAGGGAGTGGGGGGAGTGGCTGGCCGGGGGGAAGGTTGGCCAGCCTGGGAGGAAGGACCACGGG
>NW_005871056.1:3077690-3109608 GCF_000147115.1 Myotis lucifugus
AATGCGCCCGGTTGCTCGCCCAACCGCACGGAGAGGCCATGCCAGGTTGGGACTGTGAGAGTGCACTGACCACCCATGGGCAGCTCCCGCGCTGAGCATCTATCCCCTGATGGTCAATATATGTCACAGCAACCAGTCGTTGGGGGTTTTAGGCCCACAGAGGTATTATGTTCGGTTGTGTTAGGGGGCAAGGGGGAGGGCGTTTGGGGCAATGGGCCCCTCGGGGGGGGATTGAGGGGGTGATTAGGCTGCCTGCCGTCGGATTTCCCCCAAGGGATCCAGATGGGAAGAAGAGTCCAGCCTGGGCTGAGGGACCCCCCCCCCCCCCCCCCCCCCCCAGTGCATGAATTTCGTGCACCGGGCCTCTAGTTGTTATATATAGCACCTTTATATGTTATATATGCCTAACAACTTTATAATTGTTTTAGGCAGTTACCTTTGAAATCAAGAGAAAAAAGTAAAAAATATATTTATACTGTCTTTGGTAATTTATTTTTTCTTTGCCTGTAATTACCTTTACCAGTGTTCTTTATTTTTTAAGTAGATTCCAGTTATTATCTGATGTCATTTTTTCATCCTAAAGAATTTCTTTTCATGTCTATCTCCTGAAGCATACATGTTAGAGTTAGTGAGCCCCCTCCCATCTTCTCAATTGGGATTATATTCCTTATGGTCTTATACGGAAGTGAGGATTGAGAAGGGAGAAGGATGCAGGAGATGAGGCTGGGGCAAAGTATGTAGGAGCCAATTCTTAGAGTATCTTGGGTTCTATGCTATGGGATTTGAACCTCATAGCTGTGGGGTGCGACCATTGGAATATTTTATGCAGTTCTGGTATCAGGTTTGAGCCTTGAGGAAAGGACTTTGAAAGACTGGATTCTGAAGGCTGTTTTAGAGTTGGCAGGTGAAGGTGAATTTGCCCTTTTTTCTGAAATTCCTTCTTCTTTGTTCATTTGGGCAATTAAAAGCTGTTTATATCCAAGTAGTAGCTACTCGATTGCAGGCATAAAATATTTACAGAGTTGTACATAGTTTGTAGAATGGGAACCATGGAGCTGTCTGAAGTTTGTGAAACAACAGTTTGAGAACCACTGTCATAGGATGAACAGACTGCTTACTGTTTGTGTATGTGGGATGCTATGTGTATTGAAACTTAGATGAACATCTTTTGGCAGCTGACCTTTTAAAAAACTTTTTAATTCTTAAAGGCTGGTTATACATATGCAGTACCTTTCAGTCGTTTTGATATGACAGAGAAGTGTTTGATCATTTTATTTGGTACTCACAACTTAATTATATATATATATACACACACACACACACACACACACACACACACATATATGTATGTATGTGTGTATATGTATAGTTTTGTTTGCTTCTCAGGAAAAATTGAAGAGCATAAAACTTATTTATTCTAGGTTTTTGCTACCAGTTTTTTACATACGTATAAAATGAAAGGAAAAAAGTTCCCTCCCCCCAGTCTTGCCAGATTCTGTTGTAAACAATCCTTGTGATTGTCAACTTGTCAATGGATGTTTTTTCCTGTGAGTAACTTCTGTAGAGGATGACCTTGTTTCTATTCTATTCTCATTTGTTGCCTACAGTTGCCTTTAGGAGTGCAGGACTTTTTTTTTTTTCATTATTCATAAAAAATCATTAAACTTACCATTTCCAAGAGTTTAACAGTGTTTCATTAAACTGATGGAAGTTAGAATTGAAACTGGGAGTGGGGGGGGGGGGGGCGGATTTACCTATTTAGTCTTGAACTTAAAATTTTCTAGAGAGTAAGGGCTGCATTTTTGCCCAGCACCAAACAGGTAACAAGGAATTTAGGCATATAATTATGTCACATGTTTTCTAAGTACTAGAATAGAAAATAACATTTTTTACCCACCACAATCAATACTTTGATATCTTGGTAAACCAGCATTTTCCAAATGACTGATTATGTTATAAAATCACACATGGTTAAAGATACATTAGAAGTACTTGAATTTCAATGTGAAAAAGCATGAAAAGCTCATTGATTTAGTTTCACATTTCACATTGCAACCAACCTTTAAGAGAGACCACTTTGTCAAGTTTTGATGTAGTGTCAAAGAAGAATATCCATAATTATGTGAAAAGGCTTTTATAAATATGGTTCCATTTTCTGTAGTTATGAGTTACAGATTTTCTTCATATACTTGAAGCAGGAAAACTTATAGCATATTGAATGCAGAAGCGGCTAAGTTACTCTAGCTATCTTCTATTTAGCTAGACATTAAAGAGATTTGTACAAATGTAAAACACAGTGTCGGTCTTCTCACTAATTTTAAAAAATTATTTTCATAGTTATTTATACTGATATGTAACATTAAGTAGACTAAAAATATTTAAATAATTTCTGAGTTTTAATTTTGAATATAGTAGACATAAAAATAAATAGCCGCCATAAACATAACTCTTTAGGATCCTCAATAATTTTAAAATGTGAAGAGATTTGAGACCAAAATTTTTTTGAACTAATAGCTTCCTGATATTGGTCCCTCAGATATTGTTGAACCTAAGTTTTTTGTCTCTTGCTGAGTTAGGCTACCATAGGCTAGAAGATTTAAATTCATTGGGTTTTGATGGAAAGTGCTGTCTTTTATTTCAACCCAGGTATATTTTAAATATATAAGATATATAGCGGAATTTATGATGGTTAAATTTTGACTCCATATGGCTAAAACAGCATGAGTGGAGAATTACATCTGGAAGAATGTCAAACAAAATTGTAGGAAATGGTAAAAAAAAAAAAAAAAAAGTTAGGTTACAATAGGCAAATGATCATAGAAAAGGCATTTTCTTATGAAAAAACATTGTGAGAGTCTTAGAGAAATAAAATGAGGTTTAGCAAACACCATAAATGTAAGAAATGTACATACCCATAAAACAAAAATATTATTATAGGAGCATGTTAATTATTGACACACACTATAGCTTTACCTAACCATGAAGAAATCATAGGTTTTCTGTTTTTATAAACACTGAAAATAAAGCTATGGATTTGAGTGAATTGTTGATTTGTTACTATGGAAGTAATTTTAGGCAAAATCTAGAAGAACCTTATTGAAAGTGATTTAGAGGAAAAGAGATTTTCCACAGATGTTTTCTTATCTATATAAAATTAATTTATAAAAAAATGTAATCAGGATTACTTTGATTTAGAGTCCTGATCTTAGTTAACCCTTGGTAGCCCTAGCGGTAGGGCCTAGCCAGTTTGGCTCGGTAGATAGAATGTTCGCCATTGGACTGAAGGGTCCCAGGTTTGATTCCAGTCAAGGGCATGTACCTCGGTTGGAGGCTCAACCCCAGCCCTGGTTGGGTGCGTGCTGGAGGCAACCAGTCAATGTGTGTCTTTCACATCAATGATTCTCTTTCTCTCCCTTTCCTTCCACTCTCTCTAAAAATCAATGGAAAAATATCCTTGGGTGAGAATTAGCAAAAAATAAATGAGTGTTTTTTTAAAAGGTATACTTTTGATACATTTACACCAGATGGCTATTGTTGTGTTGGCTGTTGTCACTTTTTTATGTGACAATCTAAGGGAAAAGGGGTCAGTGCCCTGACTAAATTATCAGATATTGCATGTTTTAAAAATTCTTGTGGCATACCAGTTGGAAATAGCTGGTTTAGTGTATATGCACAAATATTTCAACAATATAGATCTTAAAGAAAAATGACTCACAGGCATATCAGGCTTACATAACTGTATGAAAAATTCTCTAGTCCTATCTCTATCCCTCTCTCTTTATCTCCCCCTCCTTTCCCACTTTTATTTTGTTTGTTTGGTCTTGTTCAGAAATTTTAAATTGTAATGTAATCATACTTACCAATCTTTTATGTTCTCTTTCTTGTGTAAGAAACCCATCAAGTTCCTAAAAATACTGTGTCTTCTCAAAATTTGCAGTATCTTTACACACTTAGTTTTTTTCTTACCTACCTGGAATTTTATTTTTGAATATGGTATGAAGTTCAATTTTTCCAGCTTGACTTTTTTTATTTTTTGATATTCTATATACCTTTTTGACAATTTCAAATTGACATGAAACTGTTGAGCTTAACTGTTATTCCATTGAAATTGTGGATTTAATTTGGACAAATCCTTCTTTAACATTGTTGATAGGCTCTTGAAACTGCAGCAAAATAACGTATAATGAAACCATTTTTTACCATAGACTAATTGATATAAACAGTTAAGTTCCTATGGCATCTCATCAGCATTATAACAAAGCAATGTTGAATGAAATGACATTGTTCGAGAATCTGCTGTACAATATTGAGTCTGGAAAAGCAGATGATTGTCATGCAGCAGCCACTTCAAACCTCATGCCTGTTGTCTTCCTGTATATTTACTTACAGTTGCTATCAGATAATAATAGTTCTTCTTTTCTTCATTAAATCTTGCATGAGTCCTTTGTTGGCATGTACTACCCTTGAATCATTTGGGAAAAGGGGTTCTGGGAAATGTAGTTCCAGACTTCTGCCCTTTGATGCAGAAGAGACTATAGAGAATCAGGTATTGGTGAAGTAGGATTTGCAATAGACAAGACAGGCATGTATAAATTTGTTCTTATTTTCCTCCCTGTATTAACACACAAGATAGATTACTCGATTATTGTGTATTTCTCCCCTCATCCCCCCCAATGGATATATTTTGGAAATCTTTGAAAAAGATTTTACTACTAGTTAGTTGCCCTCCACATAGGCTATATCAACTTATATTTCCACCTGTAGTGTATCTCTTTCTATTGTTTTGCATCCCTACCAACTTTGCATCCTGTCCTCTTTATTACAAATGGTTTTTTGCCTTTTTTGTCCAACTCCTTGCTTAAAGACGGTCATCCTGGCGAAAGTGACATCTGACAACACACAGGCACACACACACTCTCACACTCAGTTCATCCTACTACACTTGATTGGGTTAATTGAGCTTCTCTGGCTATATAATGTGTTTCATTAATTAGGTATTTATAAACATTTCCTTTATGCCTATTTTTAAGCCTGGGCTTTCTTAGTTATCATTGTACTATATCCTTTTACCATAAACACATTGCGTGTGTGCTTGTCTCCTTTGCTAAAACTATTACTCCTTTAGTATAATGCTATGCTATCACTTTATTGCACATAGTGGCAACTCAGTAACTATTGGAATGAAAAACACATGCTTCTAAACAGAAGGTATATGCAGTTTTATAACCTCATTTAGCAAAAAACATTGTGCCAGATGCTTTACCTGTTTTAACATGACCCCTCCTAATCACACCAGGAAGCTATATTATTACTTCATTAAAAATATGTTTCTCAAGGACACGTTATTAAAGATGGAGCTCCCATATCTAATATGGGTTCAGATAGCTTCATTTCATTCTGGTCATGCTTCACCTAGTTGCTTCATAATCTTCCTAATTATAATTTTTAATGGTTGTATCACATTTCATAAAGTCGATTTATATTCTGCCTTTTAGATATTTAAGTAATCTGAATTTTATTTTTCAAAGTTGTAGATTACATTTCCAGTGTTACATTCAATGTTTTTTAAAGTGTACAATTCAGTGGCACTAAATACATTAACAGTGTTCTACACCTGTTAGCACTATCTAGTTCCACAATGTTTTTATCACCTCCAAAAGAAACCCATTTTCATTAAGCAATTACTCACCCTCTCTCCCTGCCCTCAGTTTTTAGCAACCACTAAACTTCTTTCTGCCTATATGGATTTGTGTATTCTGGGTATTTCATATAAATCATCAAAAAAGACTAATTTGTTTAGCATGTTGTATTTAAATGTAAGGAAATGTACATATTTACATTTAAAAAATATCTTTATCCAAATATTTGACATCTTGTGTAGTTAGTTGTGAGGAGTCATGTTAAGGTGGAGAAAAGGTCTTGTCTGATTCTGGCTAGTTTCATGCTGCTTTATTCAAGTTGTTTTTGGCAGATTTTGAAGAATATACTATTAAGTTCCTTTAGCTTTTTATAGTAAGCTCACCATTCTAAGAACTTATCAGTTTAGATCAGGAATAGATTAGGTTTGGCAATATCTGAACATGTTTCTGGTTGTCACACTTGGAGGGGGGTATGCTATAGACATCTATGAGTAGAGGCCAGGGATGCTGCTAAACATCCTACAATGGACAAGACAGGACTCCACAACAATATTTATTTTGCTTAAAATGTTAGTAGTGCTGACTTTGAGAAACTCTGATTTAGATCTACCACATCTCCTAGGTTCCGTAAATTGGCTGGTATATGTTTTCTGATAAAGTTTAGACCTAAGTTGGACCTAACCACTTTAACTTTTTAAATTTCTCTTGTTCAAATAGTGTTATGTGTGAGTGGAATCACAAGACAATGTCAATCTAATATTGCATTCTCTCTTTTTTGAAAAAATATCACAATATAATTGATTTTCTTTAGTTAAAAAATGTTAATATAATTTAATTCTTAAACTTTATCACACAGAGAAGATATAAATGAACCCCTGTGAACTGATTATCCATTTACAACAATTATCAGTATTTTTACCATTCCTAAATGTTTTTGGAGTGTTTTAAAGCATATTCGGTATGTTTCATCTTTTCACCTAATGTTTTCATTGGGGTTTGGCAGAAATGATGATTGTTCTTAAATTATTTTCTCTGCAATACCATGTGAACAAATTAATGTTTCATTTATGAAGCAGTATATCTTGATTATTTGCTGTGTGCCTTTTAGGGCAAGGAATATTTTTATTGTATTAACTCAGTTTGGCTAGTACAGTGCTTTGTACATAGTAACCATGCCCTAAAAATAATTCTACATCTTGGTTCTGAATTAGGATCACAATTTAAAAGTACAGATTTCTAGGCCCCATCTCCAGGAAATTGTAACTTAATTGGTCTGTCAACCTTTGAGTTGAAGGGAAAAAGGCTGGCAAAGTAAAGTGAATCTACAAACCCTTCAGTTATTTATTTATTTATTTATTTTTCAGTGAGTCACTGTTCTAAGTAATTCTCACCTTTGGTATGCATCTGATTCATCTGTGTAGATTTTCGAATTTAATTTTAACAGGCAACCATGGTTCACAATTTAAAAGAAATATAAAGTGTATAATGTAAAAATTGTCCCTTCCACGTCTAGCCATCTCACCCCCAAGTCATCTGGTTTCCTTTAACTATAGCCGACCATTATTTTCTTATTCATCCCTAGAGATTTTTAATATACTAGACCACTGTTACGCATTTTATTTGCTCTCTCTACCTCCAGTATCTTGAGTTCATTTTACATTAGTATTTAAAGAGTACTGGCTGTTTAGTATTTTATTGTTATATACTCAGTTTCCTGTTGATATCTAAGTTGTACTTTTGCAAATACAAATAACGCTGCAGTGAATTACCACCTACTATACTGCAGTTACACTTTAGATATTACCTGCAGCTCCAGGGTTCCCAGGCCACCCACACTTCTGACTAACTGGCTGTAAATTTTGGATTTCCCACTATCCCCTCAGGTTTGATAATTCACTAGAATGACTCCAGGAGCTCAGGAAAGTGATATACTTATGATTACAGTTTTATTAAAAGGACAGAGACTTGAACCACCAAAAGGGAGAGAGAGACGAGGGTTTCAGACTTGAAGTTTCCATGTCCTCTGGAAATTTCAGTGTCAAAATTATTTATTGGGGATTTGATTTATAGGTATTGTATTTATAGATGTGTTGAATTATGGCCACAAGATTTAGCTCAATCTTTAGCCCCCCCTCCCCTCCTAGTCAGGAGGTTAGGTGGTCAGGCTAACATCACATATCTCACAGCCCCAATGTGGAACAATCTAGGTTCCTACAATGAGTCACCTCATTAGTAAGGTTCTGGGAGCTCAACATGAATAACCAAGACTCCTGTCACTCAGGAAATTTCAAGGGTTTAGATGGGCAAACTTTTTGACTCGAGGGCCACAATGGTTCTTAAACTGGACCGGAGGGCCGGAACAAAAGCATGGATGGAGTGTTTGTGTGAACTAATATAAATTCAAAGTAAACATCATTACATAAAAGGGTACGGTCTTTTTTTTTTTTTTTTTTAGTTTTATTCATTTCAAACGGGCCGGATCCGGCCCGCGGACCGTAGTTTGCCCACGGCTGGTTTAGAAGCTCACAGGTACCCCAGACAAAGACCAGATAAATTCTTTATCATATAACACCTACATATATCATGTGCAAATATATCAGGTTAAATTCCTTTTCCTCTCTCCCCCTTTTTCTTCCACCTTCACATGAAGTTATAATCAAAACCAGATAAAGCTATAATTGAGAAGTCTTTCTCCCACTTTGTGTCCCAGGAGTAAAATTTGTGCAACCCACTCCAGATTAGTACCCTTGTTTCCCTTGTATCCTTCGTGTTTCTATATGCAAATAAAAGCAAATACAAATGTCTTCTTTCTCTCTCTTTCTTATACAAAGGTAGCATACAGTATAGACCATTATATAACTTGTTTTTTACTACTTAAAAATATATCCTGGAAATGTATTTCCATATCAGTAGAATATGCATTCACAATTTTGCTAGACATTGACAAATTGCTCTCCCACAGAGATTGTATTAATATTTCATTCATTCTAGGACCTGCACAGTTTCAAACTTCTTGATTTTTGCCAGTTTAAGAGATGAACAATAGTATATCCATGTAGTTTTAATTTGAATTTCTCATTAGGTTGAGCATCTCTTTATATATTTAAGAGAGACATTTGTGTTTCCTTTTTTATGAATTATTTGTTTCTATATTTTTGCCTATTTTCCTAATGGATTGGGTTTTCCATTTTCGTATGTTTGTCATTTGTTTCACTTTGTGGTTTCATTTCTTTACTGTAGAAATTTAATATTTTTAAATGGTTAAATTTATGAAAATTTTTATGTCTTCTCAATTTTTGTCTTCCAAATTATGAAATTATGTTTTAAAAACTTGTGTGGCTTCTTCAAATATGTTTATAATTTTTCTCTTTGTATTAAGGCATTATTTATGTATTTATTTATTTATTTGGTTTTATTTTGTGTTTTAAAAAAATATATTTTATTGATTTCAGAGAGGAAGGAAGAGGGAGAGAGAGACAGAAACATCAACGATAAGAGAGAATCATTGATCGGCTGCCTCCTGCATGCCCCACACTGGGGATTGAGCCCACAACCCAGGCATGTGCACTGACCGAGAATTGAACTGTGACCTCCTGATTCATAGGTCAACACTCATTTGGCCTGTGATAATGACCACATATTGTTGGCTTTATAGCTTTCGTAGGTTTTCTTGAAGGGGTAAGAATTTTTGGAAAGGCTCCTTTCCTTGAACTCCCTTAAAGACATCTTTTCACCCCCGTGGATGTCTTTAGTTACTGGAAGGACAACAGAATGAGCGCAGAAGGACATTGGTTTGTGGGGAAATGGCTGGGATGAAAGGGAAAAAAGTCTTCATGAGAAAAAGTATGGGTTGAGGATGGAATCTGCCAGGCAAGACCAGAATTCGTGCACTGGCCACCCTCTCCAATCTGGGACCCCTTGAGGGATCCCCACAGGGATCGGGCCTAAACGGGCAGTTGGACATCCCTCTCACAATCCAGGACTGCTGGCTCCCAACTGCTCGCCTGCCTGCCTATTTGATTGCCCCTAACCACTTCTGCCTGTCAGCCTGATCACTCCCTAACCACTCCCCTGCCAGCCTGATCGACGCCTAACTGTTCCCCTGCAGGCCCGGTCGCCCCCAACGGGCCGGTAGGGGAGGGCAGTTAGGGGCGACCAGGTCTGCAGGGGAGGGCAGTTGGGGGCGACCGGGCTGGCAGGGGAGAGCTCTCACGGGGGGGGGGCCTGGCGCTGCAAGGTCGTTAGCTCTGGCCAGGGCTGGGCGGAAGCCTAACAATCTCGCCTCTGTGTCCAGCAGGACCTGGGCCCTTCCCTCTGTGGACCAGAGGCCCTTTTTCTGATACCATGTTCCCAGGATCTCTCAAACCCTTTTGTGGAAGTCGGAAAACACTGTGTGTGGTCATCCCACCCTGGGGACTCCCAGGGCTTAAAGCTGGGGAGCTGGGGAGGGCCTTGGTGGGGTCCCCTCTGTTGTGGCATCCAGAGTCCCATTAGTGTTTCCTCGGGGTCCTCACCTTGACTCTGGCAGGACTTGGGCTAGTCCTCTGCGTATCTGAGGTCCCATTCCCTGTACCAAAGCCCCCGAGTCTCTGAGACCCCGATATAGAAATCGCCTGTTGTAGATTCCCTCCTCCCCTGCACCCACCTCACCTCTCCACCACTCAGGAGGCTGAAGCCATGGAAGCGCATCCATCCACCTTGGAAGATCCCTCTTGGATGCGGTGTGTGTGCCTGGAGCCCACCCTGCCCCTGGGCCTGAACTGCGAACAGGCCTGGGCCCGGGCCATGGACAGCTTCCCTGCACTGAGCCGCCCCTCCTGCGACCCCCGCCTCTGGTTCCTGGAGTGGAGCTGTGGGGCCTGCGGGCGGTTGCCAGCCTGGCCCTTGGAACACGGAGGTTCCCGGAGCTGAGAGGGTCTAGGAACGGCCCAGACCCGTGCCACCAGGACCCGCAGTCACCTCAAGGGGAGGCCCAGGCTCCGGACCGCACAGCCCTGTGTCTCCTGAACCAGCCAGGAGGTGCCAGCCCCAGAGGGGATGGAGGGATGTGGGCTCCTGGTGCCACGCTGAGCCCAAGCCACCCGCACCAGCGCCGAGCACCCAGGCTGCACCCCTGGAAGCAGACAGAAGGCGGCCAACCTGCTCCAGGAGCTCACACCCCTGGGGAGCCTGAGACTGCCCTGTAGGCAGTCCTGTTGCTTCTTTCTCTCCTGAGAGACGCACAGATTTTCCTGGGACAAATCCCTCCTCAAGTGCAGTCAATAACATGCTAAGGTACTGACTTGGCTTTTGCATCTACTTCTCATCTCTCTGTTATCTTCTGGAACCTGTGGACCATGATTAAACCATGGATCCCTTAAAAAAAGAAAAAGAAAAGAAAAGAAATCACCTCTTGTCGTCATCCTGCGGATGGGATGATTCTGTTCTAGGGTCCAGGGTCCCAGCCTCCTCCCTCATGTTCCTTACCTTGAGGCCTGGCAGTTCCTGCGATCCTCCCTCTGTTGACTCAAGGCCGGACTCCTCAGATCAAGGCCTTAGTGTCCTGAGCCCTCTGCAGGACGTCAGTGTACCTCACATCAATTCCAAAGCCTGATAGCAGGGGCTGAGATGGATTCCGTCGGGTCCTTTAGCCCTGCCTCTGATGCATACTTTGAAAGGGCGTGGGCCTCCTGTCCTCTATGAACCTGAGTCTACAATCCTCAGACCAAGGGTCTGATTACTCGAGTTCCCTGAGGAAGTGGGGCCGGGGGAGGTGCAGTTTTTAACATACAAACAGGAAGCCCAACTTCGGGAATTTAAATTCCTGCCTCATTCACCTTATACTGTTAAACCCCAAATCTAGATACTATACCTACTATGATCACCCCCAAGATTTTAAACAAAGCTAAGATAACCAGTTGAGCAACTCTGTTCATTAAAGACAGCCTAAAGGTAATGATTTCAACCTTGAAAACAGAAAGCTGGGGAGAGCCACATGGACAGTGGAAAAAGGGGGGTGAGATGGAAAATTTCTCTGGTAGTAGCCAAGAAGTGAATGGTTTTCAAGGTGCATAAGAGCAACCTGTACTAGGGAAGCAGGATGATTCACATCTCCACAGAGACAGTCACATTACCATGAAAAGATTTTAGGTAAATCTTATGAAAACTAGGTAATGGTGAAGGATGAGAAAGAGCAATGAACCACTGAAATGGGTGGCCTAGGGAAACGTTTACAGGAAGCATCATCTCCCTACAATGTGACCCATCAGAACTGAACATGGGGTCAATAAGTTTGAGAAAGCTTAGGAGTGCTAAAGAAATGCCCCCTTTCTCTTACCAAAGCATCTCGGCCTCCTCACCCCTCCCCATGGAAGTGTCAGGATGGTGCTTTTTTTTTTATTTTTTTTTATTTTTTTTTTTATTGATATTTTAGGAGAGGCTTCCTGATTAATTAAAGCCTAGGGCAGTGATGGCGATCCTTTTGAGCCCGGCATGTCCTGCACATCTCCTACTGGGGATGTGCCCGCAACCCAGGTACATGCCCTTGACCGGAATCGAACCTGGGACCTTTCAGTCCGCAGGCCGATGCTCTATCCACTGAGCCAAACCGGTTTCGGCAGGATGGTGCTTTATGATGTCTAAGTTTCTCTCCCAGAGCTACTATTAGCTGGAGGAGAGGCTTCCTGATTAATTAAAGCCTAGGGCAGTGATGGCGATCCTTTTGAGCCCGGCATGTCAGCATTTTGAAAACCCCAACTTAGCTCTGGTGCCGTGTCACATATAGAATTTTTTTGATATTTGCAACCATAGTAAAACAAAGACTTATATTTTTGATATTTATTTTATATATTTCAATGCCATTTAACAAAGAAAAATCAACCAAAAAAATGAGTTCGCGTGTCACCTCTGACAAGCGTGTCATAGGTTCGCCATCACTGGCCTAGGGGGTGTGGCCCCTCGTTGTCCTAGAGCAGTGGTTCTCAACCTTCCTAATGCCGCGACCCTTCAATACAGTTCCTCATGTTGTGGTGACCCCCCAACCATAAAATTATTTTTGTTGCTAATTCATAATTAATTTTGCTACTGTTATGAATCATAATGTAAATATCTGATATGCAGGATGTATTTTCATTGTTACAAATTGAACATAATTAAAGCATAGTGATTAATCACAAAAACAATATGTAATTATATATGTGTTTTCCAATGTCTTAGGCGACCCCTGTGAAAGGGTCGTTCGACCCCCAAAGGGGTCGTGACCCACAGGTTGAGAACCACTGTCCTAGAGAAAAGCATATGTTCAGGAGGCTTGGGGTAGGGCCCTGGGAAATTTTGACATGGTGAAGATAACCAGGAAACCACAAACTCCTAGCACAGTTATGTAACAAACAACCAACCCCATTCACCAAAAGAAGGTAAAAGAGGGCCCTAGCCGGTTTGGCTCAGTGAATAGAGTGTCGGCCTGCGGACGAAGGGTCCCGGGTTTGATTCCAGTCAAGGGCATGTACCTTGGTTGTGGGCACATCCCCAGTAGGGGGTGTGCAGGAGGCAGCTGATCGATGTTTCTCTCTCATCGATGTTTCTAACTCTCTATCCTTCTCCCTTCCTCTCTGCAAAAAATCAATAAAATATATTTTTTTTAAAAAAGAAGAAGGTAAAAGAGGAAGAAGCCCTGTTAACCCAGGTCCAGTGTCCAGGATGAAAGGACCACACCCAAACTTCTCCTCCTCTTCTTTAGTGGCATATCCCCAAGACTCCCTGGTCTTGCCTGGCAGATTCCATCCTCAACCCATATTTTTTCTCATGAAGACTTTTTTCCCTTTCATCCCAGCCATTTCCCCACAAACCAATGTCCTTCTGCACTCACTCTGTTGTCCTTCCAGGTACTAAAGACATCCATGGGGGTGAAAAGATGTCTTTAAGGGAGTTCAAGGAAAGGAGCCTTTCCAAAAATTCCTACCCCTTCAAGAAAACCTACGAAAGCTATAAAGCCAACAATATGTGGTCATTATCACAGGCCAAATGAGGAACTGAATAAAAATGATCCAGAAAAAGACCAAGACAATGTAGAAAAATTCACCATCTCGAATGATAACTTGGGCAGCCAATAACTTCAGAGCAAAGCCAAAGACCTCAGAACTATCAATGAAGTCTCTGAAGTCTGGCCCCCAAGAAATGTTGACAGTGTGGAAGCCAAATTTTACACCTACAGGATACACCAATAGTGATGATTAAAATAAAATTGATAAGTGGTTCACTTCCAGTGAAGCATAATTTGCAGACAATTTTTATTAAATTTATTGGGATAACATCTATATTATAAAAGACCAGGGGCCGTCACATCCTAAACGACCAGGTGGATGACCAGTCACCAGGTGGAGGAGGTTTGCGGGGGAGGGGGGCGGGGATGAGGCGGGTTCGATGAAGTTGTTAGCCTCTGGCCCAGGCCGGGCGGAGGCCTAACGACCTCACCACTGCCTCGGTGGCTGCAGATCAGGCCCAGAGAGAGGCAGGGCCTAATCAGCAGCCACTGTGGCTGCTGGTGAGGCCTGGGGGGAGAAAGAGAGAGAGAGAGAGAGAGAGAGAGAGAGAGAGAGAGAGAGAGAGATGGGGATTGATCACCTGCTGGCAAGGCCTGGCGAGAGAGAGAGAGGTGAGGTGAGGGCTGATCAGCAGGTGCCACAGAGGCTGCGGATCAGGCCCAGAGAGAGACCCGGAGGCAGAGGCAGGCAGAGGGGTTAGGGGCAATCAAGCAGGCAGGCAGAGGCAGTTAGGTGATCAGGCAGGCAAGCAGGTGAGCATTTAGGAGCCAGCGGTCCCAGATTGCGAGAAGGATGTCCGACTGCCGGTTTAGGCCTGATACCTGTGGGCAGTCATACATCCCCCAAGGGGTCCCCAATTGGAGAGGGTGCAGGCTGGGCTGAGAGAAACCCCCTCCATGCATGAATTTCGTGCACCGGGCCTCTAGTAATTAATAAGCAGAGCCATAGAACTGGATATACTGATGTAACTGGGATACATCCCCTTCTCACTGTGGAAGACTGGGACTTTACAGTATTCAGATGTGCTTAACTGTATGGTTAATCTGTCAATGTATGCACAAATTTAGTTTCAGTTTTAATTCACTCCTAATTCTAGCCCCTGCTTATTTTTTTTTATTTACACCTTGGACTATAAGACACTTTGGCAATGATTTCTATAAATAAGTTACTGAGACGTTTGACATACTTTGTTGTGTGATAATTCTGTGAAAAGATACTCTACGTACACTTTTCAGTTTGATGTAATTCAATTATTTTAGTCACTTAATATTTTGGGGGGGTTAATAAACAGTAATAATAACCAATTGTTTTTTTCTTTTGAAATAACTTGATATTTCAAAAGAAGAGAAAGAAGACATTGAGGCAATCATACAAAAAATAAAAGCCTTGTCTTTTCTTCTCTAATCTTTTGTGTGGTTATTTTTTATTGTAAATTATATGTAGAGGGAAACTATACATTTTTTTGTAGTATATATATTTATATAATATTTAGGTTTTCAAGCTGGTCTTTTACTACCCCGTATTACAAGTATGATGCATACAGCTGGATAAGAGATGGGAAAAGGGATATATGAGAGATTTTGTGTGAGCCTCAGGAAGCTAGAAATTATTCCTCTTTACTGCTGTACTTAGCCCATAAGTAGTTATTAGCAAATGATTATTGAATAAGTTATTCATGGGAGTGGGAAGCCAGGCCAGCTGGAGTTGGTTAGAGTAAGAAAATGTAATTTTTACATTACACACACACACACACACACACACACACACACACACAGGTGGGCAAAATTAGGTTTATTAGGTTTACAGTTGTAAGGTACATGAAACAGTTTATTCTTGTATTATTTATTTATTTATTTATTATTGTGTTATTATTATTAACCTACTTTTGCCCACCCCTCTGTGTGTGTGTGAGTGTGCAGCAGTACAAACAAAACTTTTGCAGTTACTTTTTTTCATAGACATCAAGGTTATTATTTTCAATTAGTTAATTAGGAATTTGCTCGTGGTACTGTTTTGAACTTGACTATTAGCATAAGATTTAACTGTAACTATTAAAACCTATAAAGTTTCATTTTTCATTTGAAACTCTCATTTAAAATACATGACTCAGAGAAGACTAACTTTATATCGGTAATAATATAATAAATAGAAGTGCTTGGCAAATTTACTTTCTTTTGTATTTGCTGCCACCAAATGGCAAATTAATAAAATTACTAGTCTGGTACATTAACAGCGGTTCTCAACCTGTGGGTCACGACCCCTTTGGTGGTCGAACGACCCTTTCACAGGGGTTGCCTAAGACCATCCTGCATATCAGATATTTACATTGCGATTCATAACAGTAGCAACATTACAGTTATGAAGTAGCAACGAAAATAATTTTATGTTTGGGTCACAACATGAGGAACTGTATTTAAAGGGCCAGAAGGTTGAGAACTGCATTAATATATGGTAGTAATAAAAGTAATGGCCCATTAATATTTTTTATGAGGTTAATTTGTTCATACAAAGTTTTGACAAGAGAAGAAGAACAAATTTAATATGTTTAGAATTGTAGCTACCCACCAGAGTGGACAGGATGGTTTCTATCTTCTAACATACTGGAAAGGCATATTAGAACACAGCAATAATCACAATGACAAAGATAGTAAAAACTGGTGATTCTTTCAGACTAATAAGAAATGAGGTTGATGGCATGCTCTATACAGGGAATTTAATTCTGACATTTGTTCTTTCTAGGCCATTGCACCTGAGAATTATGGTTCCAAAATATTTTGGGCCTAATTTTATTTACTTGAAGGCAATCCATTTTACTAAAAATAACTGTTGGGATAAGATTCTGGAAAAATTATTATATAAGAAAAAAATAGGAGCAACCCAAATGTTTAATCTTAGGAAATTGGTTAAATACAATAACATATTACTTTAAAATGTAATGTATATATAATCATTGAAAGTGTTTTGGGGGAAAGTCCACATTGTTAAGTAAGTGAAGGAAGATGGGGAGAACAAGTTACTAAACAGTAATTATCACTTTTTTTTTTAAGTACAATATCTCTCTTTGGGAGCTACTGTGATTTCTTTATGTATTACTAAAATGAACATGTTTTAAATACTCAGACATTATATAGATTGAATATTTTATACTTTATAGTTTCTTAGGTAAAGACACCCCCGTGGAATTATTTGATTATTATAGTGAATATATTTGAATAGTTCTTTTTAAAAATATGAAAATATTGTGTTGTTAGCAATTCTAAGACTCAAACCCCACTTTTGAGTCTCTTCTGAGAATACAGTAAGGATTGGTTCATATATAAAGAAAACTTTTTTGAAAATTCTGTCTTATTATACAGATTAATTTTTTTTCTTGATAGAAGGGTAAAACCAAGTTCAGAATTAGTAAGATTTTTAATATTATCCAATAATTCAATGTTTAAAGGTTCTAGTTATTTTTATAATATAGCCCTTCATTTCTAGTGTCAGCATATTCTTGCTTTTGATATCTGTTTTCTGCTACAGGCCTGAGAGTGGAATTGAAACAATACAACTACTGCTTCCACCAGAGGAAAATAGTATGGGGATTCCTATTATGGTAGGTTATTTTCCGGTGGTCTTTCTGCAGTAATATAGGCAGCTCTTGTGATTTATTAGTTTGTTGCTATTTATGCCTCCTCATAACTTAAACTTCGCTTTTATACATATATGTATGTGAAAATATTTAGTATAAGCTAAAATCCTTTGTTGTAGACATGTTGTTTATAAGTGTGGTAGGCCATGTATTTCTGGAAAACTTAATGTAGCAACTTAATAAGATAGATTTTCAGTGGAGGGTGCTTAAAATCTAATTTAAAATCTATGTTGTAGCTTGGAAAAGAGAATATTAAATAGCTGAAAATAATGGTACTGCAAGTGGTTTTATTTTATCCTGAAAAAAATAATAAATTACTAGATGTTTTCATTCATCTCTTATCCAGCTGTATGCATCATCTTGTTCATAGCTAATTCTCTTACATGGCATGTGTTTGTGGTACACACTTGTAAACATTATTAGCCATTCAATACTCACTGGGGAACCTCAGTTATATGAGTGACTCCTGTGTTTTAGTGAAAGTAGTTAGAAAAATCTCTTAAAATTTAGAGGCGTTAGACTGAAGGCACTAGTAAAGATAATATAAGCTAGTTTATTATCATTGGCATTGTTAGGTTTCTTTGAAATTCAAGTATATTGAAAGATTCTGTAGAAAGGAAGAAACTATAACCCAGGCTGCATCCTACTGTACTTTTTGTTAAATATTTTATTATCCAAATGGTAATGCCATTTGATATTAACTAGGCTTGATGCAAAGGTATTTCAAAACAAAAAATCACATTGGTTTTTTGTTGTTTGTTTTTAGTTAAATTAAACTTTTTTAAAGAAGAGGACGTGATAAAGCTGTTGTGTTGAAAACTGAAAGATTTTATCCATCTGTATTTTGGGAGGAGGGGAGCTGATTATTGGAAAAACATTATTTACTAGGTTTTGTTCTTCAAACAGGCATAATTTCTGTCATTAAAGATTAATAGTCTCTTTAGAAATTCTGAATTGTGTATGAATTAACCAACTGTGAATCTTTACCTGGCCTTTCAGGGTTGTCTTCTAAATTTAAAAAGAACAACAAAAACTCATATGATGCCTCTCATTTGTTGTTACCTTGAATGGCTTTTACCAACTAGAATTCCATTGGACATTCACCACCACACCTTTTTTCTCTTCTTTATAAACCGTTTTCCTAACCTCTGGCTCAATTAAGGCTTTGGATGAATATTGAAATACTCTAAGCATTTGGGTAATGGGTGGGCAAGTCAGAAAAAAGAAAAGTTGGACTTAAAATAGTAAGAATAACATTTGATTGGGAAAATGGTAACAAATAGCAGACACAGTCAACATCATATTTTGCCCATTTATTTTTTCTTTCCTGGAAATGTTGGAGACCAGACAGAGTCACAAATCCAATTACTTTTGCTGTGATCGCTGTATAAGTTGTAATTTTCATCTTTTACCACTGGATGGTGTATTTGCATTGGTTTCTGCAAATTTTCTAAATTTACATAAGGAATCATTTTAAAATCCATCACAAAGAATAGTGAAATTAACATAGTGGTATATAGATGGGCAAATTAAAACTAGTGAAGCATAACTATCATTTGGATATAATATACAATAATTATTTTTAAAAAGATAAATCCTTGTATATGAAATGGTTAAGAGCTATATGCCTGACTATGTTTCCTAATACAATCTTTAATCTACCACCCTGAAACAGTTTAGACTGCAGCGGTTCTCAACCTGTGGGTCGAGACCCCATTGGGGGTTGAACGACCCTTTCACAGGGGTCGCCTAAGACCATCGGAAAACACATATATAATTACATATTGTTTTTGTGACTAATCACTATGCTTTAATTATGTTCAATTTGTAACAATGAAATTGGGGGTCACCACAACATGAGGAACTGTATTAACCCTTTTCGGTCCAACCTCTAGGAGCAGGTCCAACGTCGAGCAATAAGAACATTAAAAAGTTCAACATTCAATCCCGTAAATTAATTTGGACCAGACTGTTTGAATTCCAAAAATAACATTGGACCACAAAGGGTTAAAGGGTTGCGGTATTAGGAAGGTTGAGAACCACTGGTTTAGAGGTTTTGATTATTTAGGTCAAGCATGTCAAACTCGCCACCCACAGGCCACATGCCTCGTTTATTTGGCTTGAGTTTGACATGCTTGATTTAGGTGGTGCTATAATTTAAATGACATCTAAATAAAACACAACTTCTTAATTGGTAGTGTTAGAAAAAATACAGATAGCTCGGGTTTTTAAAGTTGTCCTTGATGAAATTCTCTCTTTCTCCTAGCCAGTAGGAGAAACTCCTCTCATTGAAGCCTTTTATTTCACAGATATTATATTCAAATTCTTTTTTTGTTAACAAGTGACTTAAAAAAACATATATATATAGAGTATACAACATATATATATATATATCTACTGTATGATTTCAGAGGAGGAAGAGGGAAAGAAAAGAATAGAAATATCAAAGATGGGAGAGCATCATTAATTAATTAATTTATTTTTATTGTCTAAAGTTTTACATATGTCTCCTTTTTCCCCGATTGACCCCCCCCCCATTCCCACCCCCGAGGGCAAGCCCCCACCGCCCCAGTGTCTATGTCTATTGGTTATGCTAATATGCATGCATACAAGTCCTTTGGTAGTTATCATGCTTGAATGAATTATTTTTTTAATAATGTGTGTGTGTGTGTATTATTGATTTTAGAGAGGAAGGGAGAGGGAGAGAGAGAGATAGAAACATCAATGATGAGAGAGAGTCATTGACCAGCTGCCCTCCTGTACACCCCCCACTGGGGACCGAGCCCACAACCCAGGCATGTACCCGTGACTGGAATTGAACTTAGGACCCTTCAGTCCGCAGGCTGATGCTCTTTCCGCTGATCCAAATCAGCTAGGGCAGTGCTTGAATGAATTAAATACTTAAGTCTGTAAAGTTTATTTGGGATTGTAACAAGGTTGTGGAGATCCCAATTCAAGGAAATAATAATCTGATGTAATAAATCATGCACTTATATTTTAAAGGGCAAATCAAGTATGGACCTGGAACATTAGTTTCTCCTAACACTTTTCTCTGAGGCCTTCTTTCTGCAATGTAGTGTCATTTCCTTTTCTGTTCTTTCAAGGATTATTTAGAGAAAAACAGAGTTATACAAACAAACATTTAAAATTGCACCTTCTTGTAGTCTGCTCTTTACTAGCTATCTGATGGTTTTTGAGGTATGAATTTAGAGGCTGTTGTAACCTAGCAAGTTTAAATTCTCAACAGCCTTGTTCTGTTAAATACCCAACTATTCTAGGTTCTCTTGAGCTGTGGAGTAAATGACAGGTTTGCCTCCTAACAGGGAGTCTTCATCTCTGAGTGTTCCAAGTTTTGGTCCTAACTCTTAGTAAGTATTGGAATGTGAACTTCTGTCATATAACCCCTCCAGGACTTATTTTTCTTACCTGTAAAGTAGTGATTAAGGTTAGCAAATTATGACTAAGGAGTAGTGTTGCTAAAAAAACAAACACAAATGTGTAGACGTCTGAAGGAAAGAACAAATTACTCATGATCCTGCCACTGATTTAACTAATTTACTGTTGTTGCTGTTCAAGTACGTTTATGTATGAAATGAAGACAAGGCGGTGGTAGATGTCTTCAATAAAGTGTACTTTAATAAAATTTAGTTGACTAAATAAAAGTGAGCAAATAACATTTTATGTATGACTTATAAAAGTAATGGGTGGTATAGAGAATTGTTAATCAGGACCCTTGATTACAAATGACAGATATCACAATTCAAAGTAGCTTAAATGCAAAAGGAAATTTATTGGTCAGGTGATAGGAATGGTCAGGCAGAGCTAGATCCAGAACTTGGTGATAGTGGATTCTCCATCACCCTCTTCCCCTTTTTAAACTTTGCCCTGTTTTTCCTCTTATAGGCAGGCAGTTTAGCTTACGTTGTTCTTACTTATAATCCCAAAAGAAAAGAGATTATCTTTTCCCGATAGCCTAGGTAGGAAAGCAAGTCCTGAGGAAGACCCTGAGGAAGGCTGTGAGTATGTGTTCTTACCTGAACTAGACATGGGGCTAGGAGTAGGTAGGTGGTACTCTGGCCAGTCCTGGGCCTCTTGTATATGTCTGGATCAGATGTACTCCATAAAGAAAGAGATTCTTGTGAAATAACCTATGGCTGCTACTAGGATGGATAGAAATAGAGAAAGGAGAGCCAAGAGTTGAGATGAGGTGGTTTTGTGATAACTCATGTGAAGACTGAAGTGAGTCTGAACTCGGTCACTATGAGGGAAGAGAGAGTTCAGGAAGAGTTTTGGTAAAATTCCTAGAACTTGGTGCCTAACTAGAAGTGGGAAATGAAGTAAGGTAAGGCTTTCAGATAATTATTTTTATGTTCTGAGTCCTGTATATTGGTGGTGCCATTACTATTAGCCAGCCTAGGAATTTCAGAAAAAGAACACTTTGGGGAACTGGACTAGAGGTGATAAAGTGAATCCTGACATGCTGAATCTGAGATAATACGGAATATGCAGGTAAAATGGACTACTGAGCATTTGGAAGTTGAGTCTGTAGGTTAGGACTGGAAATAAAGAGTTGGAAGTATCACATAGTTAATGGAAACTATGAAAATAGATGAGATTGTCTAGAAAGAGATTGTAGTACTGGCTTTCCTTTCAGTAAAAAATGAGCTGAAAGGAAAGCCAGTATTTAAATACAGGTGACTGAAGAAAAGCCAAGTAAAAAGGGGCCAACATAGGTGGGGAAAAATAGGTGATATTTTTATGGAGGTAGCAAGAAGAGCGTTGGTATCCACGAGTGTAGAGTAGGTGAGAAAAATTGGGATTTTTCAGTAGGTAATCCTTGGTGATCTTAGAGCAGCTTCGGAATGATGAGTATGGACGTCAGATTGCAATAGGTGAAACAAGTAATAAATGGAGTGGTAGCTTGTTAGGGAGGAAGAGTAGTTTTCTGTATGCCAGGAGGAAGGAACAGAGATAGCAGTAAGGGATAAATCAAAGTGATACAAGAAAAGAATCAGAATTGATAAATGTAAGGTCTGTAAGAAGATGGAAATATTTTTTAATAAACTTACTTTTTCCTCTGTGAATACAAGCTCTTCCTGTCAGACTGTGAAGTCATTAAGGTTTGTACCTGGCATGTTAAAACGTGCTTTGCCCAGGCCCACTTGATTGGAGCATTGTCCCATATACCAAAAGATTGTGGGTTTGGTTCCCAGTCAGGGCACATACGCAGGTTGCAGGTTTGAACCCTAGTGATGCTTCTCTATCACTGATGTTTCTCTCTCTCTTTTTCCCCCTTCCGTTCTCTGTAAAATCATTTTTAAAAACATACACATATCCTTGGGTGAGGATTAAACAAACAAAGTGCTTAATAAATGACCACTGAATGAATGAAATATCAGAGGGGAAAAGTTGAAAATACAAACAAATATGTTTGGAAGTAAATCAAGGAATTTGAAGGAATTCATCTTTGTTGTCCTCTTTCTCTGTGAAGTAGAATGCCAAGAGATAATGCCTCCCAGCTTACTTACCTTAAAATATTTTTTATGAGACTAGATGTGAGAGCATTCTTAAAGTAGGAAATACTCCTATAAATGGAAGGAAATAATACTTTTCATTTCTGGCATCTTAATTTTGAAAGGGATGTCAAATCAGATGATATTCTGTTTTCAACAACTCAGAAATCCCATATGCTTCCTTAACAACTGTTAATTTAACTTCTCTTAGGTGTGTGTGATGTGTAGGAAGAGCCAGCTTTGGAGACAGATGGGCCTGGATTATAATCCAGTTTTCTCCATTTCTTAGCCATGTGATTTTTTTCAATTTTTGACTTCTCCAGCCAGATTTTTATCTGTGAAATTGTGATTAAAAATTACTTTGCAGGCAAGTTGTTACAACTGACTACACAGGCATTTAAGTTGGCTGGGATGGATGTTCATCCCTGCCCCACATGAGCAGCCAACCTGTTCCATCTTCAGGTAAAATAATGCTAGATGAAAGTACTATCTTATATTGAACCAAATTTCATCTTTCTGCTTGTTATTTATTGTTCATTGATCCTAATTCTTTTAAAAAAAATTGATTTGAGAAAGAGAGAGAAACATAGATTTGTTGTTCCACTTATTTATGCATTCATTAGTTGCTGCTTGTATGTGCCCTGACTGGGGATGGAACCTGCCACCTTGGCATATCAGGGCGACGCTCTAACTGAGTTACCCAGCCAGGGCCTATTGATCCTAATCCTTAACTCCAGAACTATGCAATTTGGTATTGCTTCACAATGACAGCACTTCAAATATTTTAAAGCTGTCATATTCCACCTGACTCCTTTTCAGACAAAATACTTTCAGCTTCATTGACACTTAGGACATGGTTTTTAGATCTACCCTCATCCTACCCTCTTTTAATGTGTTCTCATCTCAGTACTCTGGATGCAATCTGACCTATGTCTAGTCATTAGCCTTACTTTTCCTAGAAGAGAAAAGTGAGATTACTAGGAAACATTTTTGAGATAAAGTCTTTGTTTTAATTAAAGTGTAATTTCATTATTTAATATTCTAAGGTATACTAATCTCTTTCATTAGTGGCATTTATCAAATGATTGCCTTTAATCTGTTTTAAGATAAATTACTGATGATTGATTTTTTTCCCTTTAAAAAAATAAATCTCAAGAGTCCTCAAAGTATTGTTCAGTACTTGTGTGTTGAGATTAATTCATAATGATGGGAAAATTAATCTATTGAAATAAAATGCCAAGGTTCAATTTTTCAGTGTAGTACAAACATGTCAAACTCAAAGTCTAACATAGGCCAAATAAACGAGGCATGCGGCCCATGGGCCACGAGTTTGACATGCTTGGTGTAGTACATAACATACTGTTGGTTGCCTGCTCACTGGCCATAACCTGCTTCCTTCCTTGCAGGCCCCAGTTTTGTTTGAACGCCCACCTCTATCCCACAGGACTTGGAGAAATCCCTGATAGTTTAAGTTAATTGTGGTAATCCTACTCTGCTTAGTAGTGATTTGTTTAGAAAGGGACATGTGCTAACTACAGTCACATGCCAGGGAAAGTCCCCCTTCTGCACAATATGTGTCTGACATGATGCCTTGAAGTTTGTCAGGTATCATGTGACTATGAAGGGAATTGTCCTGAGGTTCATGCTGAATCTGATAGAGAAAAGCTAGAAGGAGCCTAGGTGTCCTTATGTGATATCATTGGATAACTGAATCAGCCATTTTAGATCCACCTTATTTCACTTCCTGTCATTTATGATGATAAATCTATTGTTTAAATTAGTTGAGGGTAAATGATTCTCCCCCTTTTAGTTTAGTTTAGGATAGCCCTAATAGTAAAGAACAAACATTTAATAGTCTATTATGCGGAAAAGTAGACACTTTGCGGAAGGCCCATCATCATGTAAAGATGAACCGTATAATTTTAAAAACACATTAGAATTATATTGGGGTCAAAAGTTTTATAGGTATTCTCCCAATACTGAATGTTCTGATTGTGAACAAAGCAGACAAAAAAGTTCTATAATATAAAATGAAATAGTAGGTTTAACTACGTAGTCAATAATGAGCTAGTTATTAATTCTGACAGCCACCCTTCTTTCCATTTAAGAAGTTAAAAATTGACTGCAGCTAAAGGAATAGACATTGTTTTATTCTGAAGTAACATTAAGTTATAAGCATAGCTTTTTCAAGTTTATCAAGAGCATTAAAATCTATTTATGCAGACAAATTTCATACCTGAAATATGTTGGAAACACATTTTCTTTATTTCAACAATAGCAATTGACAAAATTTGATAATTTTAGATAGAATCTATACCAATGAAAGGGTAATATGCTAATTAGACTGCATGTCTTCCGGACATCCTTCTGGACAAAGCCGCAGCAGCTGTGAGGGCCAAGGGCCGGCGGCACAGGAGAGGCAGGGCAGCACCAGTGGGCCCAGGCCAGTCCTACTTTCGCCACACGGCCCCTCTGTCCTCAGAGGTGGGCACTGGGAGAGGTGGGGTGGCCCATGGGTCCTGGAGCCTCCACAGAGGCTGGACGGGGTGCAACTGCAGTGCCTCAACCTCCCACAGCCCCTCCCACAGTCGGCCTGGTCCCAGATCGTCCCCCACACACAAGTGGGCGGGGGGCGGGGCCAGCGCTAAGAAGCGAGGGCCAAGGGTCTGCAGCCCCAGGGACTGGCTTTGGCAGCGGCAGCGGCAGCAGCGGGGTGATGGGGGCGGCGCCTTCCCCTGATCCTCCCGGTGGCCTCCCACAGAGGGAGGCCAGACTGAGGGACGCCCCCCACAAGTGGACAAATTTTTGTGCACCGGGCCTCTAGTTCTTTCATAAAGGGAACAAAAATATGAAAAATGTTTAAACTATCTGAGTCATCACTTGGATTTTAAAATAGTTACGTTCAGTATTTTTGTCTCCACCCTTCTATGGTTTGAAATGAAAGATGTGTGAATCATTTTCTTTAGAATTTCCCAAACAATAACTACTTTGAAATGGATTTGGTGTATACAGTCTCAATTTGTGTGTGAAATAACTAGTGTACACTTCAGCTACTGATCTTACTGCACTTGTGGGAATTCCTTGGGCATCTCATGTAATTATTGCTTATAAAGGTAAACATTGGGTGACCATAGCAACTTATTTTTAAATTGAAAATTTTCTCCCTTTAGACTTGATACTATATATACTCCAGTGCCACCACACTAGAAATTAGAATGAATTGGAAATACCCTTCCTCAATCTTTTAAAAGGGAAGACAGAAACTCATCCTGTTTAAAATAAAAATTTTACATTGTACTAATTTGTTAGTTTGTATTTTGCAATTAATAATGTAATTATGTTCAGAAGTGTGTTATTCTGGGCCTGGGTGTATAAGTCATATGGCATAGATGCTGGTAGTTAACGTAAGTCCCAGTCAAAAATTATACTGATGAGGGACAGATCACATAGGATATTTGAAAGTAACACAACTTAAAGAAAACCTCCATTTCAGTCTCCCCTTCAATCAAGTCTGAATGATGAGTACTTTTGCTTAATTTCTAACTACTACTTGAGGTAATTAAAATTTTGAAGAAAGTAATCTAACTTTAAAAAATATTGCTTAAATACAATGCAATATACTTGACAACCAAGTAGTTCACCACCTCCCCCCCCCCCCCCCGTTTTTCTTCCCAGTTTTGGCATAGTGGGTATATTTTAGAAAACTACCTGTATTGTTAAATTTGGCTTAACATTTTTTGCTTGCATACTTTTGAAAGGAAGTAATTGTTTCAAGACTCAAATCTGGAAATAGTCATTTGAATATTGATTTAGTCCTTAAGTGCTCATATATAACTTGAATCTATACTCTTCCTAGAAAGCCATCTCCTGTGTTAACTGAACCATAGTTTTTATAAGTACATGCTTCTCCAGAAGTCCTCTCAACTGTTCCTTTACTTAGAGCCAAGTCTATCTTGGGAATGTCTCTCTCCCTCCCTCTCTCTCTCCCTCCCCCCCTCCCCCACTCTCACTCACTCCCTATATGGGCTCCTGCGTGGTGTGTGTGTGTGTGTGTGTGTGTGTGTGTGTGTGTGTGTGTGTGTTTGGGGAGGAGGGAAGGGAGTGGAGTCAGCATTTTTCTCGTCCTCCATTTACTAGTCTACCTACCTATAAAAACCTTCCTTCTCTGGAGGCGCATATCATCTGTCTAGGTTAGCCTTCTATTTCTTGTTGCTATTGTCTGTCAAATTTCACTCCCCATTGCTACATCTGGATCATAGTTGTCTCAGCCATCTAGGTGATATCATTTCTTTGTAGATGACATTTTGAACATCATATTTTACAGTTTAACAACCTCCACAACATGAGCCTCTCCATTTGGTTCTAGCCACATAACTCTAATGACCACATCTTCCAACTTGTCTCATGTACTGAAACTATCTTCACTTCTGAATTTTTGCTATTTCATCCTAGGCCCCATAACCCATTACTTTCAACTGCTAAACACTCCTTTTCCTTTTCAACTTTATCTGTTCTCTTCCACCAACTAACTTACATCAACACCTTGTTTTTCAGGACAAAGATCCTTTCTTTATAACTCAAGATAATTTTCCCATTTCTTTTCAAAATCCACCCCCCCCCCACTTTCTTCTGTATCTGTGTGATCTTCCTTTATCCATTATTCTTTTTTCAGTTATTCCCCTGTCCTGTATCCCTCCCCCCTTTTTTTGGACAGTATTACATCTTCTGATCCATGAACACAGGATATCTTTCCATGTATTTATATCATTTTTAATTTCTTTCATCTATGTTTTATAATTCTTAGTTTACAAGTCTTTTACCTCCTTAATTAAGTTTATTTCTAAGTATTTTATTGTTTATGATGCTATTGTAAATGAAATTTTATTTTCAGATAGTTCATTCTTCAAGTATAGAAACACAGCTAACTTTTGTTGCTTTTTTTTTATCCTGCACCTTTGCTGAATTCATTAATTCATTCTAGTGTGTGTGTGTGTGTGTGTGTGATCTTAAGGGTTTCTATGTAAGATCATGTCATCTGCAAAGAAAAATAATTTTATATCTTCCTTTCTGATTTAGATGCCTCTCCCTCCCCCCTGCTATTCCCCCCTGCTTCCTTCCCTCCCTCCCTCCTTCCTTCCCTCCCTCCCTCCCTCCCTCCTTCCTTCCCTAATATCCTCAGTTGATGATCAACAGTACTGTGTTAAAAAATAAATAGAGTGAACATACTTGTCATGTTCATGATTTTAGAGGAAAGGCCTTCAGTCTTTCACCATTGATTTGTGGGCTTTTTATATATGACCGGTATTATGTTAAGGTCATTTCCTTATTTCCTTCTATTCCTAATAGTTACAAATTTTTATCATGAAAGTGTTTTGAATTTTTCCAAATGTTTTTTCTGTATCTACTGGGATGAATGTGTGATTTTTTAAGTCCTTCATTCTATTAATGTCTTGTGTCACATTCCTTGATTTTTGTATGATGAATCATGATTGCATTTCAGTATTTAAGTCCCACTTGGTCATGGTGCATGATCCTTTTAATGTGCTACTGAATTTGGTTTGCTGGTATTTTGTTGAGGATTTTTGCATCTAAGTTCATCAGGAATATTGACTTGTAAATTTCTTGTAGTGTCTTTATCTGGTTTTGATAATGTTGGATATGCTGGTTTCATAAATTAGTTTGGAAATGTTCCTTTCTCCTCAATTTTTTTTGGAAGAGTTTGAGAAGGACTGGCATTAATTCTTTAAATGTTTGGTAGAATTCACCAGTAAAGCCATCTGGTCCTGTGCTTTTCTTATTGGGAGGTTTTTAATGACTAATTTAGTGTCCTTATAAATTACATGTCTGCTCAGATTTCTATTCATGATTCAGTCATGGTAAGTTTTATGTATCTGGAGATTTATCCATTCTAGGTTGAACAATTTGTTGGCATAGCTTTATGATCTCCTTTCCCCCTTTAGCATCAATTATAATGTCTCCTATTTTGTTTCTGATTTTATATGTGCGTTCTCTTTTTATCACAGTTTAGCTAAAGATTTGTCAAATTATATTTTCATAAAAACAACTCTTTTAGTTTTGTTGATTTGTTTCCCTATTGTTTTTCTGCTCTCTGTTTCATTTATTTCTGCTCTAATTTATATATTTTTTTCTTCTGCTAACTTTGGGCTTAGTTTGTTTTTTTTTCTAGTTCCTTGAGATATTAGGTTATTTTAGATCTTTTTTAATGTAGGTGTTTATCATTATAAACTTCTTTCTTAATACAACTGCTTTTGGTATATGCTATAAATTTTGGTATATTACTTTCTTTATTTGCCTCAAGGTATTTTCTAACTTCCCTTTTGATTTCTTCTTTGATCCATTGATTGTTCAAGAGTGTGTTGTTTAATTTCTACATATTTACTAATATTCTAGTAATTTCTCTGCTATGGATTACTGTTTCATTCCATTGTGGCCAGAGAAGATATTTGCTATGATTTCAATCTTAAATTTGTTAAAATTTATCTTGTGACCTAAGATGCCATCTATCTTGCAGAATGTTCTATGTATTCTTGAGAAGAAAGTATATTCTGCTGCTGTTAGGTAGAATGTCAGTTAGGTCCATTTGATCTATAGTGTTGTACAAGCTTACTGTTTCATTGTTGATTTTCTGTCTGGCTGTTCTATTCATTATTGAAAGTGGGATATTGAAGTCAGCTGCTATCATTATATTACTATTTCTCCCTTCAGTTCTGTCACTGTTTGCTTTGTATGTTTATGTGCTCTGATGTTGGGTGCATTTATATAATTTTCATATTTTCCTGATAAATTGACCCTTTTGACATTTATATAATGTCTGTTTGTTTGTTTGTTTATTTATTTATTTATTGTCTCTTGTGACTGTTTTAAAGTCTGTTTTGTCTGATATAAGTTTAGCCACCCCTCCTCTCTTTTCATAACTGTTTTCATGGAATATCTTTTTACATTGCTTCACTTTCACCTTGTGTATGTCCTTAAATCTAAAGTGACTTTCTTATAGACAGCATATGTTGGATCTTGTGTCTTTTAACCCATTCAGCCACTCTGACTTTTGACTGCTTAGTTTAATCCATTTATATTTCAAGTAATTGTTGATAGGGAAGAAATTACTATTGTCATTTTGTTTATTGGTTGTGTTCCTGTATTGTACTGTGTGTGTGCTCCTTTTTTCATGTCTTGCTACCTTTCTTTCTCTTTCATTGACTTTTTTGTATTGGTAAGCTTTTATTCCTTTTCTTTTGTTCTATTAGCATTTTGTTTATGGTAATCACAGGGCTTACATAAAACATCTTATAAATATTCTATTTTAAGCTGATAAATTCGATCTCATACAAAAATTGTACACTTTCACTTCTAACCCCCTACCCTTCATTATTGATGTCACAATTTACATTTTCTTATATTGTATATCCATTAACATATTTTTAGAGTTAAAAGTTATTTAGCCCTAGTTGGATAGCTCATTTAGTTGGAAAGTAATCCTATGTACACCAAAAGGTTGCAGGTTCCACCCCAGTCTGGGTATGTACAGGAGGCAGCCAATTGTGTCTCTCTTTCTCTCTCTCTCTCTCTCTCTCTCTCTCTCACTCACTCACTCACTCAAAAATCAATAAACATGTCTTCGGTGAGGATAAAAAAAAATTATTTATGCACCACCGTTACAGTATGACAGTACTTTTTATTTGTCTGTATTTTTATCTTTACCAGCAAGTTTTATACTTTCATATGTTTTCATGTTGATATTTAGCATCCTTTCATTCCAACCTGAAGAAATGACTTTAGCATTTCTTGTTAAGCAGGTCTAGTGATGAACTCAGCTCTGGTTTTCTGGGCAAGTTACTATCCTTCATTTTTGAAGGACAGTTTTGCAACATATATATATTACTCTTGGTTGACAGCTTTTGTCTTTCAGCACTTTGAATATATCATCCCACTGGCTTCTGACCTGCAAAGTTTCCGCTGAGCTATCTCCTGCAGTTTTATGGGGGTTCCTTTCACATGACAAGTCCCTTTTCTCTTTTCTGCTTCAAAATTCTCTCCATGTCTTTTTGACTTTTGACAATTTGATTTTAATGTTGTCTTGGTGTGGATTTCTTTGAGTTTATGTTTTTAGGTGTCTGTTGGGCTTCATGGATCTGAATGTCCATTTCATTCCCTAAATTTGGGAAGTTTTGGGCCATTATTTCTTTGAATAAGCTTTCTGGACCTTCTGTTTATCTTATACTGCAACTCCACATGGGGTCCTGGAACCAATCCCCAGCAGATAATGAGAAAGGACTGAAAGTTTTGAGGAGTCAGAGTTAACTCAGATTTTTGACGGTTTTGAACAAACCCTAACCTCATGTTGTTCAAGCATCAACTGTATTTGATTACATAAAATATTGTTAAAATTAATGTTTACATTTTAAAAATGTGTTTTACCATTTTAAAATGTATTTGCTAGAAAATTTTAAATTACATATGTGGCTCACTTATTACTTCTAGTAGAGGCCCGATGCACAAAATTCGTGCAAGGGCCTTGGCTTCGGCCCCCGCCTGCCACAGCCAGGGGCCTCTACTGCCTCTGCCTCAGCCCCTGCCTGCTGCAGCTTTGTCCAGAAGGAAGGACGGCCGGTCTAATTAGCATATTATGCTTTTATTATTATAGACTAGAGGGCCCGGTGCCTGTGCCCTCTCGCAGTCTGGGAACCCTCGGGAGATAACGACCTGCTGGCTTAGGCCTGCTTCCGGGTGGCAGAGGGCAGGCCCAATCCCTAGGTGCAGCCCCTGGTCAGGCTCAGAGCAGGGCCGATTGGGGAGTTGGGGCGCCGCCCCGTCATGCACAGAGCAGGGCGGATCAGGAGGTTGCGATGCCGCCCCGTCATGCACAGAGCAGGGCCGATTGGGGGGTTGGGGCACCACCCTCAGTCACGCTCAGGGTAGGGTCGATGGGGAGGTTGCGGCGCCACCTTCTGTCACGCACAGAGCAGGGCCGATCAGGGGGTTGGGGCGCTGCCCCCTGTCATGCACAGAGCAGGGCCGATCAGGGGGTTGAGGAGCTCCCCCGCTGTCACTCACAGAGTAGGGCCGATAGGGGAGTTGGGGCACCGCCCCCTGTCA
>NW_005871056.1:3109724-3112976 GCF_000147115.1 Myotis lucifugus
CAGAGCAGGGCCCATGGGCCGGGGGGTGTTGGGGCGCCGCACCTGTCACACACAGAGCAGGGCCGATCAGGGGGTTGGTGCGCTGCACCCTGTCAAACACAGAGCCGCAGGGCAATCAGGGGATTGGGGAGCTCCCCCCTATCAGGCACAGAGCAGGGCAGATAGGGAGGTTGTGGCCACGCCCCCTGTCACACACAGAGTCGCAGGGCGATCAGGGGGTTTGGGCGCTGCCCCCTGTCATGCTGATCCCGATGCCGGGAGGCATATTACCCTTTTACTTTATAGAATAGAGGCCTGGTGCATGGGTAGGGGCTGGCTGGTTTGCCCTGAAGGGTGTCCTGGATCAGGGTGGGGGTCCCCACTGGGGTGCCTGGCCAGTCTGGGTGAGGGGCTGAGGGCTGTTTTCCGGAAGCGAGTGACTGAAGCTTCCAACTGCTCCTTGTTTTCTTTTTTTTTTTTTTTATTCTGGGCCAGCTTTAACTCTGGCTCTAGCTCTGAGGCTTCCGCTGGTTTGTTTGCATTCTATAATCGAAACAATGTGTAACTCCAGCTCTGAGATCCCGGGGTTTTGTTTATCTTCTATATTTGTTACAAAGTTTCAAACTGCCAGCTCAGAGGCCAGCAGAGCAGGCGGGGAACGTTGCAGTCTGCAGTCACTGCAGCAAGCAAGCCTCATGTTCGCTTCCAGCTGCCTGGCTGCTGGCCGCCATCTTGCCTGACAGTTAATTTGCATATACTCACTGATTAGCCAATGAAAAGGGTAGCGGTCGTACGCTAATTACCATGTTTCTCTTTTATTAGTGTAGAGATTAGATGGCACTTGCCTACACTTTGGGTAGCTAAACTATTCTTGTATTATAAATAGGTTTAGTGTTTCATTTTTCTCTGAAATATAATAATCCAGGGTAAGTTTTGATATTTTCTAGCTAGTAGACCTTCAGTTTCTTTGAGAAAGCACCCTTCTAATAAGTTGGAGGAGGAAAAGATAGCAACATTAAAGTTTATGGATAGCTTTATATAAGCCACAGGTTTTTTTTTAGAGGATGGACAATTAGAAGGTATCTTTATATGCTAACTAGAGGCCCGGTGCATGGATTTGTGCACCGGTGGGGTCCCTCAGCCTCACCTGTGGGGATCAGGCCAAAACTGACTCTCCAACATCCCCCGAGGGGGTTCGGATTGCGAGAGGGTACAGGCCAAGCCGAGGGACCCCACCGGTGCACGATCGGGGCCGGGGAGGGGCCGCAGGAGGGCTCCAGGGCATGTCCAGCCCGTCTCGCCCAGTTCCGATTGGCCAGATCCCACCAGCAAGCTAACCTACCAGTTGGAGCATCTGCCCTCTGGTGGTCAGTGCACGTCACAGTAACTGGTCAAACGTTTGGACACTTAGCATATTAGCCTTTTATTATATAGGATAACAATAAACTCATGGTGCACTCTTACCAATGACTGAATTAGTGACAGGTATAGTCCAATTGATCCTTGAACAACACGGGTTTGAACTGTGTGGGTCAACTTCTATGTGGGTTGTTTTTTCTTCAATAAATACCATGTGCCCTTAGTATCTATGGGTTTCACATTCATAGATCCATCCAACTGTAGTTTGAAAATAGTAATTTTGCATTCCCAGCCGCGTAGTGAAAATACTGTTTACAGAGGTTCCCTTTTCTTCATATGCTTGCCAACACTTGTTATCTCATCTTTTTTATACTAGCCATTCTGACAGGTAGGTAAAATCTCTGTGGTTTGGCTTTGCATTTCCCTAATGCTTACTGATGTTGAGTACCTTTTCATGTACACATTAGCCATTTGTATGTCTTCTTTTGAAAAGTATCTTATTTAGGTCCTTTTCCATTTTTGAAATCGGGTTATAATTGACCCTTGAACAATGTGGGGGTTAGCCCCAGCAGTCTGAATTACATAGATAACTTTTGACTCTATCAAAATTTGATTGTAGTCGTCCCTCAATTGTCCATGGTGGATTGGATCCAGGGCACCCCTTCTCCCCCAGTTACCAAAATCCTCAGGTGCTCCAGTCTCTTAGATAAAATGGCATAGTACAGTGTATACGGTTAGCCCTTTGCATCTGTGGATTTCCAATCTCAGATCAAAAGGCCTGTTTAAGCCCTAGTCGGTTTGGCTCAGTGGATAGAGCATCGGCCTGTGGACTGAAGGGTCCTAGGTTCGATTCCGGTCAAGGGTACATGCCTGGTATGAGGGCTCGATCCCCTGTGTGGGGCGTGCAGGAGGCAGCCGATCAATGATTCTCATCATTGATGTTTCTATCTCTCTCTCCCTCTTCCTTCCTCTCTGAAAATCAATAAAAATATATTTGCGGGGGAGGGGGGGAGGGGAAGAGAGTCCTGTTTAAGATCTCTGGTTAATTGAATCTGAATGTGAACCTCTACAAACATATCATGCTTGCTAGGATATGGAAGGCCAATTGTATACTTACTGAAAAAACTGCATATATGTGGCCCTGTGCAGTTCAAGCCCATGTTGTTCAAGGGTCAACTGTGTTTTATTTTGTGGTTTTTTGGTGGGTTTTGTTGTTGTTATTTTTGTTTTGCTATTGAATTGTATGAGTTCCTTATATATTTTAGTTATTAGTCCATGATCAGTTTTATGGACTGTAAATATCCCATTTCATGGTTGTCCTTTTATTTTTCTGATGGTTTTCTTTGCAGTGCAGACTTTTTTGTTTGATGTAGTCCTGCTTGTTTATATTTGCTTTTGTTGTCTGTGCTTTTGGTTTCACTCAAAAAATCACTAGGTTGTAATAAGGCCTTTGAAGGTGAAGGTCATATGTGACATTTTGTAATCTCTTGGCATGGTACTTATACTAGAGTGGAAATACTAATATTAAATATACTAGAGGCCCGGTGCACAAAAATTTGTGCACTCGGGGGGGGGGGGTCCCTCAGCCCGGCCTGTGCCCTCTCGCAGTCTGGGACCCCTCAGGAGATAATGACCTGCTGGCTTAGGCCTGCTCCTGGGTGGCAGAGGGCAGGCCCAATCCCTAGGTGCAGCCCCTGGTGGGGCTCAGAGCAGGGCTGATTGGGGAGTTGGGGGCGCCGCCCCCTGTCATGCACAGAGCAGGGGGGATTGGGAGGTTGCGATGCCACCCTCAGCCATGCTCAGGATAGGGCTGATTGGGGGGTTGGGGCACCACCCCCTTATCACATTCAAGGCAGGGTCAATGGGGAGGTTGCGGCGCCACCCCCCTGTGATGCACAGAGCAGGGCCAATCAG
>NW_005871056.1:3113076-3139894 GCF_000147115.1 Myotis lucifugus
CCCCTGTCACTCACAGAGTAGGGCCGATAGGGGAGTTAGGGCACCGCCCCTGTCACACACAGCAGGGCGGATCAGGGGGTTGGGGCGCCGCCTTCTATCACCCACAGAGCAGGGCGATCAGGGGGTTGGGGCGATGCAACTGTCACACTCAGGGCAGGGCCGGATGGGGGAGGTTATGGGCTCTACCCCGTCACACACAGAGCAGGGGCCCGTGGGGGGGGGGGGGGGTTTGGGGCGCCCACCCCCCTGGTCAAAAAGCAGGGCTGATCAGGGGGTTGGGACGCCACACCCTGTCATACACAGAGCCGCAGAGCGATCAGGGGGTTTGGGCGCTGCACCCTGTCATGCTGATCTGGTGCCAGGAGGCCTTGCGGCTCCGCTGATCCCAGTGCTGGGAGGCATATTACCCTTTTACTATATAGGATAGAGGCCTGGGGGCCGGCTGGTTTGCCCTGAAGGGTGTCCTGGATCAGGGTGGGGGTCCCCACTGGGGTGCCTGGCCAGTCTGGGTGAGGGGCTGAGGGCTGCTTTCAGGCTGGCGGGAAGCTCCCAACCGCTCCTTTTTTTCTTTTCTTTTTTTCTTCTGGGCCAGCTTTAGCTCTGGCTCTAGCTCTGAGGCTTCCGCTGGTTTGTTTCGGTTCTATAATCGAAACAATGTATAACTTCAGCTCTGAGATCCCAGCCGGCTATATTTGTTAGAATGTTTCAAACTGCCAGCTCAGAGGCCGGCAAGTCAGGCGGGGAACGTTGGATTCTGCAGTCACTGCAGCAAGCAAGCCTCATGTTCGCTTCCAACTACCTGGCTGCTGGCCGCCATCTTGGCTGACAGTTAATTTGCATAAGGATACGCTGATTAGCCAATGGGAAGGGTAGCGGTCGTACGCCAATTACCATTTTTCTCTTTTATTAGTGTAGATGTTTAGTCAGTTGCTATTGTAATTTTGTTGAACATTTTAAAAATAAGGTATTCTTACCAAAGATTTTTACGTTATTTCAATGTACTGGAGTTTGAGGAGGATTGAACCATATCTCACTATTCTTTGGGAACTTTTTACACCCACCTGGAATTAGGCAACTTTGAGATTGTTAACACTTTGTTTTCAATCATGAGGGTAGATGCTAAGATACAGACTTTGGATTAAGATTTGAAACCGATTTAGAGCTTGAAGAGACTTTCGACATGATATAATAAATCATATTCTTCAATTTATCATTTGGAAACTGAAGAAGGCCCAAATTTCCTAAACTCTAGTAGGCACTATCAGTGATGGCGAACCTATGACACGCGTGTCAGAGGTGACACGCGAACTCATTTTTTTGGTTGATTTTTGTTAAATGGCATTGAAATATATAAAATAAATATCAAAAATATAAGTCTTTGTTTTACTATGGTTACAAATATCAAAAAATTTCTATATGTGACACGGCACCAGAGTTAAGTTAGAGTTTTTCAAAATGCTGACACACCGAGCTCAAAAGGTTCACCATCACTACACTAGTTGCTTAAGTCAAAAGCTGGGAGTTATTTGTGAACACTCCTCCTTCATTGCTACATCCAGTCCAAAGCAAAGCACGATGACATTCTTGCTTAAAAATCATTAATGACTTACTCATCAATTAAAAATACAAATTTTATAACTTGGCTGACAAAGCCTGGTATAATCTGAGTTTACCTATTTCTCCAGCTACATTTGCCATTGTCCCTCATTATGGTTTGCTCTAGTCATGTGGACCTTCCTCTAGTTCCTTCCCTTCCAATTCTTTTTTTTCTACAGTTTATCACAGTTTGCAGTTACATAATATTTATTTGTGTGTAAGCTCCATTAGAACAAGGATTGACATTTTAATTTCCTCAGCCTAGCAGAAATCCTGGCACATAGTAGATGATGAATAAATACAGATAAATGGATGAGTCATTGACTGACAAGATGTTACTGAGTTTCTATTTCCCGGATACAAATTGGATAATAGTACCCACCAGAGTTGATAGAGAATATTTGTGATAAATGTTTGTTTCCTTTTCCTTCTGCTGATTTTCCTTTGCTTACTCAGGATAATGTAGTGAATTGTTCTTTGAGCTGTTTTCTGACCAGTTATTGTTTCTGTTACAATTTGTTGCAGCTAGTGTTTGTAATTCATTTTATTTGTTGAAAACTTAAGCAGCTATTCTGTACTAGAGTGTGGAGGGTGGAAGAACAGGACTGGAAAGATATATAGCCCCTGATTAATGACTAAAGGAAAAGTAAGGACTACCGCTTAGAGTTAGGTTCAGCTCCAAGTACAAGAGACAGAAAATTACAATGATTAAACAAGGCAGAACTATTTCTCTCTAAAAGTTGGGAAGTAGGCTGTCCAGGGCTTCATGGCAGTTCTATCTCACAGTCCTCAGGGACTTAGATCCTCTCCAGCCCACTGTTTGAGGAAGTAGGGTGGATATGCCATTTGTCCTTTTAAGTTTTCTGGAAGCTGCACAACACCTCTACTTAAAATACTGGTCAGAATTTTGTCATGTGGCTCTCAGCTGCAAGGAGGCTGAGAAGTGTAGTGTTCTTTGTGAGGCTCTGTACTTAAAAACTGGATGTTTTAGTAGAGTGGAAGATGGGAAGAATGGATGCTGAATATAGGTCTTTGCAAAGAACACATCAGATTAATAACATGTAATACTAATAATATGTTAACAATATGCAATATATAATATTATTAATGATGGAAGGTTTAACCATTGTAACATAACAGTTGAGTCAAACCACATGATCTTAGGTAATGTTGGTTGTCAGCCATTTTGGAAATATGATTGGGTAAATGTTTTTAAATGACGTAGGTTATAAAGTCATTACATGAAGAAAATTAAATTGGACCTTTTAAAAGGATTTTGAATTCATCATTTTTAAATACACAGCTGACCCTTGAACGACGTGGAGTTGGGATGCTGACCTTCCCTCTCTCCTGAACAGTTGAAAATCTACATATAATTTTTGACTCTTATTAGTAGCTTAACTACTAATAGACTACTATTGACCAGAGAGGCCTTACTGTAATATAAACAGTCAATTACATATTTTTATGGGTTATATACTGTATTCTTACAATAAACTAAGCTAGAGAAAACATTAAGAAAAGCATAAGGCAGAGATAATACATTTACAATATTTATTGGGCGGGAAAAAACCCACATGTAAATGGATCTGTGCATTTCAAACCTGTGTTGTTCAAGGGTCAACTGTGTGACATTTTTGCAGTGGCTGTACTAATCATATGGAAATCTGACCAGCATCATAGAAAGCAACAATTTCTTAATTTTCCCCCTCCTTCTACCCTATTTTCTTTTAAATCTGTTCATAAGTCTTTTTCTTTCTTTTTTTTTTTTATATTTTATTGATTCTTTACAGAGAGGAAGGGAGAGAGATAGAGAGAGTTAGAAACATCGATGAGAGAGAAACATCGATCAGCTGCCTCCTGCACATCTCCCACTGGGGATGTGCCCGCAACCCAGGTACATGCCCTTGACCGGAATCGAACCTGGGACCTTTCAGTCCGCAGGCTGACGCTCTATCCACTGAGCCAAACCGGTTTCGGCAACATAAGTCTTTTTCTAAAGTACACAGATTAAGTATTGTTCAAGGTGATAGTTTAGGCCCTGGCCAGTGTGTCTCAATTGATTAAGCGTCATCCCATGCACTGAGAGGTTGCTTGTTTGATTCCTGATCAAGGTTCATGCCCAGGTTGTGGGCTCCATCCCCAGTAGGGGGTGGGCAGGAGGAAGCCGATTAATGTTTGTCTCTCTTCCTCTTCCTTCCTCTGTCTCTAAAAAAACCAATAAAAACTTTTTTTTAAAAAAACATGATTGCTTAGGATTCATGAATTATGAGAAATGTTTCTGAAACATGGTTTGAACTCACTTCCTTACTATCCTTCACCACAATACATGTAAACTAGCTTGGCACAGAGTAGTCACTTAATCCTAAAGTAAAGTATTTTATTCTGTGATAATCAACATGGGTTCGCAGATTTGTAAGAGATAAATTGAGCTTTGGATGGACTGTCTATGCAAAAAGGAAAAAATCACGTGTGTCAAAAAAAATTAGGAACCTAAAATTATCTTTTAGGATGTTAAATTTTATCAGTAAAATGAAGGTTAAATGCATTTTACCATTCCTTGATTTGGTGAAAAGTAGGAGTAAGCTTTTGATAGGATACATTTTAGCATAAAGTACAGGAGGTTAATGAAGTAGTCAGGGTTGAAATTGTTGGTTTACTAAACACAGTATATATAATTTGGCCTAAAAAGTAAGGGCCTCAAGAAATAAACCACAGTCCCTTACCATTGTTCAACTGAAAACAACAACAACAACAAAACACACAAACAATAACACAATGTTGAACTTAAGTTTGCACAGACTTTGTCAATATGTTACAAGTACTTTCTCCATCTATAATTTCTTAAATACTTATTTATTACCTGTCTCCTTTTCAGACCCTTCAGTCCCTGGCTGACGCTCCATCCACTGAGCCAAACCAGCTAGGGCTACAATATTTCTTCTAGATAAAAAGCTCTGGAAAATACAGACTCTGGAAATTTAGGTAGTTTGCCCAAAGACACATAAATAATGGAATCGGAATTTGGACTCAAGGTAGGCTGACTCCTGAGCCCTTAGTTTTAGCTGTCATTTTATATCATTCTATACTATATAATAAAAGCCCAGCGACTAAACAGTGGAACAACCAGTTGACTAGTCGCTATGATGCATGCTGACCACCAGGGGGCAGACGCTCAATGCAGGAGCTGCCCCCTGGTGATCAGTGTGCTCCCACAGTGGGAGTGCCACTTGGCTGACTGGGATGAACGGTGCACAGCCGCTCAGAGGGCGGGTCCACAGCTGCTAGGCTGACCAGGATGAGCCCCGCACCAGTGCATGAATCCCGTGCACCAGGCCTCTAGTTGTTTTATATCCTGTTAATTTCTACATTTAAGTTGGCTTGCCTACACCTTACTGCCTCCTGTATTTTCTGATTAAAGTGTCTGTGTGGCCCTAGCTGGTTTGGTTCAGTGGATAAAGTGTCAGCCTGCGGACTGAAGGGTCCCAGGTTCGATTCTGGTCAAGGGCATATGCCTGGTTGTGGGCTTGATCCCCAGTAGGGGACGTGCAGGAGGCAGCCAGTCAATAATTCTCTCTCATCATTTATGTTTCTATCACTCTCTCCCTCTCCCTTCCTCTCTGAATCAATAAAAATGTATTTTTTAAAAAGTCATTAACTTGTTTAAAAAAAATAGAGAGTGTGTGTGTGTGTGAATCCCCCCATTGTGTTTTATAATTTTGCCATTCTCAGTCTTGTGATATAATAGAATTTATTTCAGTGAAATTATTTACAGTCGAAAGAAAGTGGAAGGAAACAGTATGTTTATAACACAGTCCCTGCCTTCAAGGACCTTGTTTTCTGCTTAGGAAAGACCTAAGTATGGAAATTAACTTACAACAAGAAACAAGATAGACCTGCTTAAGTCTCATTAGGTGAATTTATTTATACATTGGATACTTTGGAATAAGTTAAAATTTCCCATAAAAAATATTTTTGGGTTGGGGGGGGAGGGTGTGGGAAAGAAAAAAACAGAAGATAGAATATTAGGGTATTGTTACTATAGTGGTTTTATTTTCAGATATTTCACAAATATCAAGATGATATTTTTTATTTGGTTATCTGGAGGTAGTTAACATCATTTTTTGTATGTCAAAATATTTGCATGTCTTTAATTTGACCTTAAACCATTTTATATATTTTAAAATACAATTATGTAAATTGTTAGCATATTTTAGTATCTTGGTATAGCTATATCTGGGTTATAGGTTTTTTTCATAAGTTGATATTTAATGGTTTTTGTTCTTAAATTCTTGCATACTTATCTGTAGCATGCTAGGGTGTTTTTTTGTTTGTTTGTTTTCTCCATGTCTTGGTAAATAAACTGGCTTAAATTAATGTGGTAAGACTAGCCCTGAAATACCCATTTAAAAATAACTTGTTTGGGAATATTATCACAACAAATAGTATATTCCTTTGTTATCCAAACCTTTCACAACCATTATAGGTTGCAAAGATCTTGAGAGAGAGAGAGAGAGAGAGAGAGAGAGAGAGAGTGTGTGTGTGTGTGTGTACACATACACTCAGTGGAAGCAGACTAGGTTGGAAAGAGCATGTGTTTGAAATTAGGCACAACTTTACTAATTTGTATGACTTTGGATAAAACATTTAATTTCTGAGTCTGTTTTTTCCTGTATAATATGAGAATGTAGCAAGGTTAATGTGCTGACAAAGTACAGCACCCTAGCACATCATAAATGTTCAGAATAACTATTATGTTTATTAATAAAAATGCTAGTTGATAGAAGAAAAAAGATTGAAAGGGAAGTACGTTATTGCGTTTATAATTTTTCTGTTGAGAAATAACCCCATTGGTTGAGTAAACAGAAATGGGGGAAGAAAGCCAACTATAAATTGATAGTTTTTGAGACTTATTTGTAGCTTTGGGAATATTTTATAGGGGCGGGAGATTTTTTGCTTTTTTTGTGTTACCCTTTGCCTTTAACATAGATAATTCTGTACCAGGGACTTGAAACAATAGTTTTATGTTTTTAACAGATTTTAAGACTTTATTCCATTTCCAGATGGGAAGATAGAATTATTCTATTTCTTCGGTGAAAATTCATCTGATCCATAGAATTTTAGAATTAGGATTTCTAACTTAAGAAATTTTTTTTCTTTAAAAATATGACTTGATTAAATTCCACAATATAAAAATTGTTAGTAAACGTTAAATTTCTTTTGTTTCAACTTCTTTGCACTTTTGAAAATAACATACATCTGGTAGATTTTAAATGGTCTTGGTAAAAAAATAAGAATAAAACCTTAGGTTCGTGGTTTTTATATGTTCATAAAATATTTCTCCTTCATTTCTAATTTTCTTATTTAGGTTCACTGAAGACACTCTTAATGCAGCTGTCATTATGGGGTTAAACATTTGCTTTATTGTAACACACGAAAACAGTTAAGCTGTCTAAAATTGTTTACTTGCTAAAACCAGTGTTAGTCAGCAGAGGCAGTACACCAGATTTCCTTGTGGCTTTTAGTGGAAAATGTTAAAAGCGCACTCATTTTTCAGTTATAGAATTTTTCAGTTTGATCTGGATTAGTCACAGAACTGGCATGAACCTTCTAATTGTGAAGGCAGTCCAAGTGCACTGTTTTTTCTAATGCTAGAGGAAGTTACATCTCGAGCAGTAGCTCAGATCTCTGGTAAGTGTAACATGTGAGCATTACTAGGCATTTCATTCTGCGGTGCTGCAGTCTTTGCTGTTCAGATTGTTGCTCAGTTGGAATGCTTCTGTGGGGCCAATCCTGAAGTTCTATAGAAATTGTTTAAGGACCTACTCGTTTGGAGGTGTCAGTGGCGTTTTGCAAGATCATCTGAGTACCAGGGAAGCGTCTGAAATCTACTGAAAAGGATAACTGTAACGGTTTTCACAGTGGAAGGAAACTGTATTGGCACCGAGGCAGATGATTGAATAAAGTAGTTGGCTCAAAGAAGATGCACAGTCTGCTGTTTTTTCCTCTGAATGAAGACTATTTAGTGGAAGCTGTATTCATGTGGAGATCAAAGGAAACACTGGAATGATAAACTACTGGGTTTTTTTCTCTCTCTCTCTTTTTTAAATGAAAAGCCTGAAGCAGTAATTTGAGCTCAAATGTCTTCTGATTCCTTCTCGGCCTGCCTGTTCTATTAGGATTCCCGCTAGCACCATTTCTGCCTGGTGCCTGTGCCCTTTTGCTGGAGCAGCCACAGACAACTGCCTGATGAAGAAAGAATGAACGCTCTGCCTTGCTTACGCTTTCGATGGGAATAAAGCTATCTGTGTTTCCTCTATTATATGGAATATCTGGATTAATCAAGCTGTATTCTAGTACCAAGAGTCCTATTGTCTCTTGTGATCTGACTCATCGCATGTAAATGTACTGCAGCTTTGCTATTAATGCAGAGTGTTGTGTTTTTTTCTTTCCCAAACAGAAAAAATTGTCAACCTCTGAGCTGCATTTAAAAAATTTGTGCTGCGCTCTAGATATTTTTTCTTTTCTTTTTCTGGATAGTGTCTGCATTAAGCCAGTGAAGCTGAAGAAATGAAGACAAATTAGAAGTGGAAACAGAATAATGAGAGTTTAATTTTAATTTTCAATTATAAGCAAGCCAGCTACTGGTAACTATATGACCTTGCAGGCAAGAGTGGGTATAACTGTAATTATCTCTGTCACAGCAGTTGTTTCTCATTTCATTCTGCATTGCGTGGTGGTGTCACCCAAAACAATGATCTTTTTATGCAAGTAAATATCTATGAGACAGAGCAATATGACTATTTTGGTAGAGGAAAAATATTTTTAAATGAGCTTGTACTCATTTTTAGTTAATTGACATGTTGATGTGAAATTTCTTTTAAGTATTGCAATCACCCAACAGAAAATAACTGAATCTTGTTGGTTTTAGGAAGTTATAAGTTATGTAGTCATAATTTTAAACTTCAGTTTTTCCGGTAGTACTTATTAACTTTTAAAAAACCAGCTGCGCTGTTCAGAGAATGATTCTAAGTGTCATACAGAAGAGGAGGAAAAACTACTTGTGCTCTTCCAACTGTGACTTTTATCACATAGCTGGGAATCTAGTGTTTTAAAAGAGCGAATGAGTCGAGTGTGTATTGTTGTTTTGGAGGAGGTAGAAGATGAATCTCCTGCATTCATTTCTAAATTGCCACAGGAAAATAAATCCCTACATGCTCCATCTTCTGGAAATGTATTGGTAAGATATGAGAGTTTATATGTTTACTGTATTCTACTGAACTAGTAGAATAAATTTTATTTTTTAAGAATAAAGTTAGTTTCTACTAGTTTCATTAAAAACCCAAATAAAAGCAATGTAAATGTATAAGTATGCAATATTGTATATAAAATGCACACATCTCTGATTTTTACTTTTTCAGATGTTTAGATAACATTTTAGATTTTATTTGCTATCTCTTAATCTCTTTAAAAGACTTTAAAAAATAATTGAGAATAGTAGTTGTGGCAACCACGTTTCTGTTTTCATTTTGTGGTTTTAAAACTGATGTAATAAGAATGAAGAGCTTTATATTTTAGGAAAGGTTGACTACTGCCAGCAACACCGAGGCATGGTCTTTTCTGTAATGAATTTTATGTATTTACATGCAAGACTTTTTATAGGAAAAGACTCAGACTTTATTCTTAACCTTATTTTTAATGTTGTTGTCAGTTGGCTTCTTATTTGACTGGTATAATATGATATCTTATCAGAGTGGCCATGTCGTTGATTGAGAAATTGTTATATTTAGACATGCACGTGTTTGCCTCTTTATCAGGTATACAATTATTTTTGGTCTCCGAATAGTAGTGATTTTCATCAATTGGCAGCTTTTCTTTCTTTAGATTTATATCTTTATACATGTAATTGCTGACCCATGCAAGTACTTTGATGCCACAAACAGAACTTTTCAAAGAGGCCTTCTTTGCTGAGCCTCAAACTTGTCAAACTACTTGTTTGACAAGTTGAGTCCAAAAAGTAGAGGTTGAGATTTCACCCTTGTATTTGGCAGTAACTTTCTTTTTCTCATGTATGTAAATAAAAGGCTTGCGTTTGTTATCATATCACCTAGTTTTGGTAATTTTGAATTGATTTTTAAAAATTAGGTCTTCCCACCCACCTCCACAAGGAGGAATCCTGTATTTTCATGTGATTTGACTTCATGAAACTTTTGGTTAATATAAAAAACCAAGTGATTATTGTTGCTTTAGGGAAGAAAATTTTTAGATTGCAAAGTTATATGGAGCCCTGGCCGGGTGGCTCAGTTGATGGGAGCTTTGTCCCATGCACCGAAAGGTTTTGGGTTCGAGCCCCAGTCGGGGTTCGTATGGGAAGCAACCAATCTATGTTTCTCTTTCACATTGATGTTTCTCCCTGTCTGTCTCTCTCTGTCTGCCTGTCCCTCCCTCCCTCCCTCCCTCCCTCTCTGTTCCTTTCCTTCTCTCCCCTTCCCCCTCCCCCCTTCCTCTCTCTAAAAAAAATCAATAAAAACATATCCTCGGGTGACTATTAAAAAATAATTTTAAAAGTTATGTGGAAATATCTTTAGAATCATCCATGTGCTGTGATTAATGTTGTTATTACTCTCTTATATTTTAGCCATCACTGGTGCAAGCTATATTTAATGGAGATCCTGATGAAGTTCGAGCACTAATATTTAAGAAAGAAGATGTTAACTTTCAGGTAAAACAATTTATTCACTGATACATGCCTTTTAGCCTACTTTTAAAACCTTTTTCCTGGAGTTATGATTTTTGTTAAAAAGACATAACAATTCTGTAACAGTTGTTTTAAATGAGATTAAGAAGCATCTTGGGGCAAAAAAGGAAGGGACTGGGCATGTATTCAGAGTAATGACTAAAATACAAGAGAATTAGGAGCCTGTGAAGAGCCTTTGTTCCCCTGGCTTTTTACTTTGAAATTTTTCACAGAAAAGTTGAAAAAATACTCTGAATATATTTTGCCACATTTGCTTTATCCAATTTACACAGATTATATATTTTTTTTACATGTACATACATATATTTTTTTCTTCTACTGAATCCCATTTGAAAGTAAGTTGTAGACATCTTGACACTTCACTGTTCATTTCTTATATGTATTTCAAATGAGGGTTCTTTTTTGTGAACTTGAAATAAAGACATTTTTATTAAGTTTATAATACATCTAACTAGATTATAAGATCAGATTTTTCTGTAAATAATTCTGGTAAACCATACACAAAGACTCATCTGTTTGAGTCTCTCAGTAAAATAAAGAAAGATACATTGTTTGAAAAGTCTCCAAATTTAAAGATATAGTGGATTTTACATTCAGGACTGGCATAAGGGAGAGTTTTAGAAAAAAACAGGTATGTGAATAAATGTCCTCTCTGTGTATGTTTTCCAATAGCCAGTAGTTTCTTTAATTTACTAAACAGAGGCTGAAAATAGATAATCTATATATATAAAAGCCTAAGCAGCTGTTATGACTGGACGACCAGCTAGTAGCTATGAAGTGCACTGACCACCAGGGGGCAGACGCTCAATGCAGGAGCTGCCCCCTGGTGGTCAGTGCACTCCCACAGTCAACCTCCCACAGGCAGCCAACCTCTCCTGATTGCTCCCCCTGGCCGGCCAACCTTCCATGGCCTCCCCCCCCCCCCACCCCCGGCTGGCTGGTCCCAATCGGCCCAGATCGGGACTGGGGGCAAGACAGCCCCGATCAGACCCGATCGTTGGCCAGGCTGAAGGATCCCACCTGTGCACAAATTTGTGCCCCGGGCCTCTAGTTTACTGTAATATCAAATTCATTAGTCCTCTGAATTACAGAGGGTGGGGGGAAGATCATGATTCATAGAATCACTATAGCAACACTAAAACAGATGACCTGGAAAGGATTGGTAATTCTAAGAAAACCCTGAAAGCTCATCTTGAACTCTCATCTTTCTTCCATTCTTTCATGCAACATTACTGTGACCACTTAATGTTAAGTAGATGTAAAAAGTTTTTATCTGATATTTTAAAGGTGGATTATTTGAATAGATTTGAATATTTAGCTAAAATGGTTTATCTAACATTGGGTATTGATCAAAATGCTATCATTATATTTCCTAAAAGATTATTCCTAATCCATAAAAGAAAATTACGTTTTTCTCTCAAAGTTTTTATTTTTTTACTTAAAAATTTTTTAATTTTTTGAAAAATTGTTGACCATATTACAGATGTCTCCCATTTCCCACCTCCACCCAGCCCTCGTCCACACCTTCTCTCTGGCCATCACTACACTGTTGTCTGTGTCTGTGGATGTATGTATATATATATATATATATATATATATATTTTTTTTTTTTTTTTGCAAATCCTTTCACCTTCTTTCATTCAACATTTTCCCCTTAAACCTTCTTAAGTGAAGCTTTTTAAGTTTATATTTATTGGAAACATGCACCTAATTCAGGATTTTTTTAATTTTAATTTTTTAGTTTAAATGAAGTGCCTGGTCACTTTACCTTATGGAGATATCCTGGAGAGTCTACTTTTCTCAAGATAGAAAATAATGACTTATGAAAAGGAGGAAACAGCTTTCTGTTCTGATTAACTCTAGGTTTTTGGTTTTTTTGTGGTGTTTTGTTGTTTTAAGTACTAGCAAATCATATCTTGGTGAGAAAGTTTGGACTATAATTCTACTTACCATGATGGTTAATTCATCGATCATTACAAGTCTTATTATAGTCAACACTGCTTTTCTACTATATTAATTAAATTATCCTAAATTTTAAAATTTTTATTCAGAATCATTTTTGAAATCAGTTGATTCTGCTGTGATGTCCTTGGAAGCTATTACATATATACTAGAAGCCCGATGCACGAAATTCTTATAAGGGCCTTGGTGCCAGCCGCCACCATGGCCGGGGGGCCTCTGACACCTCTGCCTTGCCACCCCTCCCGCCCCCCCACTGTGGCTTTATCCGGAAGGATGTCCAATCTAATTAGCATATTACGCTTTTATTATTATAGATAGCTAGTGTGTTACTCCTGTGTCCCCTAAGGATTTTTAGCCTGTACTTATAGATTCCTGTCTTTACTTATTTTCAGCCATCATTTCTTAACATCTCCTCGCTTGTTCCCTTGCTCTGAAACTTTGGTCAGAACTGGATGCTAAATTAGTTCTGTACTTCAAATCAGTAGGCCCTTCTTGAGGATGACTCCTCTATTGCTTTCAGTGATTCATGGGTTTTTGACGAACTTTTTTATGGTTGCTTTTAGGCCTTTTCTCTTGTGACTCAGTAATTGAGAGTATTGTCATAATTGTAAGATTTGTTAAATTTTGGGCCATTCTTCTAATTCAAGATAATACTTTTTTTTCTCTTTCTGCCCTCTGTGATAAGGAATCACATTGGGTTTTAAGAGATATGTGTCTAATAAAACTTACACTGTTTTGTCATATAATATCCACTGACTCTTGATGGGTAATAAAATATTTTTAAGGTTTATGTCAGTGTGACAATGGTGTTTTTCTAAAATAAGTTTAAATATGTATTTGAGAATGATGTCTGACTTTTTGAAACTTACGTTTTTCAAAAAATTTTTAGGATGGATTAAGAGTTTCAGATTGTTTTTATTCTGTTAAATAAACATTGTTATTATTTTAGATTAGTTTCTTCAGTCATATCCTGAAGTTATTGAATATGGTGAGCCACTAAATACCATTTTTCTTAATAACATACCTAACTGATTTCTAATTAAAGTCTAATTTAAAATATTATGTCTTTATAGTATTTGGTCTGAGAAGGAAGTTTTTATAGAAGCTAGGTAAGATGATTTCACTAGGAATACTGGAGTTTTATATTTGTGGTTTTAGGCCACAAATAATTGACCACCTGGCTACATACAGGTTTTTTGATCATATAATAATGTGATCCAGAGCAAGGTGATTTGGGGGTTGGTTAAAATAGTAATGTCAGAGCTCTGGGTGAGATTGTCTATGAGACTCTCAGCTCTCTCCTCATGTTAAAGAGATGAATGTTGCATCCTGTACTCATGACAACAGTAATGAGACCAAAGAAAGTGGAAAGGGGACTCTCCCTATACATTTTCTTTCTTTAATCAAGCCAAAACATCTTTTTCAGAATCCCCACAACACTTCCCCCAAGGTTCCATTAGTTACAAGCCCACTCTGAACCATTCCACCAGCAAAGGTAGACGGGGATTAGCTTTTTGCTTAGATCAGTCATTGTTCGTTGCCTGGTTCATCTGCTGAGGTGAGAACGGGCTTATCATCACTGATTATATTCCATATCTGGAGAAAAACAGCACTTTCATAGGAAGGAATAAAGGGAAATAGTTGTTTGGATAGGGAACCTAATAGAAGACTTTTAATGACTTTCAATTTGGATAGCTACTTGGATGTGGAAGAAGCACTGTAAACCAAAATGGTGAAACAGTCAAAAAAAATTTAAAGGCAGAATGGTATATATAGTGTAAAGAACAATTGAAATAAAACTTTAAAGACTTGTATCTTCCTAGTCTTATTAGCTGTATTACTTGAGTAAATCCATTTAACTTCTTTAAGACTCACTTTTCCTTTGTTGTAAAATGTGTGTGATTACATTAATGACCTTCTGGATGTTAATAATAATAATAAAATGCCTTTCCCTAGGATCTATTAGAATTTAATGCCATGTTGTGGAGCCCAAATAATTTAATTTTCTCATAAAGTCAGATTAAAAGTCTGACTTTATGAGAAAATTATTTTCTACAAGTAGAAATTTTTTTCTCTATCCAGAGTGATATAAATTGGTGTTAATTGTAGAATTTTATTTCAGTGACAATTACATGCCTAAGCCTTTTTATGTTACTTGATTTAATTCACAAAAGAATCTTGTAAAGTTGGTAGGTTAACATTTTCATTCCACCAATAGGTGATAAAACTGAAACTCAGAAAAGTTAAATGTCCTTAGGATCAGTAAGGATAGCAGAACAGGAATTTGAACCCATGTCAGACTTGACAGTAACTGGGGAATAAAAAAGTAAATTGGAGAGAGGAATATTTTTCCTTTTGTCAGATAGTGTCATAAAGCAATAATGGTTCAAAAATGGATTTTTTCCTAAAAGTTATGTTCATGTTCTATGGACTTCTACCTTGTAATACAAATGTGATTCTAATTTTCATAATGCCCGACTTTAGCATTGCAAATGAGTGAATTCACAAACTTCCCTTAGTGCATTATTTTTTAGCTGGGTAAAAATGTCATTCAAAGTAATATCAAACTGGGGTTAATTATAATCCAGCCCACACGATTTTTTGTGTTTAAAACAGAGAAAGGCTTAGATTATAAGTGACCCTTTTAAAACTCAAAGACAGTTGATTTAAGAGCTAGTCAGTAGATCCTGCCTGTATTATCTGACAATATTTTTGAAAATGCTACCTTTAAATGTACAATGTCATTCAAAATATTTTGGGATTGGTTTTGCCAAAGTAGTCTTCTAAATTATTAACATCTAAACTTTTAAAAATAACTTACTGGGATTATTGAAGTGATGTTGATTTTACTTTTTCATATGAAGTGCTTGGCAAATATAAACATACATGTATACATGTATGTATATGTACATCACACAGGCAGATATTATGTTTTATTGTAGCAATATTGTTGGCAGTTAACACAAAGTAGTAAACCATGAATTTACACAGGTTGCCTGAATTTCACCCACCTCCATCCTTCCCATTGTAGTCTTTTCTGGAAATTAGCTAGAAGTGCTCTAATTGTTAAGAAATCTTTCTGTGGCCATATGTCACTTCTGCTGACTGTGAGTACACCAAGCTGTCAATGTTCCTAAATTCTTAAAACCTCTTCACTCACAGTAACCTGAGCTTATGTGCACTGTGTCCTGAAACTGTATGTGGATACAGTCTTCTGAGCTACCCACAGAAATTGGTATTGGAGGCCACAACCCTCCAACCCCATCTCAAGTGTACCCACCCTGCTTTTGGCTGGTTTCCGTGTAACATGGAATAGAAAGGGCACATAAAGAAGAGAGAACCACCTCAGCTTCTTCCCAGGAGAGAATTTCCCTATAGTTGCTCCATGTCTAGAAACAGCACCTCTCTTCTATTCTGGCCAGTGCTTCTAGATTTCAGCCTCACATTTAAAAAATTTTCTTCACCCATATTCAGGTGTCCCCTACAATCTATAAATGAGTATATGTTCTGTCATTGTGACTAAATGGCTATTGTGGTGATCCTGAAATAAAAAAGGTGTTATGTTATAAAACCAACTAGTTTTTTTAAAAATTGTATTTATTGGGGCAACATTGGTTAATAGCATAAAAATTCAGGTATACAACTTTATAATACACCATCCATATAGTCTATTTTGTGCTCCTACCTGAAGTCTAGTCTCCTTTGGTCACCTCGTATTTTACCCACTTTTCTCTTGTCCTCCCCCACCCCACCACCCCTTCCCTTGTAGTAACCACCATTCTGTTTGTACCTGAATTTGAAACCAGCTTTTTTTTTTACTATATATATTTTTATTGATTTCAGAGAGGAAGGGAGAGAGAGAGAGAGAGACAGAAACATCAATGTGAGACACATCAATCGGTTGCCTCCTGCTTGTGTCCCAACCAGGGCCGGGGGTCGAGCCTACAACTAAGGTACATACCCTTGACCACCGGGATCGAACCTAGGACCCTTCAGTCCACTGGCCAACACACTATCCACTAAGCCAAACGGGCTAGGGAGAAATTGGCTGTTTTTGCAGCTAGAAACTGATAGTGACTTATTTTTGCATTCCACTCATATAGTTTCTTATTTAGCACATATGTGTTATGCATTTTTTTTCATCCCCAGTATATTTTGGGAACCCATCCAGATTAGTACATAGAGAGCTTCCTCATTCTTCTTTATAGCCATACTAGAGGCCCGGTGCACAAAATTTGTGCACAGGGCAGGGGGTGTTCCTCAGCCCAGCCTGCACCCTCTCCAATCTGGGATCCCTCTCACAATCCAGGACTGCTGGCTCCCAACCGCTCGCTTGCCTGCCTGCCTGATTGCCCCTAACCGCTTCTGCTGCCAGTCTCATCACCCCCTAACCACTCCCCTGCCAGCCTGATTGATGCCTAACTGCTCTCCTGCCAGCCTGATTGCCTCTAACTGCTCTCCCCTGCTGGCCTGGTCACCCCTAACTGCCCTCCCTTCCCAGCCTGGTTCCCACCAGCTGCCCTCCCCTGCAGGCCTGGTGGCCCCTGACTGTCCTCCCATGCAGGCCTGGTCACCCCCAACTGCCCTCCCCTGCTGGCCCAGTCACCCCTAACTGCCCTCCCTTCCCAGCCTGGTCCCCCCCCAACTGCCCTCCCCTGCAGCCTGGTCCCCCCCAACTGCCCTCCCCTGCAGGCCTGGTTGCCCCCAACTGCCCTGCCCTGCCCTGCTGGCCTGATCACTCACAACTGCCCTCCCCTGCTGGCCATCTTGTGTCCACATGGGGGCGGCCACCTTGTGTGTTGGAGTGATGGTCAATTTGCATATTACCGCTTTATTAGATAAGGTAGTTTTAGATTATGTGTTAATAACATAATTTATGCCCTAACCGTTTTGTCTCAGTGGATAGAGCGTCGGCCTGCAGACTGAAGGGTCCCAGGTTCGATTCTGGTCAAGGGCATGTACCTTGGTTGCGGGCACATCCCCAGTAGGGGGTGTGCAGGAGGCAGCTGATCGATGTTTCTCTCTCATTGATGTTTCTAACTCTCTATCCCTCTCCCTTCCTCTCTGTAAAAAATCAATAAAATATATATTTTTTTAAAAAACATAATTTATTTAACCAAGTCCCCTCTTTGATCTGGTTAAATAAACTAGTTTTGCTAATTGGTAATAATAAGTGGGATCTTTTCACCAAGCAAATAAAAATTCTGCTTCAGTGGATAAGCAGAAATTTCAGAATGTTTGTATTTATTATGGTTAAATATATCATTAACTTCCCAAATAGACTAAATGTCCTCTACATTTTTTGTTTGAAGCAACTTTATTGGACATGTATGTAACAATTAGTGTTGAGTGAACAATGGTATTTTTCATAGAAATCAAGTATCTTGCCCTGACTGGTTTGGCTCGGTGGCTAGAGCGTCGGCCTGCGGACTGAAGGGTCCCAGGTTCGATTCCGGTCAAGGGCATGTACCCTGGTTGCGGGCACATCCCCAGGAGGGGGTGTGCAGGAGGCAGCTGATCGATGTTTCTCTCTCATCGATGTTTCTAACTCTCTATCCCTCTCCCTTCCTCTCTGTAAAAAATCAATAAAACATATTGAAAAAGAAAAGAAATCAAGTATCTTTATTGTATATTCAGAAATAATCCTGATGATTTTATTATAATTATATGTAAGTTTAGAATGATAATCATATATTATAGCAAAGATGTCATAAATTAATGCCTTAAATATCAGACTGAGCTGAAGTTATAAATAATCTGATAGGTCTCAGCACCTTAGCAATTTTTTGTTTTGTTTTATTGAGTATGGTTGACATATAATAAATTACATATATTTAAAATGTACAATTTCATTTGTCCCTAACCTCTGATCTGTTTTGTGTCACTGTAAATTAATTTGTATTTTCTGGAGCTTTATACAAGTGAAGTTATACAATATGTCCTTTTTTTGTCTAGCTTTTTAAAAATATATATTTTTATTGATTTCAGAGAGGAAGGAAGAGGGAGAGAGAGAGATAGAAACATCATTGATGAGAGAATGATTGTTTAGCTGTTTCTTGCACTGGGAATTGGGCCCACAACCTGGGTATGTGCCCCAACTGGGTTCAAACCATGATCTCCTCATTATAGGTTGATGCTCAACCACTGAGCCACGCTGGCCGGGCTGTCTAGCTTTTTTCACACCATAAATATTTCGAGATTGATTCATGTTGTGGCATATATTGATAGTTCATTCCTTTCTGTTGTACAGAGTGCACATAACCTCAATGGCATTCCATTGTATCGATATACATAACTTGTTTTTCCCCCTGGCCTACCAATTGATATTTCAGTTGTTTCCCTTTTCATCTATTACAATAAAGCTACTGTGAGCATTTGTATACAAGTCTTTTTATGAACATATGCTTTCCTTTTTCTTGAGTAATTATCTAGTGGTGATATGGTCTGACCATTTGGTAGGTGTATGTTTAACTCTTTAAGACACTACAACTATTTCCAAACTGGTTATGCCATTCATTATACATTCCCACCAAGAGAATATGAGAATTCCAGTTTTTCCACATCCTCACAAATACTTGGTATGATCAGTGTTTTCTCATCGTAAACACTATAATAGAGTGTATTTCATTATGGTTTTTATTTGCATTTCTGGGATAACTAAGTGTTTTTGCTAGATTCCTTTTCTTTTTTTTATATTTTTATTGATTTCAGATAGGAAGGAAGAGAGGGAGAGAGATAGAAATATCAACGATGAGAGAGAATCATTGATCGGCTGCCTCCTGCACAGCCCCCCACTGGGGATTGAACCCGCAACGCAGGCATGTGCCCTTCACCAGAATCGAACCTGGGACCATTCAGTTCGCAGGCTGACGCTCTATCCACTGAGCCAAACTGGCTAGGGCTAGATTCCTTTTTTTTTTATAAGTCATTTTATTTATTTTATTTTTATATATTTTATTGATTTTTTACAGAGAGGAAGGGAGAGGGGATAGAGAGTTAGAAACATCGATCAGCTACCTCTTGCACACCTCCTACTGGGGATGTAGGAGGTGATTCTAAGGTCATGACCATGAGCAAGGGCATGTACCTGGCATGCCACAACCAATCGATGTCTGTCTGTCTGTCTGTCTGTCTCTCTCTCTCTCTCTCTCTTTCTCTCACTCCCTCACTCCCTCCCTCTCTCTCCCTTCCACTCTCTCTAAAAAAATGCTCTGTAAGGCTTAACAACAACAAAAAGTATTTATTTAAAAGCTTACTACTTTTCTTCATTGAATTGCCTTTGCATCTTTATCAAAAGTCAGTTTTCCATATATCTGAGGATCTATTTATGGACTCTGTTATGTTCCATTGATGTATTTGTCTAGCTTAATGCCAATACCATGCTGTTATGATACTGTGCATCTTGAAATCGCTAACTTTTTTTTTTCAAAATTGTTTTGACTGTTCTCAATTCTTTGTGTTTCCATATGAATTTTGGAATTCATAATGATTTTGAGATTCATTCATGTCAATTTCTAGGGGAAAAAAGAAATTGGGGTTGTGTTGATCTGTAGATCAAGTTGGCAAAATTTAATATCTTAACAATATTTGAGTCTTTTGACCCAGGAACAAGTTATATCTCTCCATTTATTTGGTAATTTTTAATTTCTCAGCAAATTTTGTAATTTCACTCTACATGGCCTTTTACATCTTTGTAAGATTTATCCATTTTATAAATTTTGTTCCTACTGTAAATGTTATGTTATTTCATTTTAATATATGCTAATTCTCTACTGCTGAGGTAAGATTTTTCATAGTACTCTACCCAGTGCTCTAGGAATGAAGAGTGTTTCCAGCCTACCTGGTGCGGAACAGGATCCTCTTCCCTCTAACCCATTTGTTCTCATTGGGGGTGATATCTCCAAGTTAGCAAAACTTTTTTGGGGGGTGGGGGGAGAGAATGAATGAATGTGTAAGAAAGATCTTATATGTTACAATGATTTGTGGCTCTCCAAAGGGCCAAAGTTGTATAAGTTAGATACACAACAGTTATTAAAATTTCATGGGGGCAATTGGGGGGAAAAATATTTTAAAAAGGCTCCTGGGTCAGGGTGGTAAGGAAAAAGTGGTTGGAAACAACTACTTGAATTATTTTGGATAGTTCTTTTCACCAGTCTCAGGTAGTAGTCTTATATACATGTGCTGCTTAGTACTTAGCTGAGTATACAAAAGGATATTCTGCAGTTCTCTGGGATTCTCTGCTTATACCACCCCCTACCCTCTGTTACTCTACTGAGAATTCTTTCTCCTGTGTTCTCCCAGAACTCAGGGAAGTATGTCTATTAAAAATGTACGTAGCTCTGTAAAAGCCATTGAGAAGCATTTTATTGATTGAAACAACTGACTGACATTCCACTGAATATTTTCAGACTTACACTTCACATGCTTTGTGAAATGACAATTTTCTATTATAGTCCAGTAGTATTTTTGAAGTAGAAATTCTATATATTAGTTTTCTAAACAGCTGTGTTTGTTTGATAATTAAAATTGCCCAATTATAGATGGCATCACCTCTACTTCCTTTTATTTTGTAGGACCTGGTATTGATATGTAATTTTGGTGTTTTATTTTTTTATTTAAAAGCAAGTAAGCCTTGGCTTAGGAGTATTTGATTACTGCTAAATTTGTAGAAGAAAGTAAATTTAGTATTTAAAATAGGGTGCTCGATGGATTTTTCTTTTTAATATTACTACTGACAAAGCAATGTCTAGATTACAACATGAATAATACCTAGATTCTATAAATAAAATTTTCCCCAAGGTAAAAACTATGCCTTTCATTTTTTAGATAGTTGGGAAAGTGATCTTGGAGATCCAGAAGTTAAATCATATCTTTTACAGACGAGGGGAAACTAAGGCCCTTAGAGCTTATTTAATTTGGTCACTTCCATTTAGCAGAGATAGCATAAGAACCCAGTGTTCTTAATGTCTAGTTTAGTTTTCTGCCTGTGTTGTCTATGTTGGTTCATTCCCTTGACAGATATGTGCCAGTTACTATGCTGGGTTCTGGAGAGGTCAGACATACGTACTTTTTACCTGTGCTCTTCCATGCTCCTTCCTGACTCAGAATATCTTATTGTACTGTACTCACCTCTTCACTTAAAGAAAGCAGTTTACAGCTTCTGGTTGGCATATCTGAATTGCCAGCATTACTATTGTGCTTTGGGGCCATTATTAAGTAAGATAAGGGTTACTTAAACACAAGCATTGTCATACCAAGGCAGTTGATCTGATAATGGAGATAGCTACCAAGTGGCTAACAGCCTGGGAGGGGAACTATGGTGGACAAAGGGATGATTCACTTCCCAGGCTGGGCGGTGCAAGATTCCATCATGCTACTCAGAACAGCATGCAAATTAAAACATATGAATTGTTTATTTCTGTAATTTTCTATGTAATATTTTTGTACCAAGGTTGACCGTGGTTAACTAAAACTGCAGAAAGCAGAACCATGGATAAAGGGGGACTGCTATACAGGTGACAACCTGGACTTGCTATTGGTGTCTGAAGAGGGGGTGGCAGTCTTGTAGGACTGAAGCCTTAATCTGTAGGATCTTGTTGCTATCTCCTGGAGATAGTGTCAACATTGAGTTGAGTCATGGGGCCCTCAGTTCGTGTTGGAGCATTGCTTGCATGTACAGAAGGGAAACCCCACACATTGGAATTGGATGCAGAACGCTGACACAGTATTTCATTATATGGTTGTACAATTACAAGACCTCTCATCTGATAATATTCAGAACTGGTAGTTGATAAGCTTATCAAAGTCTGACAGAGGGAATCATAAATAGTGATCTTTAAGCATTTTCTGTAACAAGTGTATTTGCCAGCCATTTTTTAAAAATTGGGCCAAGGACTTTTCACTGACAGGCGTTTAATGTTGTCTTCCTTGCATTATCTGTAACTCTCACTTTGTGTTTAAGTGATGTGAGAATTTAGATATGTAAGAATCAAACTTGGGCCAAAAATCTCTTCATGGGTTTACTATTTCCTTAGTGTTTCAGTTGTCTCAGCCACACCTAGTTCAACAGCACTTTTTTGGTAACTTCTTTTATTGAGCCTTTTTATAGTATTCAATGTAGAGGTCATGGAAACAATTTGCTTTTTTAATTCCTATTTCATCAGTTTAATAAATTGCATAGTTATGATTACAGGTGCAATTGGCACAAACAGTTGTGGTAACAAACACATATTACTATTGAAAAACACACAGTGGTAGGAACCAAAGTGCACGGACTTATTAGTGGTAATCTAATAGTCAAAATACATGGGGTGCCAAAGTCTCCATTAGTTTTACTCAGGAAACAGAAAATATTGATTGATCACATGAGTCAGTTAAATGAAGGTTGGTTAACAGCTTGTGTTTCATATTCTAGATAACCATTCCCCTATTGGTGGCCATTTAAATTGTTTCCATCATATTGCTTCCTATGATAATCAGTAAATATACCTAAGCTATTATTTGCACACAGATAGGAATATCTTTATCTAAAAGAGTTCCATGAAATGGAATTATTATATGTAAGAGGATAATTTCTTAATTTTAATAAATTTTATTGAAAGGAATCTTAAATATTTTGTTGCCCAAGTTTTAATATTTAACTGGGTTAAATTTAAAGATGACAGGTTAAATTTTAGTGGAACAATTTATTCCCTTTTTTTCTTAAATTACTTTTTAGAGCGGGAAAACTTATCCATGAGTCATAAAATACATGAATAATATTCAAGGCATTGAGTCATAGAATTCCAGACATCCCTCACACATAAATGACTCACTGTGTGTGCTGTGTTCATGGTTTATCCTGTGTAGTAGACATGTTTCTCAATTTGAGTAGGTCTGATGATATTTTAAACACTCTGGGGAAGTTTGCTGTTTAATAATTAACACTGAAAGATCCTTTTATTAAAATGACTAAATTAGGACTCAGCTTTCAATAAAGTCTGATAGTTTAGTGGTTCAGTTTTAGCTTTTTCAATGATTAATTATTCAGTAATTTCTGTGCAAAGAATTCAGTTTGCTTGGGTACATACTGGAATAAAAAACATGGTCATGTGTAAATTCACTGTGATTAGAGAGATAAGAACTCTTAGCTTACTAAACAGCATTAATAGCCACTAGACCAGTCTCCCTGTACTGGAGCACCTGTTATTATTATAAGGACATAAACAATATCACAAATATATTAAAATTATATGAAGAAGTGTATGGAGAGCCAGTGATAACTGTTACAGTTTTATAATACCTTGATATATTACAGCTAAGCCTTTTTTTGATTGCCTATGAACATTTTAACCTCTTTTGACTAGCGGTATTTTTCCTAATCTATTCTCAGTAGTTTGTCCTTTCTTAGAGTAATTAGGGTATTGCCAAACTGTTAAGTTATGTAAAATAATTTTTTTCATTGTTTTAAATCTTGAAAGTTACAATCTACACTAATAAAAGACAAAGATGCTAATTGACCGTACCTTTGCTATGCCCCAAGCCACGCCCACCTGCCAATCAGAGCGACTATATGCAGATTAACCCAACCAATATGGCGGCCGGCAGCCACGGAGCTGAAGCAAGCAGGAGGCTTGGTTACCCCAATGATGGAGGAAGCCAAGCTTCCCGCCTGCCTGAGCCAGCTGTGGCCTCCGCAAAAGGCAACAAAGTTTCAATTATAGAAGACAAATAAATTCCAGATACCTGCTTTCAGCCAGCCTCCACTGGGAGCTTGGGTGGCTGGGGGCCATGGCCAGCCTGCAAACAGCCATCAGCCCTTCACCCAGGATGGCCACACCCTCATGGGGTGAGGATCCCCGCTGGGGGGCTTAGCCAGCCTGAAAACGGCCCTCAGCCCCTCACCCAGACTGGCCAGGCACCCCAGCAGGACCCCCCACAGTGAAGGGGCTGTGGCCAGCCTGCTAACGGCCATCAGCCCCTCACCCAGGCTGGCCAGGCACCCCAGGGGGCACCTCCATCCTGAAGTGGCTGTGGCCAGCCTGCAAACAGCCCTCAGCCCCTCACCCAGGCTGGCCAGGCACTCCTATATAATAAAAGGGTAATATGCAAATTGACCCTAACAGCAGAACGACTGGGAATGACTGGTCACTATGACACACACCACCAGGGGGCAGATGTTCAAGACAGGAGCTGCCCCCTGGTGGTCAGTGCGCTCCCACAGGGGGAACTCTGCTCAGCCACAAGCCAGGCTGACGGCTGCCAGTACAGCGGTGGTGGTGGGAGCCTCTCCCGTCTCCTCAGCAGCACTAAGGATGTCCGACTGGAGCTTAGGCCTGCTCCCTGCTGGCAAGTGGACATCCCCCGAGGGCTCCTGGGCTGCCAGAGGGATGTCTGACTGCCAGCTTAGGCCCAATCCCCCCAGGGAGCGGGCCTAAGCCAGCAGGTGGTCATCCGCCAAGTGGTCCCAGACTGAGAGAGGGCACAGGCCGGGCTGAGGGACCCCCCCGAGTGCACAAATTTTTGTACACCGGGCCTCTAGTATTCTGATAGAGTAGGAGACCCCAAAATACAACACCTATTCAAAGAAGAAGTTTAACTTCCAGACTGTTAAGAGAAATTGTGGTCCAGGTTTGTGGAGCAACTCTGCTCTATAAGGTCGTTCGGGATCGTATTGCTTGAGACACTTCTTGGATATTGGCATACCTCTGCATAGTCAAAGCTGGCTTAGTTTCACATCTGCCTTCCAGCCTATGGGAAGTGGGAAAGTATTAGTCCATCTCTAAGATGGTTCTCTTTTTAGTTGAAGATGACCTGAAAGTTGTGCCTTTCACTTCCACTATTAACCCTTTTTGGTCCAACCTCGAGGCTGACTCAACAGACCAGGCGCTAGGAGCAGGTCCAACGTCGAGCAATAAGAACATTAAAAAGTTCAACATTCAATCCCGTCAATTAATTTGGACCAGACTGTTTGAATTCCAAAAATAACATTGGACCGCAAAGGGTTAATACCATTGTTCCACACTAAGTAACAGCACTTCAAGGCAGCCTAGGAGTGTATTCTCTGCTAAAACTTTATTCCTCTAGACAAAGGGGGAAAGGGGCTACTAAAAACAACTAACAATTTGTCACAAAAGCCTATAATCAAAAAAACAATGTAAGTTTCTAAATAATTATGTCTAAATGAATAGTTTTCTCAGATGCAACCAAGTCAAGAACACTGTTGTAACTTTAGATGGGTTGAAAATATGAATTAAAAATCCTGAAATGTGACTTTAAGATGTTGTTTCTTAAACTGGAGAACATTATTGTTTGAGGGGAGAAGTACACAAGCCTGAAGGAAGATTTTGGAAAACTGTATTTTTGGTATTTAGAAAGGTAGGAATACATACTTAGAGCCAAAAATGGAGTTGGCAGGAACTTTAAGGAAAACCTTAAGATTGTTTTAAGGTATAATTTCAGATCCTCAGAGGTAATTTCCCTTTTTGCCACTATGGCCACTCCTATGGAAACATTTTTATAAGGAAAAATTTTGGTTTCTTAAGATTTTTTTATTTAGTTAAGTCAACACTTCTCTAAACTGTAAAATTATGAAAATATATTGATGGGGGTTGGGGAGTGCAGTATGAAGTAAAGAAAATTTGTGTATGTCAGAAGCTTAGGTATCTTTATTCAAAGAAAGTCTAAAAAGCTAGTTCTTTTTTTAAAAATATGTGTTTATTGATTTCAGAGAGAGGAAGGAAGAGGGAGATAGAAACATCAATGATGAAAGAGAATCATTGATAGGTTACCTCCTTCATGCCCCCTTTTGGGGATCAAGCCCACAACCTGGGCATGTGCCCTGACCTGAAATGGAACTGTGACCTCCTGGTTCATAGGACGTTGCTCAACCACTGAACCACACCATCTGGGCTTGTCATCTTAGATTTTTTTCTTTAATTCTTGGCTGTACTTTATACCATTCTTTTAAAGCCACTCCCCCCCCCCCCCCTAGCAAGGAAATACTCTGGGACTTGCAGATTAGACTAGAGTTGTGGAAAGAGTAAGCTAGTAGTTAAGTGGTTTTTTTTCATTTAAGGAATATTAAAATGAACTTTATATGAAAACTTATGTGCCACCTTTCCTTCTTATCACAGGACAGTGAAAAAAGAACTCCACTGCATGCTGCTGCCTATCTTGGAGATGCAGAGATCATTGAACTGCTTATTTTATCTGGTATGGTAAGCTCTATATAATAAGAGCACATCATGCATATTTTTGTCTTAATATTTATCAAACCTAATTGACTATTTCTTCATATTTGTTTAATAAGCTGAAACTTACTTGTTCATTGTACAAACGTTGATCTCATTTGATGTGCCCGGTACTGTTCCAGAGGTTAGCGTACATTAGAGAACAAAACAAAGATCACTGCCTTTGTGGAAAGTATATTCTAATAAAGAAAAATGGGCAGTAAATACAAGTAAATTTTACAGTATGTTAGAAGGTGATAAGTGCTATAGGAAAATGAAAAAGTAGATGAGA
>NW_005871056.1:3139994-3394244 GCF_000147115.1 Myotis lucifugus
AGGGCAAGTGATGGTCACTAGTCCAGTATAGCAGTGGAGGTGGTAAGAAATATATGATGTAGATATATTTGAAAGTGATATACCAGCAAGATTTCTGTCTTTAAATAGCTTTTATCTAATTCTGTTTCAGGACCAGTAAAACACATTTTAGGGAATTGTGCATTATTTTTTAACTAGAGGCTCAGTGCACGAATTTGTGCACCAGTGGGATCCCCCGGCCTGGCCTGTGGGATCGTGCCAAAACCAGCTCTCTGACATCCCCCACGGAGTCCCAGATTGCAAGAGTACACAGGCCAAGCCAAGGGACCCCACCAGTGCACAATCAGGGCCAGGGAGGGACACAGGAGGTTGGCCAGCCAGGGAGGGACCGCGGGAGGGCTCCAGGCCATGTCCAGCCCGACTCACTCAGTCTTGATCAGCCAGACCCCAGCAGCAAGCTAACCTACTGATCGGAGCATCTGTCCCTGGTCGACGGTCAGGGCACATCATAGTGATTGGTCGACTGTCTGCCCCCTGGTGGTCAGTGCACATCATAGCAAGTGGTTGAACGGCCTTAGCATATCATTAGCATATTACACTTTGATTGGTTGAACAGACAACTGGACACTTACCATATTAGGCTTATATTATATAGGATTTCTTCTAAACTGTTTAAGACTTTACAATGTGACAGTGGTTCTCAACCGTGGCTGCACATTAGAATCACCTGGGAATCTTTTTAAAATCCTGATTTCTGGGCCTCATCCTCCAGAAATTCTGTTTCTTTGTTATGGGGTGGGGCAACAACATTAGTAACAAAGAAACAGAATTTCCGGAGGATGAAGCCCAGAAATCAGGATTTTAAAAAGATTCCCAGGTGATTCTAATGTGCAGCCAAGGTTGAGAACTACTGCAATATGAAGTAATGATACAACTGTCTCATAAAATAGCTCCTATTGTGGACAGGTTGCCTGTAGTCCTAAAAGACAGAAACAGAGCTTAGAAATATTTTTGTTGTATCCAGATTATTATATATGACTAGAGGGCCATTGCAGGAAGATTCCTGCAAGAATAGGGCTTCCTGCGGCTGGAGCGAAGCAGAGAAAGGAGCGAAACCTGCCGAGGCGGGCTTCGCTCCCACCTCCACCGCCCCGCTTGCTTCTCCGCAGCTTTGCTCCCTTCTGCAGCACTTGGCTTATTTCTACGTTGTCTTCAGTCTTCACTCCGCGCCTGCATATGCAAATTAACCACCATCTTTGTTGGGTTGATTTGCATACTCATCTGATTGGCTGGTGGGCGTAGCAGAGTGGCACCAATTTGCATGTTTCTCTTTTATTAGTGTAGATACTTATTGAGAAAGGATAAATGTGTTTAAATTGTGCCTATGTTACCAGATTGCACAGATATGTACATAATGAATACAGTTGGAGAAATTGTAGTATCATTCCTTTGATATTTGGGAAAAGGAGCACTGAGAGAAATTTTGAATGGCAATCCTATTAAATTATAGCCTAAACAGAATTTTGCTTTTATAAATTCATAAAATTTTTAAAATACAATTTTTAATAACATTTATAATCATATGGGATTAAGTATAATTAAATGTGGACCTAGGTAATATTATGTTAGTTTCTCTATGAATAACTTGATCACTGATGCACTTCCTTGAACATAGCTGTTCTTCTATGGCTGCTAACTCACTAGTTTACAGCTAAAATTTACTAGCCATAAGACCTGAGGGGGTTCAAGAGAAAAATTGGATTTTCTCATAATTGAAGCATCTTCTGCTTTAATATGAATTAATGAGATGGCAGGTTAATATATGGAATTTTCTTTACAATCATTGTTCAAGAAACAGTTTTATGTTAAGAAACAGGTAGGCTAGAAAAAGTACAGTTCTAGTTAGTTTACTGTCTAGGACAGAACTCTAGTGATGCATTTTTTTTTTTAACACAGAATTCTGTTCATTTACTTTTATTTTAACATAAGAATTTTATGACTCAACATAGAGGGTTTTTATACTTAGGAGAAACTTTCCTAATGCTCAGTAACTTAATTTCTTCCTTTTAAAATAATGTTTGCACCAAGGATATTTAGTTGCTTATAAAAGATTGACTTCCTGTTATTTATGAGGAAGATAGTCAGATGAGCCTTATGAGCACGATAATATCATATATCAGCTTTGAAATAAGTGTTTGAAATAAAGCTTAAAGTCTTTTGAATAACACAAATAAAGACTATATATGAAATTAACTATTACACATGTATAAAAAGCTATTTCAACCCTTCTTTGAAAAAATACTTTTAATATTGTATTTTACCAGTTTCATGAGGTAATAGCTCATGTAGCTATTTTTAAAAGGAAAAATCAAAGCTCTAAATTAAGTAATTAGATAAAGAATATAATTAAGTACATGGAGATAAAAATAGAAAACATATTAAGCTGGCAGTGTAGAAAAATTTGGGGGAGATTGCTCTTGCCTTTAATTACTAATAACATGTTACATTTGGTTAGCCTTAACTTGTGTAATCTTAAGAAAATTAAGATTGTGAAATAATCTCCACATAGTTCTATTCTAGCATTATTCAAACATAATGATATGCTTCAATAAGAGCACACAATAAAGTAAGTTACTATAATTTCCTATTATGAAAACTACTTTGGTACCCCTGACAAGGTTATTTGTTCCTAAAATATTTCTTTAAAATGAAAAATAGAGTAAAAAAAGATTAAAATCATTCTATAAAGCCATGCTCTACCATGTTCCCATGGTTTAGGTTTTGATTATTTTCTGTTGAGAAATTAGGAAATCACCTCTAATTTGTTTTACTCTTGTGTTTTCACTGTCAGGAATTATGACTTTACATTCTTATGATCATAACTAGAAGTCTGGTGCATGAATTCATGCACGAGTGGGGTCCCTCGGCCTGGCTGACGATTGGAGCCAATTGGGGGGACTGGCCTACCAGGGGGAGGGACCGCAGCAGGTTGGCTGGGCGGGGGGAGGGACCGTGGGAGGTTGGCCGGCTGGGGGGAGGAATCACGGGAGGTTGGCCCCAACAGCAAGCTAACCAATGGCCAATTCTGTGAGGAATTGGGCTCCCTCATCCCTCCTGTCTGGGTCCGGGGTGCGGGTGAATCAGATTCGGGGCTGTCAGGGCCCCAGCAGCAAGGTCTGGGTCAGTGCAAGTCATAGCTACTAGCCAGTCATCTGGTCGTTCTGGACATTTGGTTATAACAGTCGCTTAGGCGCGCACACACACACACACACACACACACACACACTAGAGGCCCGTTGCTAGAAATTCATGCACGGGGGGTGGGGGGGTGGGCGGGGGAGTGTCCCTCAGCCTGGCCTGCACCCTCTCCAATCTGGAACATCCCTCTCACAATCCGGGACTGCTGGCTCCTAACCGCTTGCCTGCCTGCCTGCCTGCCTGCCTGCCTGTCTGATTGCCCCTAACCGCTTCTGCCTGCCAGCCTGATCGCCCCCTAACTACTCCCCTGCTGGCCTGATTGACGCCTAACTGCTCCCCTGCTGGCCCGATCACCCCCAACTGCCCTCCCCTGCCGGTTCAGTTGCCCCCAACTGCCCTGCCCTGCAGGCCTGGTCACCCCCAACTGCCCTCTCCTGCCAACCTGGTTGCCCCCAACTGCCCTCCCCTGCCAGCCATCTTGTGGTGACCATCTTATGATGACCATCTTGTGGTGGCCATCTTGTGATGATGTGAGGGTGGCCATCTAGTGACGACATCGCACGACACCACTTAGGCTTTTATTATATACGATAGATTCCTACTGTTTACCCCCTGCCCCAGCCTCCACACACCCTCTGTCTTTATCCATAGTTTGTCTATTCCCAAGATTTTTATTTTGACATCTCTTGGTTGAGTAGACATTACCATCAAGTACTTTTTGTCTTCGTATTTTCAGTAACTCATGAATGCCATATTTCCTGGTATCTTACTTATTTGGGACTATTGCCTTTTTTAACCGAAAGGTAGATTGGCTAGTAATAAAATTCTCAATTCACACTTTTTCCTCTCAGCTTTGCAGATGTTACTACAGTGTCTTCTAGATTTGATTGAAAGTCATGGATCAAGCTCTTCTCTGCTTATCATTTTCATCCCCCTACACCACCCACCAACACCATGGTCACTTCTCTTCTGCCTGGATGCTTGTAGGAATCAGTTCTTTATTCCTGAAATTCGGTACTAACTTCATTAGGCTAAATCTAGTGATTATTTTTCCTGGAACATAATATGAAACTGCACTTTTAGTTCTGAAATTCCCGATTTTTATTTTATTTATATCTTCCATTAAATCTTTGAATAGTCCATTCCTGTATGCTTTTTTATCAGAAACTTTTTCTACATGTGTTTTTCTACTAAGTTGGATCTCTTTCATCTGTCTCTGTCAGCTTTTCTCTGATTGTAATTTTGTCTTTTCGATTTAGTTTTAGGTTATTTCCTTATACTTGTTCTTCCTTCATTCAACAAATACTTTAAGAGCATGTTCATATATTAGGCACTATTCTAGGTACTATGGGTAGAGCAGTGATAAAATAGGTGAAGTCCCAGCCTTCATGTAGTTACTAGGAATATTGGTTAATAATACGGATTTTGCAATCAAAGAAAACACGATAATTTCAAGAGAAACATCAAAAGTGCTTCATTCAAAGTAATGTCCATCGCTAGCTACACATTTCCCCCATCTTTCAGGTAATTTGTGGATACCGTCCCAATAGAACTTTTCTTGTTTTGAGGCAAACCATTCAGAGACCCAATTTTCCACTTCTTTGTATGTTTTGAAGTGCTGCTCAGAAAGTACATGTGCCATCGATGGGAACAAGTGGTAATTTGAAGGAGCAAGGTCTGGTGAATACGGCGGGTGGGTTAATACTTCCCAGGCAAGATCTTTTAGTGTGTCTTTAACTGGTTTTGAAGTGTGTGATGGTGTGTAATCATGAAGCAAAATTACTTTGCTGTGTCTTCTGGCACATTCTGGTCATTTCACGATCAAATCATGGTTCAGATTGATTATTTGTTGTCGGTAGTGATCAGTATTAACAGTTTCACCTGGTTTTAGAAGCTCATAATACACCACACCTTCCTGATCCCACCAAACGCAGAGCATTGTCTTCTTTCCAAAGCCATTTGGCCTTGTAGTCGATGTTGATGGTTGACCTGGATCAACCCATGATTTTGTGCATTTGGGATTCTCAAAATAAATCCACTTTTCATCGTCAGTCACAATTCGATGCAAAAAAGACTTTCTTTGGTGCCGTTGAAACAACATTTTACTGATGACTTTTCGGTTTTCCATTTATCTTTCGTTCAGTTGATGTGGCACCCATTTTCTTTCCTTTAAAATCTTTCCCATTGCTTGTAAACAATCAGAAATTGTTTGCTGAGCTACGTTTAATCTTTCTGCAAGTTGTTTTTGAGTTTGACACACATCTTCATCCCATAATGCTTGTAATTGTTGGTCTTCAAACTTTTTTGGTTGACCTGGACATTCTTTGTCTTTCACATCGAAATCATCACTTTTAAAGTGTTTAAACCAGCATTCACAAGTATCTTGAGATGGAGCATGTTCACCATAAGCTTCCCGAAGTATTCAGCAGCTCTTTTTTTGGCACGAAATTTGACATTTTTAAGTGTAAAAATATCTATGATGTTAACACCTTCAGAAAAATTGACATGAAGTTTTGAAGCTTGTTGTCAATACAACAAAATAGCATACATATCAAACCCATATATATCAATATATGTGTAACTCCATCTATTGAAAAAAAAATCCACATTATTAACCGGTACACCTGGTATGTTTGGGGGAAACACAAATTAATATATATATAGTTTGTCTTATGGTAATAATTGCTATGACAAAATTAGAATTGTATGTTGGGTGGAGTCAGTTGCAATTTTATATTGTGTTATCAGGAAAGGGTTAGTGATAACACATATGAGAAGATAACTGAAGAAAATAAGGAAGCAAACCTTGCATACCATGCAGATATTTAGAGGAAATTGAGAGAATGTCAAGAACAAATGCCATGAGGTGGCAGCATGATTGGGGACAGGTAAAAGGAGCTGTAGGAGATGAAGCAAAGAGATGGCAAGGTCCCAGATCATGTGTGATTTTGTACACTGTGGTAAAGACTTTGGCCCTTAAAGTGATTTTAAAAAACAATGGAAAGTTTTGATTGGCGTGACATGGTTTTTATTTTTTTTATTATTGTTTTTTTGTTGTTAATCCTCACCCGAGAATATTTTTCCATTGAATTTTAGAGAGAATAGAAGGAAAGGGGAGAGACAGAGAGAGAAACACCCATGCGAGAGAGAGACATGGATTGGTTGCCTCATGCATGCGCCCCAGCAGGGGCTGGGAATCGAGCTTGCAACTGAGGTACATACCCTTGACTGGAAATGAATCCAGGACCCTTCAGTCCGAGGGCCGAAGCTCTATCCACTGAGCCAAACTGGATAGGGCATGGAGTGACATGATTTTTAAAGATTCACTCTGACTGGGCCTTCAGAATTCTTGGCTATGTTTTAAATTGTGTTCTCTTTTTTGTTGTTTGTAGACTTTTATCTGTAATTACTTTGTTTTTCTTTTTTATTCCCCTGACCTCAGCAAGTTCTCATCTCTTTGCATTGTCTTACCTCTTTCTTGGAACTTTTCTTAGAGGTTTCTCTTTAGAGCTTAATTTCTCGGAAGTTGTGTATAGATAGTAGTTTGCAAGTTCATTCTCTCCTTTCCTGGGATAATTTCTTTCAAATATTCCTATTACCTGTATTTTGTTCAGTTTACTCTGCTCCCTTATATCTTTGTTCTAGTCCTGTGATGGATACTTTCTGATTCTTCATATCTTTGAGGAATATGCTCTCTAGAACAGCTATTTGCTGAAGAATAGAGTAGGGAAGGGCAAAAAGTGAGCATCAGTTAGGTTTGTTTTCTTCAAATAGCTCTCAGACCAAATGTGTTTTCTCTTAATCCTAGCAGTGGACTCTCTTTAGTTATTGATGTACTTAGGGTAATTGGGGTGACTTGGCAGCTCCTTAGATCACAGGTTCTTAGGGAGTGATCTCCTGGAGATTGGCTTTACCCTCCATCTTCAGCTGAGTCAGAAATAATAATAATAAAGATGGTCCCTCCTCTCGCATTGCCCCACCTTGTTCTTCTGTGTTATAAAGTTAGAGTTCTGTAGGGAGCTTCTCTTATGGAGAACCCACAGTGCTCATTTGAAAGATTGTTAGGGATTCTAGGACACAGACAGCAGAAAAAGGGGACAGATGGACATACACACAAACACACTCTTTTAGAAGACTCAGTAGTCTTTCCAGGATGCGAAGAAGCTTCACTTGACTGTGTCCTTCCTCATTTTGGTACAAATGTCACTGTATTTGGTGGGAATTCTTCATAGTTTGGTTGGTGGTGGTCACTGTTATCTTGTTGTATTGAAGATGATATTTCTTCACATCCTCTTTTATATTTTGTTGAGTTATTTAGAAGAGTAATACTCTCTTTAACCTAAAGTTCAGAACTAAATTCATTGGAAATCAAATATTTATACATGATGCATCTCTGAGATTTGTTGATAGGGGTTTCATTTTTGAAATATTACAGGTAATCAAACTGGTGAATCCTTCCATAGAACTCACAGTAACACTAGAGTCTAGTAGTATTAATTTCACAATTATTATTGAACTAGAGACCCAGTGCACAAACATTTGTGCACTCGGGAGGGTCCCTCAGCCGGGCCTGTGCCCTCTCGCAGTCTGGGACCCCTCGGGAAATGACCACCTGCTGGCTTAGGCCCGCTCCCCGGGGGGATTGGGCCTAAGCTGGCAGTCAGACATCCCTCTGGCAGCCCGGGAGCCCTCGGGGGATGTCCACTTGCCAGCAGGGAGCAGGCCTAGCTGCAGTCGGACATCCTTAGCGCTGCTGAGGAGGCGGGAGAGGCTCCCACCACCACCGCTGTACTGGCAGCCGTCAGCCTGGCTTGTGGCTGAGCAGAGCTACCCCTGTGGGAGCACACTGACCACCAGGGGGCAGCTCCTGCATTGAGCATCTGCCCCCTGGTGGTCAGTGTGTGTCATAGTGACCAGTGATTCCCAGTCGCTCTGCTGTTAGGGTCAATTTGCATATTACCCTTTTATTATATAGGATGGGGTGAAATAAGAGGAAACAATGATTGCTTTCTATTTTCTAAAATATAATACTAAATTAAGTTTTTTCATTTATCTCATTTTGTCCTCTTGACTCTAAGGAAACTAAAGCATTTAGAGATTTATGGCTGAAAGTTGTGCTACTGATTAAATTTAGAGCCAGCATTCAGTTCCAGGCCATCTGACTACAGAGTCTGTATTCTTAACTCTGTTATAATCTGAATGGCTTTTCCTCTCCTCTGCATTTTACCCTACACACATATTACACCCCCCCCCCCAAAACCCCCAGCATTTAGTAAAATTTGTGTAGGCAATGACTTTAGGGAAGAACTTCTGTTTTAAGGACTACATTTTTTGGCTATCTAAGTATAGAAAATTTTATGGGAGCTATTTATTTACTGTTTGTACAGGCATACCTAGGAGATATTATGGGTTCAGTTCCAGACCACAATAAAGCAAGTATCTCAGCAAAGAGAGTCATAATATTTTTGTTGGTAGAAGGTCTTGCCTTCAATTTGTAAAAAACGCAACATCTATGAAGTATAATAAAGCAATAAAACAAGGTATGTCTGTATTTAAAACCAGAGGTTTAGCAGTACCTCAACCTTTTCTTATATTAGATGGTTAAATAACTGTGTTGTATAAGGCATTAGTCACAAGTTCATTTGAATGGATTTTTATAGAAAATAGAGTTCTTGATAAGGAAATACAAATATTATGTTTTTGTTATTAGGAATCAGACCTAAAGTGTGTGACCCTTGAAAACCTACAATGCTGGCACATTAATTTGCTAGGACTGCCACAACAAAATACCACAAATTGAGTGCCTTAAACAACAGAAATTTATTTTCTCACAGTTTGGAGGCTAGAAGTCCAAGATCCAGGTTTTGGCAGGGTTGGTTCCTTCTGAAGCTTGTGCGGGAAGGAACTGTTCTAGGCCCTTCTCCTTTGTGGCTAATAGATGGCCGCCTTCTCCTTGTGTCCATCTGTACATGCCCGTTCAAATTTCTTCTGTTTATAAGGATACCAGTCATATTGCATTAGGACCCATCTAATGACTTCATTTTAATTTAATTACTTCTGTAAAGACCCCATTTCCAAATAAGGTTACATTCTGAGGTGCTGGGTTAGGACTTCAATATATGAATTGGGGGGCTGTGGATACAGTTCAATACACAGTATCTGGTGTCCATAGCTCCCTCTTAAATGATACAATGCAGCTGCTGTTGTTTTATCCCCCAACATTACAGGTGGAAAATGGAAATGTAATTATCTATTTCACTCCCAACCTGAAAACAGAATCTGAAGCTTTGCCACTGCTTTTGGTAGGCAGCCAAAGGAAAACATTATTTCCAGTTTGGGAAGAGTAGTGAAAATATTTGGCTCCTGCCCCAGTTCACTGGTTATGGACTGTCTGCTCTATGGCTTAGGAGCAGAGAAGAGAACTATTCTCTGCAAATGGAAGTTTTAGAAAATTATTAGTGGTACTATTTATAATTATTACAAGCACATGTGAAAAATTGAAATAACTTTAATAGTATCAACTATCAAGTATTTAGCCTAGATCAGAGGATGACAGACTTTATATAAAGGACCTTACAGACACTCTGGCAACTACTCAATTCCTTTAATTTGAAAGCTACATATTTAACACTTAAATGAATAGGTGTGACTCTGTAGCAGTAAAACCTTATTTACCCAACAGGTGGCAGGCAGCCTATGGGCTGTAATTTGAAGATCCTTGGCATGGATTATAAAGATACTACTTCATCTATTTAATGTTAAAGTAGAGCAGGGTGTTTAATAATATGAGATAATTTATTCTGAGTATTTCAGAATAGGATAGAATGTTATGACTCAGCGCTTCTCAACCTGTGGGTCGCGACCCCTGAAAATACATCCTGCATATCAGATATTTACATTACGATTCATAACAGTAGCAAAATTACAGTTATGAAGTAGCAACGAAAATAATTTGATGGTTGGGGGTCACCACAACATGAGGAACTGTATTAAAGGGTCGCGGCATTAGGAAGGTTGAGAACCACTGTAACTGGAAATGGATCTTACAGATCGTTTAGCACAAACCAAAGAGTTGGCAGTTGGTGACTGATTGTATTAGGGATCCAGCAGGTGGATCAGTTATCTTGCAGAATGAGACCTAGAGTCAAATGGGATACTCTGATTTAGTGCCTGACTTTAGAGCTCACTTTGCAGAAACAGGAGCTCCCTGTTTTGTTTGAACCTGAGGCCCGTCCTCTCTCACCCCAGTTTTCCTGCCCCATACACATAACACACACAGATGCACATACACATGTAGGAGGCAGGGATTATGATCAACAAATGAAGTCCTGGGCTATGGGTAACAGCCCCAGGTCACACAGCCTATTGGTTACAGAACCATTATTAGATCACAGGTCCCACTCCTGGGCTCCTTCCACTAACCCCTGTCTCCCCACACGTCCAGACCTCTCTTCGACTGCTTTGCTGTCTAGAGCCCAGAATAGACTGATGTAAATAATCAGATTTTTTATTTTTTAAAATTATTTTCTGGTCTATGTCTAAATGAGCTAGACATTTATCTAATTCTGAACATCTTACCTTAAATAACATTTTTGTTAAAAAATCTATTCTTTCAGGGTATATTTTTATATGTATGAATTACTAAATGAAAAGATTGGGTAAGAGGAAGCTAATTGTCTAGATTTTTCTATGTATCCTAACTATGGTATCAAATGGATACAGCCTATTTCAGTGACCCTGCTGTTGATTTTTGCTTGTTTATTCTCTTTTGCTTTTAACATATCAGAAATCTCATCATATCTCTACTCTGGAAAGGTGAATCTAAATTCAGATATTTGACAATGGCATAGATTTAGGCTGCAAATCTTAAGGGCATGCTCTGTTGATGTACATGGACTTATGGGAGAAGGTGAGTCTAGAATAGAAAGTTATTTGATTTTATACCATTGGGACTAACCATTTTGGATTTAATGTGATGTACTCCTAGCATTTAAGAGGTATTATTCTGTAAATGTTGGTTTGCAATAGTCATCAATGCCATATTCCTTAAATTGCTATCTTTATTGTCTTCTCAGCAGTGCTTTCTTCTACCATAGGGTCTCCCACTAACCTACCTTCAATAATTGAGATGGGGCTATTTTATTTTATTTTTTCCTGTTTTAATGACTAGGATCACACACTAGTTAAAGACCCATAGCTAGTAGTTTCTAGAGCTATACTTGGAGTCACTGCACTTGAATATTCCTTGGAACCTCACACTTAAAACAGAATGTAAACATTAGGAGGTCTGAATTCTAGCCTTGATTCTGCTCTGGTTTACTCTGACAATGAGGTGTTCACTCTGTCTGCAGTTCATCTAGAAAATAAGGAGGTTGGACTAGATATGTAAAGCTAGTTAAGATTTTGGGTATAAACCTAGGATTGCTGATAGTGCAGGCCCTTCACCAGTTCCTTTATACTTCTAAGAGCCAGGGCTGTTTCTATTTGGTTGGGGCTTGGGTACCAAATCAGTGGATTTTATGGAGACACTAGATTTCCCCCCACCCTAAAAGTTTGCATTTTTATCTTGCTAAATGTATTTTCGTTCTATTAGGGATAATTTTTGTCTATTGACTTAATGATTTTTAAACAGCTATCCATAGTTGATTTTTTAAAAAATTATTACTTCTTTAAGCCTTTAGGTATTAAAGACATGTGGGTTGGTTCATCTCTTTCTTTCTTAATTTTTTTCTTAAGTTGATAGTGATTATATCCATTTTATGCAGTAACTTTATAGTACTAAGGAGTTTTTAATTGTCACTGGAAAACTATTTTGATATTATATTGTTCTATAACATGTTATATTCATTAGTAAAGAAATATAATGAAGACTTCTTAATGGCCTACATTTTATGTCTGAGTGTTTTTATTTATTTAATTAATTTATTTGAGTTCCTAACACACATTCTAAAGTGGGGACTGATTTTTACTTTGGATATGCTCTGTATAAAGGTGGCTTTTTTAGCCTATCCATGATCTTTTATTTTTAATAAAAGAGCAAATTTCTTATTGGATAATGATATCAATTAAAAATAGTTTTGTTTTGTAATTTAAGGGTAATTTATTAGCAGAAAGTATTAAAGTGAAGTGCTCATTTTTCAATTGTTATTCAATTTGGACTATATATAATTATTTAAGGAGATTTACTTAAAATATTTTATGTAAAATATTTCAATTTATTTTTTCTTCTTGTTGCAGGAGCTAGAGTTAATGCCAAAGACAGCAAATGGTTGACACCTTTACACAGAGCAGTTGCATCTTGTAGTGAGGTATGAAATTTCTCTTAGTAAATATATTGTATATAAAAACATTAAGTAGGCTTGCCTGTGAGCTCATATTTAAATTCAGTATTTTCAAAGGAAGGAAAAGCAACCAAAATTGGAGAGTCTGAAGTAGAGAGGAGTAGAAAACGTACTTCCTACAAGAGAGAAATTATTTTTCTATCTGTCTGGGTCCTTGGTGTGCTGTATGTAGCTGATGAACTATGGAACTTGGGTTTGGAGAAACTGGCTTCAGATATCACTTGCCACTTTCTAGCTTTGTGATCTTGGGGAGCAAATCTGAGGATTATTGTGAAAACTGAGATATAGTAACTAAAATATTTTAAACTCTGAAATTTCATAGTAATGCTATTAAGTTTGTGGTCAGCCCTCTTGTCAGGAAATTTCTTTAAATGCAGTCAAGGAAGAAGTAAATATCATCATTGTAATCTATTAATAAAATAGTCATACTTACCAATTTCTTGAGAATATGAGTTAAAATTAGTTGAGTTCTCCCAGATTAAATCATCAGAAAGAACATTGTATATTTCCAGAGATTGTGAAACAACCCAAAAATTCTTAAGGATTTTCTTTAATTATTTTAGTTAATATTAGAGGAAGATTGCAGATTCTACCCAGAGACTTGACTGACTGCTGACTTTTAAAAAAATTATATACTTAGACTGAATTTAAGGGGAAGCTGTAGATTAGAAAGCAAGGACCCTAATAAGTTTCTTATGTCTGCTTTTCAACCTAAAAATTACTGGACTATGTAGTATTATTACTTTTTTGTAGGATTATGGGAAACACCTATAAAATGTGACCATTCCATAAAAATAAAATTTCGGTAAATCCTGAGGTTCATTTTTTTTTAAAACAAAAATCTCATAATTAGGAAACTGCTAGGAAACCTAGTCAAGATTATCAATTTCATGAATGTTCTTTTAATTATTCACATTTCATCCTGAGAGCATAAGAGAGCTTATACTTATTTCATTTAATAGAAAACATAACCACAGAGGGGTATGTAAAAGGAAAAATTGTAGGTAGCTTTCAGTTTATGTTTTTGAGATACCATGAGAGAAGTAAGCCCTACAGAGGATGAGTGGAGTAACTATTTTCTTAATCTTCCCAAGGAAATATATAGCTAACACCACTGTGGGTGCATGGTAGAGAGGTTAGTTTATTTCATACAGTGGATGCCTGAAGGCTTAATTCCCTCACTGAGCCTGGGTTGACTGCTTCAGATTAAATATCCCAAGCTCCTCCTCAGCTCTCCTACAGTGAGTTTCTGTCCACCTGGTCGTATTGGCTGGCTGCCTCAGCTTGTATGTGCCACTGATTTGTAACTGTCATTCTTCAAGTATAGCATACACTTCAGCTTTCTTTTGGTGCAGAATATTCTGAATGAATTGATTTCTGAGTGTGAGGGCTTTTTGTGTGTGTGTGTGTGTGTGTGTGTGTTTTAATATACTTTTGCTAGAGGCCCGGTGCACAAAGTCATGCATGGGTGGGGTCCCTTGGCCTGGCCAGTGGTCGGGGCCATCTCGCCCAGTCCGATCGGGGCCGGCCAGGGGGAGGGACCATGGGAGGTTGGCCGTAGGAGTGCACTGACCACCAGGGGGCAGCTTCTGTGTTGAGCATCTGCCTCTGGTGGTCAGTGTGTGTCATAGCGACCAGTCGTTCGGTCACTTAGGAATGAAAATTTTATATATATATATATTTATATTTCAGAGAGAGGGAGAGAAACAATCAATGATGAGAAAGAATCATTGATTGACTGCCCCCTGCACACCCCACACTGGGGATCGAGCCCACAGCTCGGGTATGTGCCCTGACTGTGAATCCAAACGTGAACTCCTGGTTCATAGGTCGACGCTCAACCACTGAGACACACCAGCTGGGCCATTATTATTTTTATAAAAATTACGCATGCTTGTTACATACTTATCAAGCAATATAGAAAACTTTAAAAATAAAGCAACAAATCATCCAAATTCTTATCATACAAAAATAACCTGTGTTGAAATTTGGTGAACATTCTATGCCTATATTAACAGCTTAATTTTTTCATTGAGTAACAACTTATTAACTACTAAATTAGTTGCCCAAAGAAAGACAGGACACATTTGTTTTAATCTAAATTGCCTGGTTCTACTGATAGATTTCCCAAAAGTATTAACAAATCACTATCTTATATTAAGTTGATAGAGCAAAATTTTTGATACAGTGCCCAGTACAGTAGTTTTCTAGGAGTGTCCCCCACCAACCCTGGGAGTCCACATCACATTACTGGATCCTGTGGAGGCTGTACATTTATTTATTTATTGCCTAACTCCAGGAATTACATATTAATTCTCTCAAGATAACTGAGTTTAAATTGCATTATCATGTGAGATAAGAGCAGTCCATCCAAACTGGAGAGCATTATGCTAAGTGAAACAAGCCAGTCAATGAAGGAAAAATACCACATGATCTCACTCTTTCGTGGATAATTAAGACCATTACAAACTTTCGAACAATAATAAATACAGTGGCAGAGCTGCCTCAAACTGATTGTCGAACTGCAGTGGGAAGGCCAGGGAGGGTTGGGGGACAGGAGGGAGGGGAGTAAGAGATCAACCGAAGGACTTGTATGCATCCATATAACCATAACTAATGGACATAAGACACTGGGGGGTAAGGGAGGGCAGGGGCTTGTCAAGGGTGGGGGTGGGGTGGGGAAAGGACACTTATGTAATACCCTTTGTAATACTTTTAGCGGAAAAAAAAATAAAAATAAAAAAAAAAAGAGCAGTCCATCCAAACATTGTGTTTATTTGCAGATTTGTTAGCCCTTTTTCCTGTACCTGATTTCAAATCAATGGTAAAATTGCTTAAAAGGGAGAGTGGAGCCAAGGACAACAATGCTGTAGGGACTGTTCTCAATTGACCCCAAGCTGTGAATAAATACTCTTTGGATATAATATGTTAACCTGTTGTCATCATCCCATATTTAATCATCTTATTTAAATTGATGTCATAGGATATGTACTTAGCTGGTTTGTTTGTTTCTTAAGTCAAGGCACACTTTGACAGCATTAGTGAAACTATGTAAATACCCTTGATTATGCCTACATTACTTTCTAAATGCTTATAATGGGTTGACAATATGATCCTGAATTTTACTGGGATATGACATCAGACACATTGGTTTGTAATTTCCAGAAATTTACCTGTTTTGTTTTATATCTCCAGTCATTAGAAATTTCTTTAGTTTTCTCTGAATTTTCAAAGATCACTGCTACTGTGATCTGACAGGCATTATTCTGAGTAGTAAATGGTGCTATAGTAGTCAGCATGGGGTGCCATAACAAAATTAAGACTGGGTGTCTTAAACAATAGAAATTTATTTTCTCAGTCTGGAGATTAGAAGACCCAGGTCAAGGCCCAGCAGGGTCAGTTTCTGGTGAGGGCTGTCTTCCTGGCTTGCAGGTTGCCACCTTTTCACTCTGTCTTCACATGGTGGAGAAAGGTGTGGGGGAGGGCAGGAAATCTTTCTCTCTCTGCCACCAGTCCTATCAGATTAGGGTCCCTCCCTTATGATCTCATTTAATTTTAATTATCTCCTAAAGACCCTGTCTTCAAATACAGTCACATAGGGAGTTAGGGTTTCAATATATGAATTGGGGGGGGGGGTAACCATTTCAGTACAAAGCAGTGGACCCAGGGTTAAAAATTTAATCTCTCTTGGTTCTAGAGTCTTTCTGTATTTACAGCCTTCCTTAGGCGCCATCTTACTTACCCTAATCTACCATAAACTGGATTTATTCTTGCTTTTCAGTGAAACAAAACAATAGTTTTGATTTTTCTACTCTTGGTAATGAAACATAAATATTCCCCAAACTTTTCAAAAGCTTTAATATATGCATCACGAATTCCAGAGTAGGAATGAATAAAGCAAGCCTGGCATCTACAGTATGCTATATTTGCCCAATTTATCCAATTATAAATTCTTCATCCTGTTTTTAATTATTTGCTCACATGTCTTTAACATACCTACTGACACTTCCCATATAGACAATGTTAGTTTTATTCCCCAAGTTACAATATACCCTTTTTAAGATGAGGATGGAGAATCCTGACACTGCCTAATTCTCCATAATTTTGAGAGTATATAGATAATATGTGTTCTTCTATGTATCCTTTCCCCCTATTTCTTTTTTAAATTGAAATATAATCTACAGTAAATTCAAGTGTGTAGTCTTGAATTTTGGCAAATATACACACCCATGTAATCTTTTCCCCAATCACAACAAAAAAGGTTTCCATCACTCGAGCAAGTTCCCCAGGTCCCTTTTCAGTCAGCCCTCCTGTCCCCAGGGGCAGCCCATATTCCGATTTCTCTCACCATAGAGTAACTTGGCCTATCCTAGAACTTTATAAAAATGGAATCATACAGTATGTGCTCTTGTGTCTTGACTTTGTTCAACATAACATCTTTTAGATTCGTGTATATTATTGTGTATATTAATGGTTCATTCCTTTTATTGCTGAATAGTATTTCATTATAGTATGAATGTACAACAGTTTGTTTATCCATTTTCTTATTGATGGACATTTGCATTTCTGGTTTTTGGCTCTAACAAATAAAGCTACTATAAACATTTTTAGATGGGTCTTTTGAAATTTCTCTTGGGTAAATAACTGGAGTGGAATTGTGGGATCATAGGGTAGGTCTCCATATATCTTTGATTAGCTGGCTGACTTCCTTAGTACGTTGATTGATTACTGGGCTTCTATCCAGTCTTTTCCCAGCCCTGTTAAATACTTGTGCTATTTCCCATATTTCAAGCAGTTCTGGTGACTTTTTATTTCAAAGGATTAAAAAGCTACATGTGAATCATGGGTAATAGTATTTTGTTTAGTCTTCCTTGCTACTTTGCATATTTATAGTTATTTTATGCTTTTGAACACTTTTCATCTATCTTTTGGGTTTTTTGGTGAATAACAGACTTAAGATGAGTGGTGGACAGGTGTGATATCCCCTCTTTATAGCTAAGAAAACTGAGTGTCGATTTTACTAGACCTGAGATGCTTCTATTCTGGTTCTAGTCCTTTACATTTCATAGAGAGTTTGTCATTCATCTACTGAAGATAGGATTATCACTATAAGGAGAATATTATATTTTTAGTTCTGATTATATTGCTTTATATTGCTTAATGTCAGTAGCATCCTAGATTCCTTAGAATCTTATTGTGAGATGTGAAGTTTTCCTTATGCTTCTGGGAGACAAAACCCTTTGGAGAGTAAACTCTTAAATTGCTTTGTCAACACTAACTTTCCTACCAGGTAGCCTCACAGCAAAGACTTCAAATATCCTCCCCCCCCCCCCCCCCCCTGCCCCCCGTTCCCTTTTCTTCTCATGAACTAGATCCTAATGATTGCTTATTTTGTAAAATATAGTACTGGTAGTACTTTGGAACATGGTTATGTTTTAAATTTATATATATTTAATGGCAAAGCAATACATCTCCTTAAAACTGTTGAAAGTATAAATTAATTTTATCTCACCATCTAGAAAAACTAGATATAATGATCGTTTTTAAAGAATATTTGTTAATATTTCTTCTTGCACATTTTGATAGAGAATGTTTTATCTTGATGCATCCTGTATGACTCTGAGTACTGCCTTTAGTTAAAAATATATTTGGGGGGGTGGTAAATTTCTACTTGTTTACTCAGGAAATTTTATTTCTTTCATATATAAAATTGCTAAAACTGTTAACTCATTTGTTTTATAACTTTTATCTTCATGTGTTTTAGGAAGCAGTTCAGGTACTTTTGAAGCACTCTGCAGATGTTAATGCTCGAGACAAAAATTGGCAAACCCCTTTACACATAGCTGCTGCTAATAAAGCCGTAAAGTGTGCTGAAGCTTTGGTACCTCTTCTGAGTAATGTGAACGTGTCTGATCGAGCAGGGAGAACTGCATTACATCATGCAGCTTTCAGTGGACATGGTGAGGTAGGTGGTATTCAACTAGACAATGGTGCTCTTCCCCTAAGTCCTCCCACTCCCTCACCCCAATTATTAGTGTACTTGCCTTTTTAGCCATTCCTTAGTTCATGATATAAGCAAGCAAAAATATTTATCTTGGTAATTTAGTCTAATTTTACTATGAAAGCCTTTAAACTTCTTTCATAATTCATGATAAAACTTTCTCAAATTTAGAAATTTATTTATCAGATGCAGCCCATGCACTTACTTGATTTTCATAGTCAACCTGGGGAGATAGGAGAACACTGCCAACTATAACACAATGTGAAAACTGTGTTCTGTTGTTGGAAAAATAGTCTCGGAAGACAGAAGTTTATTGTGCTCCCAGAAATAGAATAGCAAAGGAAGGTGGGGTTTAGAAGACATTTTCTTACTGTTTATTATCAATATTTAGCCAAGAATTCTTTGTGGACAGACCATCAAAAGAAAACAATTTAAGAAAATAAGTAATTATCTTATACAGCAAGCATTATCTAATGTTAGGTGTTTCCATAGCAAAGAGTAGAGTTTATGTGTACAGAGAAGACTTAGAAAAGAGCAAAACACAGAATTAGAAGAACCTTTGAGGCCAGCTTGTCTAGTCCTTCATTTTTATTGAAGATACAGAAACTAAAAGGTAAAGTGACATTCCCAAGATTCTCTGGCTGAGAGCTAATGGCTGCAGTGTTAATTTTCACTATTCTTCTCTGCCTTTGCAACAAAGAATTCTTGCCTCCACTGCAGTTAAGATCACAAGATGCATCCCTTTTAGGAATCTGGAATGCCCTTTGCACTGGGGAAACTATTGAAAATATGGTTAGACATAACAGAAATATTATTCTTGGTATATTATGAGGTAAGTAGACTGTGCAGGGACCTACAGGACTAATCATGGTATGGACATCACACTTGTGTTTGAATTAAGTTTAAGGCACTTCTGGAATAATAATGTGCTTTTTATTTTAATAACACTTTGGGCTATAAAATAAGGGATAAAACCCGTTTTTGAATATTTCATCTTTATAAACTTGTACTTAGTTGTTCATAAAATACCAGGATACAAATTGGCATCTTTAAAAGATACTGAAACAACCACAGTGAACCCTTTTTCATATTTTATCCTGTCATTTACTGAATGATGCTAAAGGGTCTTCAGCATTTAGTATCGCTCCTTTATATAAGTGCAGAAATTCAGTCCCAGAGAGATTGAGATGAGTGTTCATCACAAAGGATATTCATGTACAGTTGTACTTCTGAATTTTGATAACTGTGTTTATTGTAATTCCAGATGGTCAAACTACTCCTGTCTAGAGGTGCCAATATTAATGCTTTTGACAAAAAAGATAGACGAGCTATCCATTGGGCAGCTTATATGGGTATGTACTTTGAAAATTTATTCTTTTACATTATGTATTCAGGAAAAGTTGTGCATTTTAGTTCTTCCACTTGATGCCCAAGTGGAACCAGCCTGGTAGTATGGAGGTTTGTCAGAACAGGAGGGCATGGGTTCAGTTCTCCTGAAAGCTGTTCAAAATTAATTCTGTTTACTTTTAAAGGGAGCAACATAATAAACACAAGTTTGGGATAATTTAAATTAGTGTTTATAAAAGTCCATACTTCTGCCCATCCTTGTTTTTATGGGAATTCAGTTAGATGTTATGAAAATGCATTAGGAAGCCTATTATTTTGGGCCAAGCACTGGGTTAAATAGGCACCAGTAGTAATTTCACAGAAAGAAACAGTATAGGCTTTTCTGTTGTAACATGATATATGTGGTTTTGGAAAAATCTTAGGATCTGCAAACTTGCACTCTAGAACTAATAGAGCTCATCGGAAAATAGTTCTGGAGCAGACCTCCCAAAACTTATGCAACTTTGTGGCCAAAATACTAACAAAAACATTAATTGGCGCTTGAAATAACTTGGCCAGCCAGTGAGGAAGCAGATCACCATACCTCAGGGTACTTTAAAATGCTCAGAAAGAGCAGAGTAGAAATGCTGTCTTGTAGGTGAAAGTGGATCTCTGAGCATGGAGGAAGTACAGCCTGCCACAAACCTTGCAAGTCCTGCAAGGCTGGGGTTGTGCCTCTGGGAGGAAGCCATGGATACAGGCTTTGGCTTTTCAAGCTTCTTGAAATAGAACTGAAAGAAATCCTTCCTTTGCAGCCGTGGAGCTCAGAGCTTTTTCTCTTCCCACCAAAGGGTGTCTGTCTTTCTGCTTCCACTATTCAGGCTCCTCTGGCTTAGGAAGAATCGTATATGGACCGACATATCTTCTGTATAATACTGGTATTCCTGATTTACCACTCACATACCTGACATCTAGCTAGCCACCTTTCTTACAGGCATAGCTTATCCTCATTACTCCCTGCTCTGGATTTTATCTTTTTCTATATTTCACTTAAAAGTAAAAGAGTAAAGGAAGATTCAAAGGAAGATTATTAATTTTAAAACTATTAAAATTTTGAAATGTGAAAATACAAGAAAACAACTTAAACCAGTTATCAATAACCCTAAGGTCTAGGAAAATCCTTTGCTTATAGTAGAAATAACCACAAGCAGTAAAATCCATCTTGAATAGCAAGTCTAACCGTTAGTGTGGGTGCAAAGGAAAATAAAAAATGAAGGCTAATGTCATTGTCATCTGGTCCCTATTTTGAAAGCCAAAAGCTGAAAATCTTGGTCTTTTGGTGTTTGTCTCATACCAAAGTTTTGTGCCTCTAGTTATGTAATGGGCAATTCTTCTGTTCACTGACGGTGTACATCAAGCATGTCAAACTCAAAGGCTAACATGGGCAAAATAAATAAGGCATGTGGCCTGCGGGCTGCAAGTTTGACATGCTTGATGTACATCCAGAAGCAAGTCTCCTATGGCATCCTAACTTCCCCTCCTCACAGCCCACAGATTTTAAATCTTAGAAACTTTCTGAATATTCTGGTGTAGCTTATTCTTAAAGACAGCTTAGAAATAGCTAGTCTGTGTGATTTAAATTATACGCCTCATGTGAAAGGTTTACACATTAAGCAAAGTGCATTAGGCCTTTTACCTCCAAAGAATTAAACTTGACTAAACAGCTGTTTCCATGCAATTGGAGGCCAGGGGATTTTATAGGTTATCTCTAAAATGGAGCTCCCAGAATAGCTGGGTGTATCTCACTGGCCCTGAGATGACTTTGTTTTTCTTGATCCCCTAAGTGTCACTTTTCAGGCCAATTGTGAATTGAAAAAGGTATTCTGTGTTTCTTGGACCTCACTGTCCATTTAATTTTTTAGCACAAACATTCAGAAATTCATAATTCTTCTTTCCCTTTCTCTTCTTTCAGCATGGAAAGAGGAGTATTGACACATAGTTTCTAAAACTACTCAGCTGTTTTAGGCACTCAGGATTAAAGAGAGCTAAACATGAAAGTAGGGAGCTCTCGACCAGTCTAATAGCAAGCTTAAGTCCAGGTCATTGTCACCTCTAGGTTATATTCAGAGAATCTATCAGTATCAGGGTAAGAGACATTAGGATTACATGTATTAATCTTATATAATTTATTTCCCACAGGCTTCCTTGTTTGCCCTGGCCTTCTTACCCCCTGGTTGATGCTTCCCTTACTTTTCTCTTAGGGTCTATTCTTACCCTTATGCTATTACTGAATTCTCTGTCAAGTGTTCCCCAGTCCCACCTCTGTCCCCAGAATGAATTGATCATTTCCCATCCCTATCCCTTTTTTGCTTCTTCCGCGAACCTTCATTTAAAATTCCTTTTAAGCATTCATCTTTTCTATTGCTTTCAGTACTTTTAGCAATATCCAACCAAGCTCTACCTCAGGTCACCTTACCGTGATGACAGACATAAAAGGTACTGAATAAGTATTAATTACCTTGATTAGCAACTCATTATTTCTTCTTGAAGCAATGCATAATTTGAATGGATTTAAAATGACATTTTTTCTCCATCCTTTCCTTTCCATAAAAACTTATAAATTCTAAGCATAGCTCATTTTACTTTTCTTATACATTCATGAACAACAGAAGAAAAAAGTAGGAAATTTTCAAAATTCCTGAAGTATAGTGATTATATTTATCAAATTCACATTGCAGAGATATAATTTTTTAAAAGGATGTTGTTGACTACAGAATTATGTATACTATGGATGTCATTTTTTAAAATACACATTGATGAATTAAATGAAGTCTAATCCCATTGGTAGCATCATTCTGTACATTGACAAGACAGACACATCTTGAAGACAGAGGGTTCACCCCGCTAGAACAATATTATTTATTTCACTCTAGAACTTTCTTTCCTTTTTTCTTTTAAATAAGTCACCTCCAAACTGGCTGTAGCTGGTTTTGCTCAGTGGCTAGAGCATCGGCCTGCGGACTGAAGGTTCCCAGGTTCGATTCTGGTCAAGGACATGGTGCCAGGTTGCAGGCTCCATCCCCAGTAGGGAACGTGCAGGAGGCAGCCAGTCAATGTTTCTCTCTCATCATTGGTATTTCTATCTTTCTCTCTCTCTCCCCCTCTTCCTTCCTCTCTGAAATCAATAAAAATATATTTAAAAATATATATATGTTTATGTTTGCATATCCTGGATGTTATAAGTTCTGATTTTCACTGCATTATAATAAATTCAAGTAGCTGTCTCTCTAGGGCCGTGGATCAGAAAGTAATGTGTAATAAACAAGCCAGTCAATGAAGGAAAAATACCACATGATCTCACTCTTTCGTGGATAATTAAGACCATTACAAACTTTCGAACAATAATAAATACAGTGGCAGAGCTGCCTCAAACTGATTGTTGAACTGCAGTGGGAAGGCCAGGGAGGGTTGGGGGACAGGAGGGAGGGGAGTAAGAGATCAACCGAAGGACTTGTATGCATCCATATAACCATAACTAATGGACATAAGACACTGGGGGGAAAGGGAGGGCAGGGGCTTGTCAAGGGTGGGTGGGGGGAAAAAGGACACTTATGTAATACCCTTTGTAATACTTTTAGCGAAAAATAAAAAAATAATAAAATAAAAAAAAAAAAAAAGAAAGTAATGTGTAATGAGGGATCATTTGTACCAGTTAATACTCATATTATATGATAGTCACATGTAATTTGGCACCTAATTGTTCTTTTTTCCCTAAAAATATCATTTAAAAAATTTTTTTCATATTGAGATGGGGAAAAAATAGGTGAAAGGATTCACTTTAATTGATAATTTATATATAAACAACTAAATCTACTTGACCCTGTGTGTCTTGTTATATGCTTGCCTAATTTTTTAAGAGAGGGGGCCTATGTTTGAAGGTTTCATTTTTACAGTTATTAACTTAACATTCCCTGTGAATGGATATAAAAACCGAGATCATGAGCAATTTATTTAATGTAACAAATAATTATTGGGTGCCTATTTTGTATATAACACTGTTCTCAGCCCCATGGAATATAGCAAGACGTAAAACATAAGAGCATTCCGTATTTTCCTCTGAAGATAGATATTTGGGAAGCTAATGCATAAAAGCAATTAAAGAGTTAAATACTTATTCAACTTTAAGAAACCTCATAAGATATTATATGCTTATTAGATAGTATTTACAGATACATGGTGCTTTGGGCTGAAAGGGCTTCTGGGGAAGAGAGGTGGTTGGTCAGGGAAAATGGGAACTGACATGGGCCTTCAAGGATTAGTAGTAGCAATGTTTGAAAAGAGACATCCAAGCAGAACATTCCACACAATGAAGGAATCCCATGAACAGAGGCACAGAGGTGCAAAGGAAAATGGAAGGAGAAGGCACTGTATAATCTCATTAAATTTGAGAAAATATAAAAGAAGAATAGTGGTTCTCCCATCTTCCAGATCCATGTTCCCCTTCCTGGCCTCCATGTGTGGTTGGGTGGTGCTGAGACTAGTTCTGACTAATGAAATGAAAGCAACATCACCTCTGAGGCTCTGCAGCCTATTGCCCTTCTGGTACAGTGACTGACCAACCACCTTCAAAATGGGGTCAGCTGCATCAACCTGGGTGCTTAAATGCCTGAGAAGAGCCCTCTTGCCAAGCTATTACAGTCTTAATGAAAAATAAAATGCTAATTTTTTAAGCCACTGAAATTGGGAGTTGATCATTAAACGCAGTATATATATAATGTAGCCTATCCTGATTGATACATGGCTGAGTAACAAACTAAGTTGGTTAAGGACATCTTGTGGAAATACTAGAGGAAAAGAGATTTTTAACTGCATGTTCTAAATACCTAACATACTTAAGAAAAAACCTCAAATCACTTCCAAATTTCTAAGTGGAAGATTTCACTAAGGAAGAGAAACATAAATTAATGTCTTACACTAAACATATAAAGTTAACCTCAGAATTTGAAAAGGCATTAAAACCTTGAAAACAACAAGGTCTAGGCAAAAGAAGAACTAAAGATTGCAGGGTTATCATTTCATTAAATAATCAATTAAAGGTTTTTTACAGTTATTACCTCTGTCAACATTTATTTAAAAGTATCCTGGCTCTAGTTGGTTTGGCTCAGTGGATAGAGCGTCAGCCTGCGGACTGAAGGGTCCCAGGTTTGATTTCGGTCAAGGGCACATGCCCGGGTTGCAGGCTCGATCCCCAGTAGGGGGCGTGCAGGAGGCAGCCGATTGATGATTCTCATTGATGTTTCTATCTCTCCCTCTAAAACCATTAAAATTATATTTAAAAAATAAGTTTGTTTAAGAAAAAAGTATCCTGAATTCTTTATATTTTTCTTCCATCCTGTCTCTGGTTATAATGTGATTTATTGGTAATTTGTCATGCATTATCTAGTTAATTTGCATTTTTACCTTCCTTTAAAGATGTTCAGGATTATATTCATATTTTCCATATGCTGATATATTTATTTTTTCTTCATAAACACATTTTCAGGTCACATTGAAGTAGTAAAATTACTTGTGGCACATGGAGCTGAAGTGACGTGCAAGGATAAGAAGTCTTACACACCTCTTCATGCTGCAGCCTCTAGTGGAATGATCAGCGTAGTCAAGTACCTTTTAGACCTTGGAGTTGATGTAGGTTTATAGACTGAGCACTATAAGGGAGTGGAGAATTTTATATGTTTGTGATTTTACTATTGGTAGAAGTTACTTCAGATTTAAAAGATGATTTTATACAATAATTTTTATGTCTTTTAACCAGATATACTTATAGTCCTTTACATAATATATAGTGCACTGATATCTGATGAAGACATGTAATTAGTCAAAGTAGATGAAGAGGTAAAATACATTTCAAAGGTGAATGTTTGAGTGACAAAAGTTTTTACTTCTCCATCGTATTCCAGGCTCTGTAGTTCCATTTCAGCTATGAAAACCAGCAGCTCAGACATACATGAATTATTTTTTCTAAGTGGCTAGGTTATGGTTAGTCTTATTTGCCCACTTAGTCTAATATTCCCTTTAAATGACTGTAGCAATTCACATTACAGGATATTGGCAAGAGATAGGCAGGAAAACTAGAGTTTCTTGCCCATCAACCATAAATGTTTGGTTAGAAAGGGTTGCTGCTTTATCTGAATATATTTGATCCTGGAATTATAGCTTAGAATACCTGTAGCTTTCACAGGCCATCCTTTTAAGCAGGAGTACTTTTTATCCAAGAGTATATTTACTCTAATTTTAAATACAGTTCTGACAACCTCCTCTGGTTCTTAAAACATAGATTTTAGGAGCAGCAAATTAGGAGAGAAGGAAGTCTCTGCTAGACGAATGCAGTTTAGATCAGACAAACAAGAAAGAGGTAGGTAGTAGCCTCTGGTCGGCCAAAGAATATATGGTGACTATAGAGCTCTGTAGACTTAATTTAAGGACTGTGGGAAGCACTTTGCCTAAAGCAAGCAAGTAATTACTAAAGTGTGGGGATCTTGAAAAGTCTCAGAAATCTAAGCACATTTTTAGGCATCTCAACAGTTCCTATAGCTCTATTTTCAACAGTAACAGAATGCTTTAAAAGTGTCCTGATCTAGATAAATGAGACAACCTTGTTTCTGATCTCTGTTCAAGTTCCTTTCTGATGCAATTTTAAAGCTTATTTTATTGAGAGTAAAATTACATTTGTACACACTTTAAAATAGTCAGACTTAGAGCCATTTAGTGACATGTGGCCTCCAATTGCATGATTTATTAGTTTCCTACGGCTGCCTTCACAAATTACCATAAAGTAAGTGACTTTAAACAGATTTAATCTCAAAGTTCTGGAGACTCTGAGGGAGAATCTATTCCATGTCTATTATCTTTTGTTGATTAAATCTAGGTACTTTGACTAAAGTCACATGCTACATTTTTACTTCCCCCAATTTCTGTTACCAGGTATCTGAGAAAAGAAAATGGTATGTAAAGTTGTGATAAGTGGGGGCCAACTACAAGGTTTGAGGGCACAGTTTCCATACAAGACTACCTTTACTTCTGACCAACTACAAGTTTGGGCATTTCCCAAAACTACCTTCAGGTTTCCTAATTCACTAGAATCACTCAAAAAGCTCACTAAAAGCTATTATACTCACAGTTATGGTTTATTATACAGCAGAGATGCAAATGAAGGTATCTGAAGGAAGAGACACATAGGACAGAGTTCAGGAGTATTCTTAATGCAAAGCTTCCATTGGCCTCTCCCATGGAGTTAGGACTCCTTACTCTCAAAGCATTAGTGTATGACAATATGCGCATGGTATTGCCAACAAGAAAGATTCACCTGAGCTTCCTTTTTAGTGTTTTTATTGGATTTCCATTACATGGGGATGATTGATTTTATCAGTTGCCCACATTGTTGATTTCATTCTCTAAATCCAATGATACCAAAGGGCCCTAAGACTCATCAGCTATCGCCAATACTACTTTAAGATCCAGTGTAGCCAGCTCCCTCCCTAAACAAGGACACTCCTATTGCGTATGCTGTGTATTACCTCCCAGAAGACAAGGTCAAAGACCAGACATTTCTTTGGCAAAGGTCAGATTCTTTACTACACAAAAGTCATGTAGACTTTTGCCCATTTTACTTATTAGAAAAAAGAATAACTTGAGTTGCATGAATTATTTCTCAGTATTGAGCATATTTTGAACACATTTATTTTGGTAAAATGTCAATATGTAAGACAGGAAAATGTCTAGAGCCCAAGTTGTAAAAATATATTAAATAGAAAAAAATGCCACTCATTTAAAAAATTTTCTGATACCTACTACATTACTAACTTTTGTCACTGTAAGTGAAAAGGCTAAGCATGTGCACATTATTCAATAATATCTCAGAATTTTCCGTTTGTGTTCATTTTTTCATGATTCTTAGAGTTAATTCTCTAAATGTCCTTTACCTGGAAGTCTTTTATATCTCACTAAAATATCTCTCTTGGAATCATTCAGTTTTGTCATGCAGTAGACATTGTACATGTGAATTATATTCTCTGTACAAAATGCTGTTTGATACAAAAATGCTGTTTTTAATGTTCATTATTGAAGTTGAGAATTATAAGCCAATCTGTATATTTATCCCTGTTTCTCACTTTAATAATTTGCTTGCAAGCAAAATGTTGTTAAAATAACTCACAACAAGGATAATTAGAAACACTACTTTAACATTGACATTTTGTTTTCTCCCAATAGATGAATGAACCAAATGCCTATGGAAATACACCTCTTCATGTAGCCTGCTATAATGGACAAGATGTTGTAGTGAATGAACTTATAGATAGTGGTGCTAATGTAAATCAGAAGAATGAGAAAGGATTTACTCCTTTGCACTTTGCTGCTGCCTCAACACATGGAGCGCTGTGCTTAGAGCTCCTGGTGGGCAATGGGGCTGACGTCAATATGAAGGTAGGAATACAATTGGAATCCACACTAGTATTTAGGAGTTCACTATTTAAAACAATATCAGTAACATATCATTCCTCAACAAAAAGTAACAAATTACTGATACAAGAACATAGATGAATCTTGAAAATATGTTGAGTGAAGCCTTACACAAGAATATATATATATACACTATTTCCATTTCTGTCAAATCTAGAACAGTTGAAATTCCATTTACATGGTGTTCCAGATTCTATAGTTTAAAAAACAGCCTGGCTGATGTGACTCAGTGGTTGAATGTCGAACACCAGGAGGTCATGGTTCAATTCCTGGTCAGGGCACATGCCTGGGTTGTGGGCTCTAGTAGGGGGCATGCAGGAGGCAGCTGATCAGTGGTTCTCTGTCATCATTGATGTTTCCATCTCCCTCTCCCTTCCTCTCTGAAATCTCAGTGGTATGTGTATGGGTGTTCACTGTAATACTCTTTCAACTTTTCTATTTTGAAATTTTTCACAATGTTGCCAATTGGATGGCTTGTTTGCTTGAAAATATGAATATAAAATTAAAGAATTAAATACCTAAATAGGTATTTATGAAATAAATCTAATACTCCATTATTATAATGAATGACATGATGGTTTTTTTTCTTCTTTTAATCTTTATTGTTGAAGGTATTATATAGATCCTTTTGACATGAGAGTTTCTTAAGGAGATCTGCATTATACAGTTTTAGTGTAAACTTGGCACTTACCACATTTCAGTTTTGAATATATACACAGAAGGTATGTTGAATATTGTGAAGGATTAGAATTATAAAACAATTCCTTTCCTTTTTTGGTGGTCATGTATATGTTTTGATTTGTTAAATAATTTTGGGGAAGAAAAGACTTTACCTAACTCAAGCATTGTTTTCATGTTTAGAACTCCTTTTAATTTCAGAACTTTCACATTAAATACACACATGCACATCTAGTTTGATTTATTATTTTAAGTAATTTGAGAAAATACCTAACAAAAATAATATATCAGTTTTTAAGTGAATTATGGGCTGAGGTTAATTACAACATTCACTTTTCCTTGGTTGAGGAGGGATTCAATATTTCTTAAAATGAAGGAATTAGAGCAATGTGAAATTTTTGAAATGTGGGAAGCACATCCTGGCTGTGTCCCACTCCCGATTATATGGCTTGGTTAGTATCCTGTGCTTCAGTTTCCCCACCTATGAGATAGGAATGATAGTAAGATTATACTGTACCTACCATGCAGAGCTTTTTATAAACTGTAGGCATTGATTTTTTTAATTTGTGCTTTATAATACACATGCTAAGAAATTAGTTCATAATTTTCAACAACTGTTTTACCTCCATAGCTTCAGCTAAACTTAACACTTGAGTAATAGTTATACAAAATAAAAATACAAGAGAACATTAAAAATGAAACTAAGGATTACATATTATGGATAGGATAATTATTTTAAATTTTTTTTGTTTGATTATTTCAGAGCAAAGATGGGAAAACCCCACTGCACATGACTGCCCTCCACGGTAGATTCTCCAGATCACAAACCATTATCCAGAGTGGTAAAAAGTATTTCTGTTTGTTTTTTTTTCTTAAATGTAGTAAAAACATCCACAAAATGAATGGTATTGAGGACTTGTCATAGTAGTCTATTTTTTAAATATTTGATGTCAGATCTCATGAAAACCAAATAAAGAAAATAAAATGCCATGTATATGTTTTTTACATAATTTCTTAAATTTATTTTTAGTTGTTTCCCCTGGATTATAAATCTAATTTCTCTAGCAGTAATGTTGGCTTTTTAAAAACATTGCTAAAGAGAAAATTCTGCCTTTCCACTGCATTGTATATTATATATAAACAAAACTCTGTTGCAAATATCTTTTTTCCCCTTTTTAATATTTTGAACTATTTTTAGAATTTTCATTTACTTTTGAACTTGTATTCTTTTGCATTTGAATTAATACTGGGCAAGCTAAACTTTTAAGTAAAAAGAACTTTTAGGCGCAGTGCTTTAAAGCAATGTTTTTCAAGACATGTTTCTCAAGATAACAGCTGTTAGTGGTTTTGCAGAGGAAAAATAGGAACAGGTTCATGATCAAATACTTTGTGAAGCATTGCATGCAGTATTCTTGATGATGTGAGAGTGTGCACATTAACGTTCTGAAAAGTCTTGTTCTAAAGAAATGTGTTTAATTTTGCTTTAAAACAATGGTCTCCAAACTTATTGGACCCCAGAACCCTTAAGTATAAAATCTGTAACTCCAGTGCCTAGACCAATGTACTATGAATGAAATCTAGTTAAATCCATCAGTGTGCTTGAATAGAACTTTATCTTGCTTTTCATGTAATAGATTTGTCTTGATCTTTATATAATCTAGTGTCTGATAGCATGTCCTTTATTGCAGGAGCTGTAATTGACTGTGAGGATAAAAATGGAAACACCCCTTTGCACATAGCAGCAAGATATGGCCATGAACTGCTAATCAACACTCTTATTACAAGTGGTGCTGACACTGCAAAGTAAGTACTTACCAAGGCGTCGATAGCTGTGACAGAGAAACACAGAAGGAAGTGAACTGCATTTTCCTAGATATTTCAATTAGAAATGTGGGTTTTAGCCTCCAGCAATTACATATTGTACTAATTGCTAGAGGGTTTTTTTCCTCCTTTTTGTATTTACGATGTGGTAGAATAGAGTGGTAATACAATTTCATTTGGTAAGCCCGCATAGAGTATTTTTAAATATTTTTTAACTCCAGTTCTTTCTAGATCATGCAGTTTTGATTAGAGCTTTTAATTTGTGTGGTCTATTTATTTTTAATACTGGAGATCCGGTGCATGAAATTTGTGCACAGGGTGGGGGGGATCCCTCAGCCCGGCCGGCCTGCACCCTGTTCAACCCGGGATCCCTCTCGCTGGCTCCTAGTCGCTCGCCTGCCTGCCTGATGGCCCCTAACTGCCTCTGCCAGAATGATCGCCCCTAACTGTCTCTGCCTTGGCCCCCGCCACCGTGGCTTTGTCCGGAAGGACGTCCAGAAGATGTCCGGTCTAATTATCATATTACGCTTTTATTAGTATAGATATTTTTGGTTGCAATAATTTTGAGAGGAGGATGTTCCTGGCATATAGTGTAGTGTAGGTAGCACACAGGGGCACTGCTGAACATCCTACATGCACAGGATGGCCCCCATACACACACAAACACACATACATACATACACACACAACAAAGTTTATAATGACAGTAGTGCTGTGGTTAAAAAAACCTTACTCTTTGAGGAAAATTGCTGGATAATAAGTTATGCCCACCTTTAACCTATTGCCAAATTGCTCTCTAAGGTGTTAAGATTTTGACCCACCTGTCTTTTCACTTTAAGTAATTTATTGTCTTTTTCTTGCATTGTAATGAAAATACTGTCCGGTTTATTTCAGGCGTGGCATACATGGAATGTTCCCCCTCCATTTGGCAGCCTTGAGTGGTTTTTCAGATTGCTGCAGGAAACTCCTTTCTTCTGGTGAGTGGGACTTTTGTAAACTGATTATTTTGTCTCCTACCCCCATTTTAATACAATTTATTTGTTCTTCGATAATTACATACAGATATCTCCAAATGTGAATCATGTATTAACCCCTCTTAGAAAATGTTGTGTCCTTTAATTTTTTTAAAAAATATATATATTTTATTGATTTTTTTTACAGAGAGGAAGGGAGAGGGATAGAGAGTTAGAAACATCTATGGGAGAGAAACATCGATCAGCTGCCTCTTGCACACCTCCTACTGGGGATGTGCCCGCAACCAAGGTACATGCCCTTGACCAGAATCGAACCTGGGACCTTTCAGTCCATAGGCCGACGCTCTATCCACTGAGCCAAACCAGTTAGGGCGGGTCCTTTAATTTTAAGGTTCAATTTTCTCTTCATCTCTGGAAAAGGTTTTACTTTTCCAGTGATTTTCTTCTCTCTGTTAGTTAGGAATGGGATGTGGAGTATTTCTAGAGCAGCTTCTGTTCATTGAAGGGTAACCATCTTCTGGGATTACCCCGTTATGTCTAAAAGCAAAATATCTTTATTTGCATGGTTCCTTTTTAAGAGCTAATTTCCATCATACAATATCCTCTCGGTTTGTGAAGTTATTTATGTCATCTAATTACTATTTTAAAATGCCACAATCGTAGTCAGTTTGAAACAAAACAGAATAGCTTTTTATAAATATTACTACAAAACTGTGGTCCTTGTTAAATTCATAGAATTACTAAATATATAAAATTTAATTGATTATATTTCTCAGAGGTTAAGAAAGTTGAACAGATTTTATATATTAATACTCATGATTGCTGAAAGGATTATGGGAAAGTTTCCATGAAAATTAGCATATTTGGAGACAGACACTTCTGAGTTTTTCTTAAATGATAATTCTTAAGTGAGTTAATTCTGTTTTGAGTTTTTAAATGTGTGTGTGTGGGTGTGCGCGCGCGCGTGCTCAGCTAGTGTGGCTCTGTGGTTGAGCATCGACACAGGAACCAAGGGGTCGTAGGTTTGATTTCCATTCAGAGCACATGCCTGGGTTGTGGGCTCGATCCCCAATAAGGGGTGTGCAGGAGGTAGCTGATCGATGATGTTCCTCCCTCATCACTGTTTCTATCTTTATGTCCCTCTAAATATCAATAAAAATATATTTTTAAAAATAAAAATAAATTGTGTGAATGTCCCCATAAGTATTCACATACCCATTTTTCTGTGAAAGAGAATTCTAAAACCTCTTCTCAGTGTTAGTAAAAATTTATAGGTAGCAAAGCACCTGTAACTTTTTTTAAAAAATGAAACATATTAAGATATAATTCACATATGGTACACTTTATTCACTTAAAGTTCGCAGTCTTTTTTTGTATATTCTCTGAGGTGTATAACCCTTACTACAGTCAGTTTTAGGATATTTTTATTTTCCTCCTAAAAGAAAGCCCCATTAGCACTCAATCCGCATTTTCTCCCTAAGCAACTACTAATCTACTTTCTGTCTATAAATTTGCCTATTCTGGGCAGTTCATAGAAATAGAATCACCCAAGATGTGCTATTTTGTGACGGATTTCTTTCACTTAGCAAATTGATCTCAAGGGGCATCCATGTTGTAGCATTATCAATACTTTATTTTCCTTTATTGCTGAATAATATTCCATTGTATTCTATGGTTTTTATTTGTATTTGTTTTGGTGTGTTTTTTCAATTACAATCAACATACAATATAGTATATTAGTTTCAGGTGTCTATAGTTTTTAAATAAGTACTCAAGCACTTATCCTAAAACCCTGTTTTTTAGTAGTAATTTTTTTGTAATATTGTATATCATTAATCTATTTTCCATAATTTTGTAACTATAATTCATAGTTTTGTTTGAGATTGGGGGGTGTGTGGCTCTTGACATTTCTTGACAAAATACTGTAATATAAGTAATGTATCTATAACATTATATAACATGTAAAATGTCTTTTTTTTTGTAGGATTTGATATAGATACCCCAGACGATAATGGTAGGACCTGTCTCCATGCAGCTGCAGCTGGAGGGTATGTTAATAAAACAGTTACTGTTTTAAGAAAAAGGTCGTCGGTCATGGCAGTTTTTCTCTTTGATTCTCTTTGTTAGTTCTGGACTACCACAAAATAGAAAACATAACAAGAATGGTTTGGGAGAAGGAAGTCCTGATTAGTAGAAATTGCTTTTCTTAAATCTTTATCCACCTAAGTCATAAATTGTGAGTAGGAGAGAGAGAACAGACTTACAAAAGGAAGTTATTGCTTTTTATAAGAATGATTTCTGGGTAAATGAAAAATATATTTCTTCCAATAAGAGCATCAAAACATTGGGAGTATTTTAAGTAATACTACTATTCTTTGAGAAGGTGTTAAGGAATTTTTTATTATAATTTCGGGGCGGGGGAAATGTTAATAGCTTGTTTATGTCTTGCTTCTACTCAGGAAGAATATATATGAAATGGAAAATTTGAAATTGAAAGATTTTGGACTAAGTTTTGAGTATTAATTACTACTACTAGGGCAAATTAGACAGTTGGTTTGAATGAACAACAAACTTCAACTAAAACTCTTGTCCCGCCTGACCGGTATGGCTCAGTGGTTGAGTGTCAATCTGTGAACCAGGAGGTCACAATTCGGCTTCCAGTCAGGGCACATTCCCTGGGTTGTGGGCTCAATTCCCAGAACGGGGGCATGCAGGAGGCAGCCAATCAATGATTCTCTTTCATCATTGATGTTTCTACCTCTTCTTTCCTCTCTCTGAAATCAATAACATTGTAGGGGGAATAAAAACCCTTGGTCCCTGAAGCATGATGCTAATCTAATGCTTTTGATAATTTAAATCTAAAGTTGTGATAAGCCGTTTAATTCTTGATGACTTTTTCAGGAAGACATTTGCAAGAGTTTTATTTCCAATAATAATTCCTTAACAATTACTGATGATTTCGAAGTGTGTTGAACCAAGACTACCACTAGGCCAGTCTCAGTTGTAGAGATGGATTGTTAACATGTGACTGGGTCCTCTTGTTCTTCCAATGTCACCAAAGAACCTTCCAGTTAAAACCTAGCATCCATGTTACTTGCCTATAGAGAGAGGGACAACAGACAACATGAATGTCTGATTGTTTGGCAGTTGCAATTTTCATACAAATAGTAAGTTGATGTTCAGGTTTATAAAAATTAAATTTTAGAAATACCCATGCATGTAACATATTCTCCTATAATTTTAACTAAGGATGCATCTAAGTAAGCAAGGTATAGCTAATTTTGGACATTATCTATGTTTTCAGGTTTGATTTTTTTAACCTATTTTAATTCAATTTAGAATTAAAAACCACTTAAATTTAAACTGTTCAAGTCTAAGCATGTTGCTTGAAGTTTATTTAAAGGCTCTTAAAAACTCTTTAGACACAAATGTGAACTTCCTTTTTAATAGTGACAATAGGATTCATTGGTTATTTCCTATCAATGAGCAATATGTATGTATATAACTTTTTAAATTTCAGATAAGATAAATTTTAATGTTTTTATTCTTCATAAAATATAAATTGTGCCATATTATTCACTTTACTCTTATTTGAAAACATGTTTTTTATGCATATTTAAACCTACCAATTTCATTATTAAATTACTAACAATTAAGTATTCTATTTTTTCCTGGATAGAAATTTGGAGTGCCTAAACCTTCTGCTGAATACTGGTGCAGACTTCAACAAAAAGGACAAATTTGGGAGGTAAGGTGTGATACAGTTCTTCTGTAGAGCCTAATTAATGTTATTTACTCAGTGACTTGCTTGACCTTCTAACTGGCTTCTGAGAATTAACTGAACATTTTAGCATTGTGATCATGATTCATTGCAAGGTTTAAGTAAGTTGATAACTTATAAATATTCATTCCTACCCAGGATCTTCTTCCACCCAAGACCCTGCCACAGCCCCACACTGCCTTCTGGCACTTTATAACTTTACGTTATAAGCACTTCTCTACCTCTTGGTATCATTTCTCCTCCCATAATTATAGCCATGGAAATGTAAAACCCTGTGGTCTCTTCCAGAAACAAGCTAGAGCTCAGTATGTTCTCCTTTCCCCCAAGGCATTCCTTTTTTGTCAGAGTGTGCAATGCCCATGTTGGTTACAGAGCACTAGAGAGAGGGAGGAAATGGCAAATATATATGTAATTTTCCTTTCTCCTCTCCTGTAACTCCCCACATACACAAATACACATACCAGCATATCCACAAACACTCCCTGAGCAGGACCTACAGGAAAGCACCTCTGAAATGACTGAGTCCCTTTGCAGTCACTCAACCAATCCTCATTCTCAGGGTTCAAGCCCAGGCCTCATTGTTGCTAGCATTTGTGGTGGCAATACTTAAAACCACCGTTGTCTGCTATATAATAACCTTCCTATTGACTGAAGTGGTAGAAGAAAGATAAGGGTCTCTTTCCACCTCCCTGCCAGAGTGTTAGAACCATATAAGTAAGAATCAAAGGCAGTTTGAATTGGTTTGAAAAATAGAGGTGGCAATAGGAGCAAAATTGTGTGTGTGAAGAATTTGAGAATTGTATCAAAGTGTATATGACAAAAAAGGGTGGGTGTGTAAGAAGGAAATGTGGTTAGGCCAGTGCAGAAATAAATAGAGTTAACTATGATAGGGAATTAGAAATGCATGTAAGAAAAGAAAAAACTATCTGATCTTATAATTACTTTGAGGGACAGACGGCTCTCATAAGTCTGCTAATGGAAGGAACTAATCACCTGCAAAATCAAAAATCATTTTGGCTTTGGAATGCAAAATTTTTATAGTGAATTTGTTTTTATAATTACACTTTAGTCCATCCTATATTAGTTAATTCATAACACTTGAAGCATTCTATATTACAAATAGAGCTTCAGAAGCAGGTTCTGAGAATAGAAGTTTGAAAGTAATTCAGGGTTAATTACATTTTTTAAAGTACTATTACTATGCTATATCATTATTCAGTAAATAATGTTTTACTGTTTTTTCCCTTGGTAAATGTTTTAAAAAATATATAGCATGAAGATTGGACTAAATTTTATCTTCACTTTTCTGTTTTCTCCTCCCTTTTCTTCTTTTTTAATGAAAAGTCATGGAATCATAGCTTTGCAAACCAAAGACATGGACTCCTAAATGTAGTAACATTCTGTTTCATTTCAGTAACTGGAAAGTAATAGGCTATGAATATTCAGTCTTTAGAAATTAGAACAGTGCTCTAACTCTTCTGAATAGTGAACAATCTTCAAAACTGTAATTTTTGCTTCTAAAATCTGATATTACTTTGTAGCTCTACCATATAGTGGCTATAACTGAGCACTCTTTTTAATGCTCCTATATTTTCTCTTTTATTCTTCTACTGAGACATGAACAGAAGCTGCTACCTCTTACTATGAAGCATTGTTTTCATCAATTTATATAATGTTTTATTGAATTATATAATAAGGATGGGAATACACAGTTTAGTATCAAATAGAACTGACTCTCAATAAATAATAACTTTAATAGTTATTTTTTAGTATAGAGAAAGTTTTGTTAAAATAAAGGTTGCCAAATTTCTGAACAGAATACTGAGGTTGTCTGTAATTCACTCAAAAGATTGGAATTGTAACTTCCAGAGACCATGAAATCATTTAACTGTGTTTTTAATTTCATATTCTTAGAGGTTTTCTGCTGCCTAACTTTTCTCCTCCTCAGCTTTCTGTCCAGCCCTCCAAAAGACTTAGTTTATGGCAGAAATCAATCTCAGGCTCTCTTGTATTGTAACTGCGTGGAGTAAGAAGCGTCCACTGTGTTCTTGTTTACTCCTCTATGCCCCTGACTTTTATTTTTCTTATATTAACTTGGGCGCAAAAGATCTCCACTGCACTATGCTGCTGCCAACTGCAATTACCAGTGCCTGTTTGCTCTTGTGGGATCAGGAGCCAGTGTGAATGACCTTGATGAAAGAGGATGCACACCCCTGCACTATGCAGCTACATCAGACACAGATGGCAAGTAAGTATCATGTGGTGAGAATGAAGGATCGTTGCTCCTGTAGAATCACGTCTGCCATAATGCATGGCTATTTTTATTGCAAATTTATATTTCCTTTTTGAACTTGTTGGTGTTGATTATCTTTCCTTAAGTCTCTAGAGTGGGAAATAAAATGGTTTCATAATTATCCCTTAATTATAGTTATTTTTACCTATTTCAATATAATAATAACCTTCCTATTGACTGAGATGATAGAAGAAAGATAAAGGTCTCTTTCCTCCCCCCTGCCAAATACACATCTTAATATCACCTCCATGTTTTTTTTTCATCTGACTTTTCAAAGGCTACTAGTAGCCTTGAGTATATCATAGGGGAAGGGGAAGAGAAGAGATACATGGGCAATGCTACCAGAAGATTGGGCTGTGAGACTGGAATATCACTATCCTTCAGATCTTAAAGTGTTAGAAGTTCTTAGGTGGTAGGGGAAGAATAGGAGAAATAGTTTCTAATACACTCTGATTTAAATTATGTGCTTAATTGGGATGAGGATACTTAATTTGTCTAATATATTAAATGAAGGTAAATTATAACAATAATTATAGTTTATTACTTAGCTATTTAGTCATAAATAATTCCTCCTGATTTTGCATGCGTAATTTATTTTAGGGGAAGGATTGAGATTGTAGAAGTCTTCATTTTTTAATTTTTTGAGTTTTATAAAATGAGCATATCTTAACTTATAATCAGGAAAAGTAAATTAAAAGATACTCTCTCCCTTCCACCTTATTTGCAAATTAAAAGTGAGGTCCAGATTTTCAAGGTCAAGTAATTTTGTGGTTCAGTATTTTAGAAACACCCAGGTTAAAGTATCACTAACTCATTCACCCTTGTGCTAAAGCATTTAGTAGCATGGAAAGAACACTAGATGAAGAGAAGACCTGAGGTTAGTCCTTGCTTCACCACATTCTAGCCAAAAATATTTGGAACAAGTCATTTAATTATTTTGGGTGTCAGAACTTTTTCCCTTTGTTACAAAGAATGTTTGTCTCACAAAGTAGTTATGAAATTACTTAGGATTTAAAAGCCATGCTAGTAGGAGGAATTCTATCACTATAAATCAACTCTTAGTCTTTGTTTTGTTACAGACCAATCATCCGAGTAGTGTTACTGTAAAAAATTATAGAAATAATGTGTTTTGATAGAAACTACTGCATGTATAACAGTTAAATTGTTTCAAACCATTTAATTCTGAAAACTTGGAACTAGTCACTGAAAATAGTGCTTTGAGACATGCCCCCCCTACTTTAGAAAGTAAACATGAACTTACCTGCTTGTTTTGCTTTCCTTAAATAAATCTTTTTTTTTAGTACTCATGTATCAGCAAGTTATCTTAAAATAGTTCTTTCCTCTGATAGACTGTCTTGTATTCAGGTCTCAGTAAGGAGAACTATTCCCGTTTTATCACTCATATCTAGAGAACTTGAGTAAAGATAAGGTATGCCCTAGGTGAAGTGTTTGTGTCTGTGAGGCAATGAGACTGCTCTCCAGTCCTGCCCATCTTTTCTCCATCTTTGCAGTGAGTGTTGACTTTGGAGCTGGGCACCTAGAAAGACTGTGCAGTTTGCACACTGCCCGGAGCACTTCCTGAAGTGCCCTTACAGCCAGTTTATGAACACCAAGAATCATCAGGCCTGTCAATTAAGAAGTCAGATTGGGGTTTTTAATCATAGTGATACCCAGTTCACAGTGTTTGTTAATAATTTTAGCTGTACATAAATACTAAAATTTCACCTAAAAGAATGAACATTAACTACCATTAAGGATAATTGTGATAGCTATAGATTCTGTAAATAATTTCTAAGATTTAAAGGATTTTAAGCAATTCAGCATTAAACAAATAAGGATTGGCAATGAAAAGAATGCTCCGGGCCCTAGCTGGTTTGGCTCAGTGGATAGAGCATCGACCTGCGGACGCAAGGATCCCAGGTTCGATTCCGGTCAAGGGCATGTACCTTGGTTGCGGGCACATCCCCAGTGGGGAGTGTGCAGGAGGAAGCTAATCGATGTTTCTCTCTCATCGATGTTTCTAACTCTCTATCCCTCTCCCTTCCTCTCTGTAAAAAATCAATAAAATATATTAAGGAAAAAAAAGAATGCTCCGTGTGTGTGTGTGTGTGTGTGTGTGTGTGTGTGTATTTGTGTGTAAATTGGTTTCATAATAGTAGTTATATATATATGATAGTTACTGAAAATCAATTACATTGCTTAAGGATTCCTTCTTATTGGTTTTCATATAACCTCAGTGTGCTTTTGTAAACTTGAATTTTTAAGAAGTATTTGCTTACACATTTTTCCTATATTTAGTCATATTGCAATATTAGACAAATTATTACTGAATAATTATGGACTTGTAATGTGAGCATGAATAGAATTGAGGTTATTTTGTTGGATTCCCACCCCCATTTATCAAATGAATAGACAGAGGCCATCCTATATAATAAAGCAGTAATATGCAAATTGACTGTCATGCCCTCGCACAAGATGGCTGCCCCCATGTGGACCAAGATCACCACTCCAAGATGGCCGGCAGGGGAGGGCAGTTGGGGGCAACCAGGCCAGCAGGGGAGGGCAGTTGGGGGAAATCAGGACGGCAGGGAGGGCAGTTAGGCATCACTCAGGCTGGTAGGGGAGTGATTAGGGGCAATCAGCCAGGCAGGCAGGCGAGCGATTGGGAGCCAGCAGTCCCGGATTGTGAGAGGGATGTCCTACTGCTGGTTTAGGCCCAACTCCACAGGGATCGGGCCTAAACCGGTAGTCAGACATCCCCTGAGGGGTCCCAGATTGGAGAGGGTGCAGGCTGAGCTAAGGGACACCACCACATATACACACACATACACACACACCCTCCCCCCCCACCCCCACCCCCCCCCCGTGCATGAATTTTGTGCACCGGGCCTCTAGTTTCATTATAAAGATGAAGTGATTTACCCAAGATCATTAGTATCAAATCAGCCCTAGAGACAAATCTTTTAATTTCTAATTTAGTACTCTCTCTTTTTTTTTTTTTTGCTATAGTAACAATAAAATTACTAAAATTATAACAGTGTGGATCATATAGTGCCTTTTAAAATTATTTTTCTCATATTTTAATAGCACAGAAATGAAGTATTTCTCCCATGCAAAGGTCTTTCTTGTCACTTGCATACCAGTTTTACACTGTTTACACCCTTCTCAGTCTTCTGATTCAAGATCATTGAATTCTGACTTCCGTTTTGTGAAATGTCCTTGCATCCTTTATTGAGTGTCCTAATGAGATATTGTGCTCACTCTGTGTTCCAGATAGGTGAGCAGTAATATTTGCCAACATAGGATGCTCACCACCACTTAAGACTTCAATCACATCAGATGTTGTGTGAGGGGAGCAGGTGGTCCCACAGGTTGTGACTGTAAAAGACAGCCCTTAGGTGCACTGTGCTTGCTGACAGACTTGGGAGGTATTTGCTTTGAATGAAGAAGATTCTCTTATGAACAGTTAGTTTGTATTTTTATGAAACTTACAGTCAGTGTCATTTAAGTGACTAGGTGTATTTATGATTTTACATTGCTCAGATGTAAGAAAAATGTCTTTTTATTTTTGTCTGTTTTTATCACTAGTTAAAATGCAGGATTCAGAATTTTGAATATGTTATTTCTGCAAATAGGTGCCTAGAATACTTGCTAAGAAATGATGCAAATCCAGGGATCCGGGATAAGCAAGGATACAATGCAGTTCATTATTCAGCTGCTTATGGTCACCGTCTATGTCTTCAGCTGGTAAGATTCCTAAATTCTGTGGAACAACTAATATGAGTTTATATTCTAATAATTTAATGAAGATGATAATAAATGGATCAATAAACAAATTCTGTTGCTTTTAAACATTTTTAGAATCCATATACCTGTCAAATTCATATTTGTCTTAGTCAGCTATCTGTCATTCTCTTTTCCCTTTCAAAAAGAAAGGACAAAATTAGGTCTCTGGACAGGGCTACTTATGTCTTTCCCTTACATTACCTCATATCTATGTAGCATTTACTTCCTCTGTTCCTTTATTTTTTTTTTAATATTTTTATTGATTTCAGAGAGAAAAGGAGAGGGAGAGAGAGATAGAAACATCGATGATGAGAGAGAATCATCGATCAGCTGCCTCCTGCACACCCCCACTAGGGATCAAGCCTGCAACCCAGGCATGTGCCCTTGACCAGAATCGAACTCACAACTGTTCAGTCCGCAGGCCAACACGCTATCCACTGAGCCATGCCTGTTAGGGCTCCTCTGCCCCTTTAAATAAATGTTTTCCAAATGTTTCTAAAGAAATATAACCATGTCTTAAGTGAGAAATAAATGTCCCCATTGGAGGAAGTTCCCCCATATTTAGGGAATTCTGAAAGGCCATTCTTTTAGCAGAAGTAGATGAGAGAGGCTCTACTTCTGCAAAGTAACTTTGTGTTTCAACTATGGTATCCACCATTCACCCCACTTGGTTGAACAAGTTAAAAGATTCTCAGGTGTGTAACAGATGCTTCAAGTTAAAGGTTCTTTATTTAAACTTACCTTATAAATTGTATTAAACATTGTTTCCCTTCAAGTGAAAGTAAAATTCAAGGAGAGTGAGTATAAAAGATAGAAAAAAGGAGTTTGACATATTTGATATAGCATTTAGAACCAGAGGTTACTATGGTATCTTGAGTCTAAAATCTTAAATCCATGTGTCTAGGTTTGTGGTCTATTAGTTTATACATTTGCTTATTTAAAATACTTAATTTTGGAGGAAAGGGAAGCACAGGCTCAGAATGGAATTTTAAAAAGTCCTATGTAAATATAGACCTACTAGAGGCCTGGTGCACAAAAATTTGTGCACTGGGGGGCGGGGGGGTCCCTCAGCCCAGCCTGTGCCCTCTCGCAGTCTGGGACCCCTCGGGGGATGTCCACCTGCTGGCTTAGGCCCGCTCCCCGTGGGGGATCGGGCCTAAGCTGGCAGTCAGACATCCCTCTGGCAGCCCAGGAGCCCTCGGGGGATGTCCACTTGCCAGCGGGGACCAAGTCTAAGCTGCAGTCGGACATCCTTAGCTCTGCTGAGGAGGCGGGAGAGGCTTGTGGCTGAGGAGAGGTCCCCCTGTGGGAGCGCACTGACCACCAGGGGGCAGCTCCTGCATTGAGCATCTGCCCCCTGGTGGTCAGTGTGTGTCATAGTGACCAGTCATTCCCAGTCGTTCTGCTGTTAGGGTCAATTTGCATATTACCCTTTTATTATATGCTTGGTGCATGGGTGGGGGCTGGCTGGTTTGCCCTGAAGCGTGTCCCAGATCAGGGTGGGGGTCCCGCTGGGGTGCCTGGCCAGCCTGGGTGAGGGGCTGAGGGCTGTTTTCAGGTAGGCTACACCCCCTTCAGGGTGGGAGTCCTGCTGGGGGGCCTGGCCAGCCTGGGTGAGGGGCTGATGGCTGTTTGCAGGCTGGCCACGGCCCCAGCCACCCAAGCTCCCAGTGGAGGCTGGCTAGAAGCAGGTATCTGATATTTGTTTATTTTCTATAATTAAAACTTTGTTGCCTTTAGCGGAGGCCACAGCCGGCCAGGGCAGGCGGGAAGCTTGGCTTCCTCCATCGCCAGGGCAACCAAGCCTCCTGCTTGCTCCAGCTCTGTGGCTGCTGGCTGCCATCTTGTTTGGGTTAATTTGCATATAGTTGCTCTGATTGGCTGGTGGGCGTGGCTTTGGGGCGTAATGAAGGTATGGTCAATTTAAATGTTTCTCTTTTATTAGATTAGATAGTTAACATTTATCTCTTTTATATGTAAGAATACTTTCTAAACTAAATACTTTTTATTTAAAATTTTATTTCAGATTGCAAGTGAAACTCCTTTAGATGTTGTAAGTATTATTTCATTTACCCCCTACTATTCAGACTATTATAATTATTTATTTGCTCTCACCAGAACTATAGCCCATTTTACACATTCCTGGGAACAGAGATAGTGACAGAAAACATGTATGCGGTAGGAGGGAGGAAGGGTAGGGGGAGGTTCTTACTTGGTGGTAATTAAATAGCATTTTCCTCAAGCTCTTAGTTTGTAGTCTCCCTCAAAACTCTTAGCCTGTTTCAGGATGATCTATTCTATAAGTTTGCTGAGTTTAGTTTTTATTACATAACTAGAGGCCCAGTGCATGAATTTGTGCACGGGGTGGGGGGCACAGGAGGGACCGCAGGAGGTTGGCTGGCTGGCCGGGAGAGGGACTGTGGGAGGTTGGCCGCTGGCTCTCAGCCCCCTTGGGAATTGCGCCGCATCCGCCACCACCCACCCCCGGTTCCCCGTCCCAGCCCGGGCCCAAGGGCCCTGGCAGAGTCAGGAGAGGAGGCAACGGTCACCGGGCCAGGCGCAGAAGGAACGGACACCAGACACCAATGCCACTGTCATGCCCCACCATCGTGCAGTTCCCCGCCCTCCCCCCCCTTATTTCCCTCGCTGCCATGCTGCCACCACGAGGATGGAAGAGAGAGAAACCCTTGTGTCGAAGGCTGACTTTCAGTAGATCGCAGTGAGGGAATTGCTCTGCTACATATGAAACCCTGACTTAGAAGCAGATCTCTATGAATGGTTTAGCACCAGGAGCCGATGGGGGCCAGCTGGCCAGGGGGAGGGGCTGCAGGAGGTTGGCTGTGGGAGTGCACTCACCACCAGGGGGCAGCTCTTGCATTGAGCGTCTGCCCCCTGGTGGTCAGTGCATGTCATAGCAACTGGTCGACCAGTCGTTCCGGTTGTTTGGCCATGAAGGTCACTTAGGCTTTTATATAAATAGACTAGAAGCCCAGCGCACAAAATTCATGCATGGGTGGGGTCCCTAGGCCTGGCCGGTGATCAGAGCCAATCGGGGCCTTCTGGCTGCCGGCCGGGGCCTTCCTTCATTCCACACCGCCCCCTGGTAGTCATCGCATGTCATAGCAAGCGATCAGTCTCCCAGTAGAATTCCCGTGGGGACAATTTGCACATTAGGCTTTTATATATAGAGAGAGAGAGGGTCTGAGATTTTTACATTTATATTTATGTATAAGTTATACTCTGAAATGGATTTTAACTTGGGGGGAAGGGAGCAGGGATAACTGCTATAGTATATCTAAAAATGTCATTTCTGACATTTAAAATGCTTTTCTTTCTCAGTTAATGGAAACCTCCGGAACAGACATGCTGAGTGATTCAGACAATAGAGCAACAATAAGTCCTTTACACTTGGCTGTGAGTAGTATTGCCTGCACAGCCAACTTGATGGCTGGTTTACTGAAAATGCCTCATGTCTGTGCTGACTCAAACTAGTACCCAGAACTTTTGATCCATGTAATGATGATCATGGAATTAAAACTTTAAGAACTTCCTTATTTAGAGAATTCTTGAATGTACTTTTATGTTTTGTTTTGTTTTGTTTTGAATGTTCTTTGGGTTTCCCCCAAGGCCTAATCTAAGGGAGAGAACATACCTGTGATGTGAATTTAAAACCGCACTGTCGTAGTAGAATGGCTCCTAACTTGCTGAACACGTGGTATAAGAGCTATAATTTCTGTGGTGTTTCTGTAACTTTTGCTTACATTGTGATCTTGGGATGCTGACTGGGTATGTGTTCATTGGTCCTTCGATTGCTCGTGCTATAGGATTTAGCCATGTGCTGTCTCTTTTAGTTTGGGATGCCTCTGAAGTTTTCCTCACTAAGAGGAGAAAGGGGAGAGTGTGACAGTTCTTTAAGTCAAATATGGGAATGAATTACCTTAGGAAATTTCAAGCAGAGCCCAATCTAGTTCTTTCTGTGCTGAAGGAAGAATTTATTTTTGAAATAAACATGTTACAGTTGAGGGAAGAGTGGGAACTTTGAGAATCAGGAGACTTGGGTCTGTCACCAGGTATATTTGTGAGACCGCTGATTTTAAGTATAGTAAAATGGTTACAGTGGTACTACTTAAGCTAATATGGATCACTCCAGGTTCAGTGATCCATTTAATTTGTTCTTCTCACATAGACTGTTATATTCATCCTGATCTCCTTGCATATGTCTTAGCACTGACATGTGCATGTTGACTTTTCTGCTGTGTCTTTCTCCCCACTTCCTTGCCATGTTCTAAATAACTAAGAAGGCATGCTGAAGCTGTCTGCTTCCTTGCCCTTTGGGTCTTTGGAAATATTATCTGCTCTTCAGACTTGCATAGTAAATAAGTCATCCAGAGGACAAAGCCAGCATGGAGAAAATAGCTGTTTTACAGTTGGTGGCAAGAAATGAAGTCTGAGTAGATGACTAGGCAATTCTTCTTGCATCATCGTCATCATTCTTAAAATGATAGCACTGTCATTTCTTGAGCACATATTAGGTGCCAGACTAAGCACTTTGCCACGTCTTGAATAGTTATCTCAAAAACTATAGTTTTTTGTTGTTGTTTTTTTTACTAGTTTTTTATTTTATGGCTAGTGTGAATGGTGCTGCTATGAGCATGTGTGCTAAGTAGTGTTTTAAGCTGGAATGAGAACAATTTTGTAATTTAGTAATTAGACTTAATGAAATGTGGTTATGCCACCACTTCTGCATTTGTATCTACAGTGGGGCCTTGACTTACGAATTTAATTCGTTCCGAGACCGAGCTCGTTAAGGTGCTCGTTAAGGAGCTCGTTAACTCAAATTACTCTGTCAACTCAAAGCAAAAAATCGGCTGAGAGATAGCTGGTATCTCAAAAAACTCGTTAGTTGGGACACTCGTAAGTCAAGGCCCCACTGTATTTCTGGGAGGTTTCAGAAATTACTTGAAGTGGGGTTTTTTCCTTCCAAACTCTTCTAATCTAGGACAGTTTGACAGTTAAAACACAGTGGCTTGAGGCTTAGTGAAATTGGTCTTGGTTCCTGTCTTCACACATACTAGTAAACATACAAGTCTCCAGCCTCTACAAGGACATCATGAAGGAAAAAACCCCTGTGGCAAATCGTCATGGCTCCTAGTCATCCTTTTTTTCTCTCTTCTTTTCTTAACTGTCTTCTGCATAAACCGTGTTTCTCAAAGTCCATTCATTTAGTAGCATAATTTCACTGATCTGGTGAGGAACAAGGTTGGATGTGGTCCTAAAACAGTAAAAGTTCAGTGATTTCCAGTCACTTGAACCTTTGAGATAGTCAGAAACATCAAAGAGATCAGTAAGGCCTAGAGCAGGGGTGGGCAACCCCTGGCATGTGTGCCAAACATGGCACGCCAGTAACTTTTGCTGGCACGCGAAACCCTCTCTTATAATCTTCCATCTACAGTTTTTTTCTTAATATCGACTTTTTTATTTTTCAGATAAATTCAGTGTAGGTGCATCTTAGATAAATACATAATTTTACATAACAAGTTATCTTAAAGACCATAGACATGGATTGATGAGAGAGGGGAAGAGCAATTTCTATGCCTCTGCCTTAACTCTCCCTGCCTTCCTAGATCCGACCAGTGTTTTGGTTTCATCCACATACACTTGTGAATCTTTGTTCTCAGTGATGAATTTTGTTAAGTCTCATAATAGGAGTAGCCTGACGGATGAAAGTAGTAGCTCGTGCATATCTCTGAAGGTCACGAAATATAAACCTGATGTAAAATCTCTGTCATCAGTGATGCAGCAGCAAAAGTCCCACTGATAATATCAAACGGAGTCATAAAGTTTTCTGTTGGACTATCAGTGTACATGTATACATTAAAAAATAAATGTATTTTTCATCATCATATACTGTGTTTTTGTCGCTCGAATGAATTTTATTATTTCTTCAAGGTTCTTCACATACGTACACCTTAAGAGATATCAAGTAGGCGTAACATGTTCTGAAAAAATTAGGGTTGGCACGCAGAAGAATTTTGAGTCAGAGATTTTGCTGGTTTTGGCACGCACTCACGAAAAGGTTGCCCACCCCTGGCCTAGAGCACCTTTACGCTTGCTGGTACTTCCTGACATTTTCCACAATAAATGGCTTTATAGCCCTTTGATGCAGTGTGGGGCCCTCTCTTAGCTGTGTATCTTTTTTCAGATTAGGAGCAAGTGAGATTTAGCTCAGGTATGGTAGAATTTTGTGTTTTTCCATTCCCAGTGAAAAATTCAAAAGTGATAATTTACCCACCTGCTAATCTGTAGGTGTGAATGGCATCAAAAAATAACTTCTGAAAGTCCCTTAACTACAAAGTGGCCGTGTCAGTGAACTAGAGAGAACATTCCTTTGGTGCTAGAACTGTGTCTTGTTACTGCTTTATGTCCTGCTCAGCATCTAGTCCAATGAGAATAATAAATGTTCATTTGACATGTTGGTTTTTTAAATGAATTATCTGGAAAGCCCTTTTATCAGACTATAAAAAAGCAGAGCTTCAGTCTGACAAATTTTTAAATCCTGTTACTCTATTGTACTGCTAGACAATGCCTCGCACATGGCAGTCATTCAAGCAGGGCTCAGTCTAAGTATTTTTGTGCTAAGAGAAACGTTTATTTTTGCGATAGGGCATATTATTCAGTAGAGGGAGGAGTCATTTTAATTTGAGAAATCAGAAAACTCAAGTACTAGCTTAACTTAGTTGCAGGCTGTCTCTGTAATTTAAGTATAGTGAAATTTTATCAGGGAGTTAAGAGAAGACTGAACTGTGACTGAAAAATCAGACATTGGAATCCAAATAGACTTAGAATGAAAGCTTTAATTGAATCCATGTCATATATCCATTCAATGTCTGCCATTAACCGGACATTGTAGTAGACTCATGAAAACATCACATGTCATTTGAATTTTTATTATTTGCAGAATACTCATTTCTTAACACTATAGCCTATTTGGTTGTTTAAAAAGTTATAGTTAACTTTCTGAATTCTTTACTGAAACTTTGGATTATCTCAAATATAGTAATAATGTGAAGACAAGTTTGCTTGCTTCTTTGTTTTCTAAAGTTTCTGGAAAGTCGGTCTAAGTATATATGTATATATGTATGAATGTATTTATTTTTATTCCTAGGCCTATCATGGTCACCATCAAGCACTGGAAGTGTTGGTACAGTCTTTGTTAGATCTTGATGTGCGGAATAGTAGTGGAAGAACACCCTTAGATCTTGCAGCATTTAAGGGCCATGTTGAATGTGTGGATGTACTCATTAATCAGGGAGCCTCAATCCTAGTAAAAGATTACATTTTGAAGAGGACACCTATACATGCAGCAGGTATGTCAAATATTATGCATGGTTTTACTTACCACTTTCCATCTAAGATTCTTTTCTTTTTCAATTTGACTTTTCTGCTTTGTCTTTCTGTCCCTTTCTCCCGCTAGTACTTCCTATTTTTACCATATTCTAAATGGTAAAATCATTGTCTACCTTAGCAATTGGATTTATGTAAGCCTAACCTCTGAAGTACTTTATCAGCAAAACAATGCAATACAGTTTTTACTTTTTAATGGAAGTTATTTCAGATTGATATGTGCTTTTGTTTAACAATTGATAAACATTTTGACTTGCTCTACCAGGGCACTGCATTAAATATCTATGTAGACAGTTATTAAGCACTTACTTTATGCAAAACTACTCCGTGATGCGATTTTATAATGTTGTGGTTGTGTGGAAGTGCAAAAGCATGTAACCGTGTCATTGTGATGACTTGGTATATCTGTGTATCGCTAGCAGATGCAGATTCACAACTCTACAGGGATTACTACAAGGCAGTATTCATTTTATTTTATTTTTAAAATTCTTCATTAATTTTTAGGGGGGGGGGGACATTGATGTGAGAGCAGAACATCGATTCGTTGCCTCCTTCACACTTTCTACTGGGGATAAAGCCTGCAACCTGGGCATGTGCCCTAACTGGGAATCGAACCAGCAACATTTTGGTGCATGGCATGATTCCCAACCAAATGAGTCACACCAGGCAGAGCAAGGCATTTTAAATAACCAAGACTGGTACACTTAAAGAAATCCTAGCCAAGTATTTTTCTCATCCCCGATAGGCCATCTCTATATGATTAAAGTCATTTCACTTAGTTTTTATAGAGTGATCCTTAAGGACGTATTTGAATATTGAAATTTTGCTTCTAGTCTTTTGAGAAACCTGCATTTTAGAAGACCATAGGTAAAACTACCTGTTGCTCTAGAGCAGCCTTTCAGAAGCTATCAGATATTCATGCAGGGCTCAAAGGCAGAAGTTTTAATAATGGATTAAAACTCAATAAATGTATGAATATAAACAGCTAAGAGGTCAAAATGCTATCATTTTCTATTATTCCGAAAAAGAGGGAGACTATATATATATATATATATATATCATTCTGCAACTTGAAAAATTATCAGTACATCTCATTTGCAGTTAATTTAAATCTTTCATGGAGTGTTTGCACTCTTAATAGGTAAAGATTGAACCAAGACATTAGCCTGTCCCTCACAGTGTCCTGAACTCTGAGTCCCAGCCACTGAAAGAGCTACAGCTATAGGTTACTGTTAATACCTTTTTTCAGTAAATGGAAGCCTTTGCTCTGTAGATGCCTTTCACATTTGGAGATCTGCTTGTTAAGGGAGCACCTTACTCATGAATCGTGAAAGGACGTTGAGTATTTTTTGTTTTTTCCTGGAGGTGAATTGTAATTCTTTTTAGTGCCAAACTAAAAGGTAGCTCAAGTGACAGTGTTTTGTTTCATAAAATGTCAGGGCTAGTGTCAGCAGTGGTGTCAGAACTCTGAAAGATTCTCTCTTACCCTCTTGCCTTTGCTCTCATGTCGGAGAATGGCAGCTGCTGCTTTATAAGATCACATCTAAAATCAGGAAGGAAGGAGGGCTTTTCATTATCCAGAATAAAAATGTTTCCCAGAAGCCCTCTAGATTTCTTAGCATCTCATTGGTTAGAGCTGGACCGGTACTCACCTTGAAACCAATCACTGGCAAAGGAAAAGAAGTTATTGTGATTGACTTGGTCTAATGATTTCACCCCTTGGCTGGAGGCAGTCCACCCTCCCTGACCACATTGCCACCATAAGAGCTCTAAATAAATTGATCATTCTATTAGGGCAGATAATGAGGTATGGGTAAGGCTGTGATTTTTATATGAAGAATTTATATCCTGTTTAATCAACAAAAGCAATAGAGACCTTCTTTGTATCTACAGATATTTTTCTTTCTTGCCTATTACATTCAATAAACTATCCCAAAATTATATCTAGGAAGTGTGCTCTAAGATGGACATTTTCTATTTTATTATTACACTAGAAGCCCCGTGCACGAAATTCGTGCACTGGGGGGTGGGGGTTCCCGCAGCCCAGCCTGCCCCTCTCAGAGTCCGGGAGCCCTCAGTGGATGTCCTACTGATGGCCACAGTCTGGCAGCAGAGGCTCAGAGCAGGTGTCCCGTGTGTGTGTGTGTGTGTGTGTGTCTGCTGGGGCCTGCCCCCAGCCGCGCCACATAGGCTCGAAGCAGTTGCCGTGTGTGTGTGTATGTGTGTGTGTGTGTGTGTGTGTGTCCCCACTGGGGGTCTACCCCCAGCCACATTGGAGACTCAGAGCAGGCACTGTGTGTGTGTGTGTGTGTGTCTGCTGGGGGCCTGCCCCCAGCCACACCATGGAGGCTTGGAGCAGGAGCCCCTCTGTGTTGATCTCTCAGGCTCCTGGCCTCCACTGCATGTTGTACTCTCCCTTGAGCTATGGCCAGAATGGGGGTGCTGCTTGCAAGCCGGGCTTTCCTGCTCCCGGATCCCCATGGCGACTGGGGAGCAGGCCCAGCTGAGGGCTGCCCACAGACTGGGCTTTCCTGCTCCTGGATCAGGCCCAGCTTGGGGCTGCCCGCAGGCCGGGCTTTCCTGCTCCCTGATCAGGCTCAGCTGGAGGCTGCCTACAGGCCGCACTTTTCTACTTACCGATGGCTGGATCACCACAGTGACCCAGGGCCCAGCGGCACTTTCCTGCTCTCCAATAGTCATAGGGTCCCGGCTGGGGGCGGGGCTTAGTAGTGCGGGGCTTAGGCGGCACGGGGGTCCCAGCTGGGGGCTCAGGTGGCACATAGGGGTCCCAGCTGGGGGCGGTGCTTATGCCCCACTGCCCAGGGCTGCACATGGGGCCCGAATGGCAGCTCGCGCTGTCCCGCCCTGCCTGTAGTATAGGATAGAGGCCTGGTGCACAGGTGGGGGCCGGCTGGTTTGCCCTGAAGGGTGTCCCGGATCAGGGTGGGGGTCCCACTTGGGTGCCTGGCCAGCCTGAATGACGGGCTCATGGCTGTTTCTAGGCTGCCCGCACCCCCTTTGGTGTGGGGGTCCCCACTGGGGTGCCTGGCCAGTCTGGATGAGGGGCTGAGGGCCGTTTTCAGGCTGGCAGGTAACTGAAGCTCCCAGCCTCTCCTTTTTTTCTTTTTTTTTTATTCTGGGATTTATTTACTTTCTATGGCTGTCACTGGAGCTGAGAGCCGGCTTTAGCTCTGAGGCCGGCTCCAGCTTGAGGCCTCGGCTGCTGAAAGCAGATATCTGGGCTTTGTTTAGCTTCTATAATTGAAACTCTGTTGCCATCACTGCCGCTCTAAGCTCTGAGCCCGCTGCCGGCTGAAAGCAGGTTTCTGGAGCTTGTTTAGCTTCTATAATTGCAACATTGTTGTATCTGGAGCTCAGAGCTGGGCTGCCGCAGGCCGGGAACCTTGGCTTCCTCCGTCAGTGGAGCAAGCAAGCCTCCTGTTCGCTTTAGCTGCCTGGCTGCCGGCCGCCATCTTGGTTGGCTGTTAATTTGCATATCCTGCTGATTAGCCCATGGGAAGTGTTCAGGGGTATGGTCAATTTGCATGTTTCTCTTTTATTAGATAGGATATAATTACTGAAATGTTTAATTATCACTTTACAGCAACAAATGGTCATTCAGAATGCTTACGACTACTAATAGGAAATGCAGAACCACAGAATGCTGTAGACATTCAAGATGGAAATGGACAGTAAGTTTTAATAATGTTCAAATTATTTTTAGGATGTTTGTTAATCTTTATGCTTTTGCCCCTATTTTAGTAAGCCTGTCATAATATGTAACTGAGTAACATCAAATATAGTTTTTTAAATTAACTATGCTTTAAAGTTGCATCACGAAAAGGCACGTTTAGAAAACAGGCATGTGCGCTGTTTTTCATGGAGTGGAGTCCTAACTGGTAACACTGAACCTGTTCCTATTGTTGCTCAGGACTCCTCTGATGCTGTCTGTTCTCAATGGGCACACAGACTGTGTTTACTCACTGCTAAACAAAGGAGCAAACGTAGATGCCAAAGATAAGTGGGGAAGGACAGCATTGCATAGAGGGGTAAGCAAAAATAATCCCATTTCATTTCGAATTGTTTTTATAATCTCATTTTGCCTAAACTGAACTAGGCTGTTTATTTTTCATCATTAAATTTTTACCAAATAATCTTTACTCTTTTCCTTCAGTATTGTTTTTGAATGCTAATTTATCACAACTATTTTCTTAAACATTTCTACCTTAACTTTTTCACCTTGAAACGTCATTATTTTTATTGAATTATAAGTTCCTCTTCCTGTTTTTCATGCTATTTAAATCATGATAAAGTTACTGCTTTAACTGACTCTTTAAGTCACTTCCAGTAAAAATACTGAGTTATTCAAAAATGATAAATGCATTGTGAAAGGATATGAGGAATATGGACTTTAAAAATATGAAATGTAAAAATTTTAATTAGCTATAATTGGCATGTAATACCCAACATAATATATTCAACTATATGCAAACAATCTTTCTTTCAGGCAGTTACAGGCCATGAAGAATGTGTAGATGCATTGCTTCAACATGGTGCTAAGTGCTTATTTCGGGATAGTAGAGGGCGGACACCTATCCACTTGTCAGCTGCCTGTGGACACATTGGTGTTCTGGGAGCCCTTTTGCACTCAGCAGCATCTGTGGATGCAAATCCAGCCATAGCCGACAATCATGGATATACAGCACTTCACTGGGCTTGCTATAACGGTTAAGTATACAGATACAAACTTACATTAAATGCCTGTTATGTGCCAAACAGGGACAGCTAACTAGCATTTGAGATTCCTGAAAATGACATATTTATAAGGAAGATTTAAAGTTTAAGATAAGTAGGAAGCCTAGGAACAATTTACTATGTAGTCATAACGTACTCCAGCTCCTTATTTTGTTAAAGCCAAGACAGTAATGGTCAAAGATGTTTTGACATAAGCTATCGCCAAGTTTGAAATTTTTCTGAGACCTTTGCTTCAGGTATTTGCATTTTAAGATACTTTTATAATATTATTTCCAGTGTCTTTTATGTAGTATGCTTGTATTTTAATTATGTTCTTTTACTTTCTAAATGTACTTATTTTAGGGAAAAACTGACTAAGGTAGGAGAAAAATGAAAATGCATCACATTCTAAACTGAAATTGTGTATTTTTGTGAGCATATTCTTAACATCCTCACATCAACAGTACATGTATGCTCAAAATTTTAAGGGAATAAAATTCTAGCAGATCATAGAAGTAGAACCTTTCATGGTTAACTTAACTTTGATGCATGGTTAGAACAGACTTACCTTTAACTTTCAAGGGACTAACAGTCTCAGTTAGTCCTTTTACAGGCAGGCTAATTAAAGGTTCTCAGAGAAGGATAAAGCAATTTTTTAAGTTATAGATGTTTAAAATAGAGTTTAGCTTGTGAGTTTTCACTAATTAAAATAATGTAAGTAATGAAGCATATTGAGACGTGTTAATTTTTTCCTTGTGTAGGGGCATATATTTGACCATCTTAGAAAACACTCAGGTACATTGTGTGCAGTAGGAACATAAATCGTGTCAGAGTTTGGGCTTAGGCAGATTGGGGCGTGAATTTCAGTGTACCGGTAGCATTCAGATTAAAGTTAGCTGTGAGAGTGTATCTACAAAACTATTTCACAGTTCTAACAACTTTTTCTCAAAAGGTAGAGAAAATATAAATTTCCTCTTTATGTAATGTTAACATGATGAAAGAAGAGAAGTCTGAATCTTGCAAAATTCTAGTTTGTTTTCATAAGCATCTTCTAGATACAATATTTTGGTTTTCATATTAACAATTCTTGTGTGAGAATTCTATTCTTTTACTATGAGAAAGTTTTGGTCTCTTCTTGAGGATTATTCTGTGATGACCATTGGTCATCCTTCAATTCTGAGTACTGATGGCACCATAAAAAAAACTTAAATAATTAAATGTATTGCTAGTTGAAAAGTTTTGTCAGTTTCATTTTCTACTACCTTCGATCCTTAGCCAGCACAGCTTGGAATCCTATAAAGCCTTTGGGTTTCAACCTCTCTTTTTCCCTTTTCAACTTACTAAAGTTGGTATTTCATGAGTATAGTGAAGTAACCAAAGATTAGTCTTAAGTCAAAGAAGTTACTATATTTTGCCATTGAAATTTGATTTGTTTTTATAATGTATCTTGAAGATACTTTACAAGTATAAGGAAAACCAAAAACGTAATATGGTAGTAAAACATCTGCAGATGTGAAATTTATTTATTTAAGAAGTCTGAGATAAAACTAGTCTGAAGCAGACGTTTATTGCTTTTTTTTATGTATCAGTGAGAATTAACATTGGAAGAACCACAAAATAAGGTATTTTTCCTCAGATAAAGAACATTTAGTTATAAATAAATTGCTGTAACTGTTTTTTGGGGAGTTGCTATCCATAATAATATGCAGGTCTTTATGCAAAACACTGTTTCCTTAAAGTGAGTTTCTACTCTATCACTACTGAATTTAGACTCTCTAAGCCAGCGGTTCTCAACCTGTGGGTCGCGACCCCTGAAAATACATCCTGCATATTAGATATTTACATTACAATTCATAACAGTAGCAAAATTACAGTTATGAAGTAGCAACGAAAATAATTTGATGATTGGGGGTCACCACAACATGAGGAACTGTATTAAAGGGTTGCGGCATTAGGAAGGTTGAGAACCACTGCAAGCACTTGTGTACCAGTGTAAGAGAAAATTTTGCATGAACTACTTGCCTGGTTGCCATTTAAAGATCGTAACAGATGTGTCTAATTTCCAGACTGTAGCAAGATTGTGATGTTTCTGAATTGAGCTGGAAGACATTAGTGTTGGCTATATGCAATAAGAGACTATAATACAGCCTAAAATTAATACCATATTTATAGCCAAATGCCTGTTTTGTAATTTGGCATTCTGAGAATAGAGTGTATGAAATGGTTTTACTTTGACTGGTAATTATTGTACAGCTGAAAAGAAAATTGGAAGCACTCCCCACTCCAACAGAACAGAAAACATTGTTTCCTTCAAAATTGAAATGGAATGGCAGCAAAGTTTTATAAAAGAACTGGTTATACATACTACACTTTAAAGTTCAGATTTTCAATTTATGTAGTCATTTTAATCACAGAACTTAAGAGAATTTACATTATCTCATTTTCTCTTAAAAATGTATCAATTTTTATGAAACTGAACATCCTCAGAATATCCCTCAGAAATATGAAGAAATCAATTTTATCATTCCTTCGTAAACTAAGGCACAAGTGATGAGTTTTTCAACTTGATATGACCCAGTACTAATGTATTTTAAAATAATAAATATATTGCATATTAATAACATTTTTATGAAAAAATAACTATTTACCAAAACAAACAACAAAAATTTAGTGAGAAGAGTGGAAAGCTTTTTTAGTGGCTAGTTTAAGAAAAGACTAATTTGGAATCAACCCAGACTTCCCCAGACCAACCTTGAGAACTGGTATACCAGGAAAATAAGACTCTTAAATCAATACTGGACAACTTTCTATGGTTAATGTTTTGTAATGAGTTAACATTTGGAGAGAGAGAATTAAAGTAGAGTTTCTCAATCTCAGCATTGCTCACATTTTGGGCCAAATAATTCTTTGTTGTGAGAGACTGTCACATGCAGTGTAAGATATTCAGCAGCCTCCCTGGCTTCTACCGCCCTAAATGCCAGTAGCATCCCTTACCCCATCTCCAGGTGTGATAGCCAAATAGATCTCCAGACATGGAGGGGCAAATGGCTCCAGGTGAGAACCATTGGATTAGAGAAAAGAACCAACACAGTTAAAAGTTTTCAAGAACTTTCTTTTCGTGGTAAAAATGATTATAGGATAAAGAAAGTTGAGCTGTTTGAGAATGTTAGAGTAATTTAAAAAGAAAAATTTAGTATTACTATGTTAGCCAGATATTAACCAAGGAAATAAAAAGGCGATGGAAGAATATAATTTATTCCTAAATCAGATACCAGATGACTAATAAAATAAAAGAAGCAACAAATGTTCATTTCATTTGCAGCAATTAGTACAGCAATTATGGTAATTTCCTAAAACCCTGGCTTTGAAAATTAGGTTAAGGTTTGGGTTTTTCCTTGTTTCCAAAGTTGCTATTAAGTAAGAAACAAGTTGCAGAACTAAACATCCCATTTATGTAAAAATTAAAAAGGATGTATGTGTTAGTGTGCATGCAGTAGTATATGCCTAGAGAGTTTCTGGAACTGTTAAGGTAACAGTGACTACAGTCTATCCCAGTGATGGCGAACCTATGACACGCGTGTCAGAGGTGACACGCGAACTCATTTTTTTGGTTGATTTTTCTTTTTTAAATGGCATTTAAATATATAAAATAAATATCAAAAATATAAGTCTTTGTTTTACTATGGTTGCAAATATCAAAAAATTTCTATATGTGACACGGCACCAGAGTTAAGTTAGGGTTTTTCAAAATGCTGACACGCCGAGCTCAAAAGGTTCGCCATCACTGGTCTAGAGACTGAACTGGAAGAAATCTCCCCCCACAGACAAAATAAATACTTGCTGTGTCAGTAATAAACTCCAATAAAATTATTACAAAAAGCTACTGTACTTAGGTCTTGAGGTTGTACTTTGAATTCCAAAGCTCCTAAAAATGTGATGTTTAACAGGTTCAGTGGACTGTTTATTTTTAATCCATGTAAATTTTTTTCTTATTTGTGTGAGGATGTGTGGGTGTATGTGGGCACATTAGTATTTTAGGGAGATTTTAATATCTGATTCTTGCTTATTTATTTAGGTCACGAGACATGTGTAGAACTTCTTTTAGAACAGGACGTTTTCCAGAAGATAGAAGGAAATGCTTTCAGTCCATTGCATTGTGCTGTGTAAGTAAAAACAGAATGAATCAAACGTGGTTTGGCTAAGAAATACACCGTAGCTGTGAGAGTGATCACCTCCTTACCTTACACAGGATAAATGACAACGAAGGTGCTGCTGAAATGCTCATTGATACATTGGGTGCCAGCATCGTGAATGCCACAGATTCAAAAGGAAGGTAGGGATTCAGCTGTGTAGGAAATTGTTTTACTTTCCATAGGAGAAAAAAAAATTTAGTTACAACATTAGCTAAATTATTAAGTTGATTTTTATATTTGCAACTATGAAGTGCTATAAAATCTTAATTATGTTCTCATTGTAGAAGACATTTTTATTATGATTTTTAGCCCGTCTTTTTCTTTTTTAAAACTTGTAATATGTAAAGATTTCCCCCTTTTTTTAAAGAGGTATGTTTGTTACCCAACGAATATTGTTAGTAAAGTTGACATCTTTCTATATAGAAATAAAGGCTGGAAGAGAGTCCAACAGTTGTAATAGATGGCAGTATTTGAGTCAGGGTTGATTTATTTCAATATATCTTTTAATGATACAACATTATTATAGCAATTTTATAATGTATTCTTATTTATATTAGTTTGATTAAGGGTATTTTATGTTATCAGAAATAAATTTTTGTGGCAGAAGTTAGTCCTCTTAGTATCTAGGCAATGCTTTTACAGCATAATCTGTAAACCCTTGAAAATTACTTGTCATAAATTAAGGAATTGTTTTTTGGTTTTTTTTAGTATATGGCATGTAGATTTAGTCAAGTCTCTCCACTTCTCTGCATTGCAGAACTCCTCTCCATGCAGCCGCCTTTACAGACCATGTGGAATGTTTACAGCTGTTGCTCAGCCATAATGCTCAAGTCAATTCTGTGGACTCTTCTGGGAAAACACCTCTCATGATGGCTGCAGAAAACGGACAAACAAACACAGTTGGTAAAGAAACTGGTTAAGGCTTTTATTATTCTAAATATTTATATTGCTTATGTAGAACTTCAATCCTAAGCCCTCTGACACTAGTTCATAGAATTTTCCACTAGTTAGTTACCCCACCACTCCTGAGATTTAAAACCTTTTACCTGCTTACAACACACATTTTTATTCAGGGCCCAAATGTTTTCTTTCGCCCTTACTGAGTGAATAGTCCGCTCCCAGCGAGGCAGTATAAGATAAGGGTTCAGAAACTGGCTAGGGGGCCAGAGTGACCGAATGTGAGTCCTCGGTCTGCCAACTAAGTGACCTTATGCCTTCGTTTTTTAATTTATAAAGTGAGAAAAATAACAGTACCTACTTTATAGGGTTGTTGTGAGAGTTAAATAAGGTATTATTATTCCAGAGCACTTAGAACAGTATTTGAAATTTAGCACTCACAAAATAAATGTTAGTTGCTGTTGTTAGGGTCTTTGACTTACACAACAGCAAGACAATATAGTATGTATGTTTTATATTACAATATTTTTCTTGTACTTACGTTTTTGCTAGCGGTATGTTTTTGCTTTGTATCTTCATTTCTCTACAGTGAGTTAGTAGTGATCTAAGGTATATGTTCATAAACATAAGAATTGATGCAGTTTTTCCTCCCAGAGATGCTGGTTAGCAGTGCTAGTGCAGATCTGACTTTACAAGACAACAGTAAAAACACCGCCCTCCATTTGGCTTGCAGCAAGGTATGTACACATTTTAAGGGCATGTTTTCATTGTTAATATCAACAGTAGCATTTAAAATTTTTCCATTTCACCAAAATGAACAGAGTCAGGGACCAAACCTCTCAAATGATCATTTGCAACAGATTTCTTGAAAAAAAGTACTGACATGTTAGGCACCATGGTGTATGAAAGTCTCCAGTAAGCCAAACAAGTTTTAGAGCACAAGCCTAAACATAATTATTGTCTTTCTTTAACCTTTCTAATCTTAAATATTCTTGTCCTCTCCCCCAACCTCATTCCATCAACACTTTTGGACAAATATTTAAGGTGTTAACCAAGAAAACTCATGGCATATGTATTATATGGACCAGGGTTGGGTGTATTGAGTGAATTAATTTATATTTAATGGTACCCAAATTCTTAAGAGTTATTTTCCATAATTTTAGGGTCATGAAACTAGTGCCTTGTTAATACTGGAAAAGATAACAGATAGAAACCTCATCAATGCAACCAATGCAGCCTTGCAAACGTAAGTATTTTGCGTCTCGTATAAACCTTATTACCTATCATTGTAAATGGGGTATTTTTCTAACATGGGGCCATTGGAATCAGTCACAATCAGCTTATAATTGACAAAACTCATTTCTATAATCATAACAATTAAAAGGTATATTACTGAAAAAGCTTTTGAACTTGAAACTTTATTATTGAAAGTAATGTTTTTTCTTAATTCAATTTTATGGAGGAAATGGAAACCCCCCTAGAATAATACATTATTCAACACCAGCACTAAATGAGGTAAAAAGTTTTCTATGTGTGTATAAGCTAAAGAGATTTCAGAAAGAATCAAGTTCTTAATGTGAGTAGTCAGCCTCTAGGTGACTGCTTAGATCTTAACTGGACATCTCCCATTGTCCTCTCCCAATTTCCATTGGCTATTCTACTCTGAGGCTTGGTATAGAGAAAAATCTATGATACTCATTCCCATTCATGTAGCAATTAGATCCTTTGAGGGTCCAAAAATTAGTCATGGAATCTGTAAACTGTTTTCAAGGCGTATTGGAATTTGTGCTATTGCAATTTATGGTTTTTATTGTATAGTCTATTATACCTGTTTGCCAACCTCATTTTTTAAAGCAACAACTTAAAATGCAATTTAGTTAGTAAAATCTTTTTAAACATTAGTCTTAGAAGGAAACTAACAAAAGCGTTTAGTGAAGACAAGATCCTTGCTAACATGACCCAGTGCTGAACTTACGCGTATTGTCAAGGTGCACGGCACATGGGCTCTGCTGTCCCTCACATCCATCTTCATTGCTGCTGGGACTGGGTGCCTCAAGTTTATAATGTGTGTGTTGTTTGTGTGCAAGTGTGCGTAGGCATGCACATATATACATGTACAATTTCTCTCCCCCCCACCCCCACCCCCAGACCTCTGCATGTTGCTGCCCGAAATGGGCTAACAATGGTGGTTCAGGAACTTTTGGGCAAAGGAGCAAGTGTGCTTGCAGTAGATGAAAATGGTAAGTAGATTCTGCATTTTCTTTACTTAACCTATATCTTACTAGGAGCTCTTATCTTTTTTTTTTATTATTGATTTTTCACAAAGAGGATGGGAGAGGGATAGAGAGTTAGAAACATCGATGAGAGAGAAACATCGATCAGCTGCCTCCTGCACACCTCCTACTGGGGATGTGCCCGCAACCAAGGTACATGCCCTTAGCCGGAATCGAACCTGGGACCTTTCAGTCCGCAGGCCGATGCTCTATCCACTGAGCCAAACCGGTTAGGGCAGAGCTCTTATCTTTTGATAATCCATATTTGAAGTAAACTTGGATATTTTTTATTAGTCAAAGAGGAGAGCTGAAATTAATATTGAATGGTAGTTACTTTGTGGCAAAGGAAATAAGGGCAAGACAAACAAGAAAAGTTCATCTAACAGATTAGCTGAATTTCACATATCCATCAATTAAACCAGAATTAGTGTTTATTAACTTTGGTTTGGTATTACCATCTTTTTTATCTTAGTATTGAAAAAATTTGTCAACAAATATTTATCAAGGCTATTACTTCATTGCCAGGTTCTTAATCTTTCATTAATCCCACTACTTCTACCAGCTACTGCCATATATCTCTGTCCCTCTTTGCAGCAGAATTACTCAAGTTGGCTGTCCTCTGTTTCCAATGCTTCTCTTCTTTCATTCTTTCTTAAATCTCCTCCAGTCAAGATCACCAGTGATCCCCACGATGTTGAGAATCAGTTGTTAGTTCTCATTTAACTTGATGTATCAAGTTTTAACTGGGGATGTGAAAGTTGCAGTCTTGCATAGCAAGTGTCCAATATTTTTCCCAAATAATCTTCATGTTTTCTTTTATGCTGCTCACTGCTAATCGGATAAGTTGGTGCAGATCACTTTAGGACAGGATAAGAGGGAGAGTCATAGTGAGTATCTGTGATTTGATTACAGTTCCCTTATTTAGGTGAACACTCCATTCACACATACTACTTCTTTGAATTCATAACAGGTTAAGGGTTTGTAACTCACTATTTGGGTGGTTAGATTAATTAACCAAATTCACTGGAACTGAAAATTGTTTGTTTCTTATTCTATTTTTTTTTATTGAGGTACACTTGACATGCAACATGATATCAATTTCAGGTATATTCTTTCTCTGATAAACTTCCTTCATTTGTCTTTCAGGCCTCCAGACTTTCTTGGTTTTCCTCTGTGTTACTAATTATTCTTCTTAATTTGTTTTGCAACCTTTCTCCCTCTTCTGTACAACTCTTTAATTTTGGTAGGCTCTAGGACTCAATGCTTGGTTCTTTTTGTTTCCCTACCTGTATTCACTCCTTCGGTGATCTCATTTAGTCCCTTGGTCCTAAATACTACCTGTGCTGAGAAGTCCTAAATTTATATCTCCAGCCCAGACTTCTCATGATCTCCATATTCACAGATCCAGTGGCCTAATTGACAGTACCACATGGAGGTCTAATAAACAACTCAAACATGACATGTCCATAACTGAACTGCAGATCCTTTCTCTCCTCCCCCTGCTGTCCTGATCTCAGTTGATGACAATTCCCATCCTTATAGTTGCTCGGAGCAATAACCTGGAGTATTCCTTACCTCCTCTCTCTCTCTCACCCAATGTACAATCCATCAACAAAGTATGTCCATGCTCACTTTATACTTCTCTACGCCTACCACCCTGGCCTGGATCCTTTTAAAAAATGTTAGAAGATATTCCTCCAAATCTCAGTTTCCTTATAATCCTTATAATGATCTACAAGGCCCTACATGATTGGTTTGCTACTCTGTTCCTCTCTAATCTTATCTCCAGCTCTTCCTTCTCTCTATTCTGCCATGCCAGCCCCTTCTCCCCACGGATGTATAGGGGTCATGATCTTTGTTCTGGCTGTTTCCTCTGCCTGGAACACTCTGTCCCTAAGCAGTCTTTGGCTGAATCCTTCACCTGTTTCAACTCTTAGCTCAAATGTCACCTTCTCAATGAAGCCTATCATGACTACCCTATTTGTACTACATCTGCTGCATACCCCCACCACAGCTTTCTCAGTCCTCAGTCTTATTTCCGCAGAGCTTATCTTCTAACAGCGATTTTCAACTGGTGTGCCCCAAGAATATTTAAAACATGCAATACTTGACTATTTAGTCAGGGGCACTGACCTCTTTTCCCTTAGATTGTCAAATAAAAAAATGACGACAGCCAACACAACAATAGCCATCCAGTGTGAATGAATCAAAATTATAACTATAGTTTCTTGTCAGATCAGCCAAAATATATATTTTTGGTGTGCCATAGAATTTTAGTAATTCATTTGTGTGTGCCTTGAGATGAAAAAGGTTGAAAATTGCTGTTCTAACATATCGTTTACTTTTGTAAATGATAGTTTACTTTTTTTATGTCAATTGTGTGTCTACTCTATCCCAATATCTTCTATGAATTCAGATGGCTGTGGATACATTGTGATATCTTGGGGGAATCATCCATCCCTGGGCCTCAGTTTCCTCTTCTATAATGTAGTCTATAAAGTCTTCTGCCCTAGATTTCTATGACTTTTCTACATATTGGTAATTTCTGAATCATTTTAATGAAACCAATTCAGTATAAGACAAGTAATTGAAAACATATCTAAAGATGAAGGCCTTTAGGCTTATTTCCTTATATTAGCTAAGTGAGTCTCGGGATGTTTAACTTTTTTAAATCTTATCTTTAATTCTAGGCTATACCCCAGCTTTGGCCTGTGCTCCCAATAAGGATGTGGCTGATTGCCTAGCTCTCATTTTGGCCACCATGATGCCTGTCTCATCAAGTAGCCCTTTATCATCCCTGTCATTCAATGCCATTAATCGTTACACCAACACCTCAAAAGCAGTCAGCTTTGAAGCCTTGCCTATCATGAGGAATGAACCTAGCTCCTATTGCAGTTTCAACAACATTAGCGGGGAGCCGGAGTACTTATACGCCGACGTGGACGAGCTCAATGACTCCGATTCAGAGACCTACTGAGAGGCTCAGCCGTGTCTAAGGAGAGAGTTCTGACACTAACACTTCAAACTGTGCTTTTCAGGAAAAGGGCACTTTCTTATTCACATACAAACTCAACCTAAGAGGAAAGATCGCAGAGTGAGTGAATATAAGAAATGTGACGACATTAGGAAGAAGACTTTTAAAGGCAAGTTTTGCAAAAGGAGCCTAGAGTCTTGAAATAGACTTGACCAGAGGAAAATACTTTGGTGTCAGATTGCTTTGTGGAATTGTTTAATTTGGTTTTGCAGTGCCAGGAATAATTTGGGACACTGTGCACCCTAATCTGCTTACACAAGCAACACTATTATAAAAGAAGAGATAAGGACACTAGATTTAAATGTTATCAATAGAACTACAATTAAATTTAAGGGCAATAAAAGTTTGGTACAGTAGGCATTATGTGCACAGCAATTGCCAAAGGACCAAATAACTTAAAGGCTTTCTAGTAGAATGCCATTTGGTGGAAACTGGAGTAGGTGAAATGAAACATTATCTAAACCAAACTTTGATATTCTGAAAATGAAGCTGAGATTTGGTTTTAAATGTTGATTTTATTTTATTTTTTTTTTTAGAGAAAACATCTGAAAGCCTTTGAACCCTGTATAAACCATGAGAGAAAGCAGATGTATTTTTACATTTTTTCTTTTACATAAAATTTTTAAAATTCCAAGTTTTATAATATTAGAATTGAAAACCAGCTGACTGGGTGCAGTCAGGGTGAAAATACTTGTGATGCAGACATGAGATAGATTGGGGTCAAGTTACTGTTGCCCAGTTTTGAATGGTTTAGGTTTTAAATTGAACTATTTTTGTTTGAAAATGTAAAGAATTTCCTAGAAGAAAATTTCAGAAAATCCAAAATTAGGTTATTTTCACCCTATTGCAGCTAAGTGGTCCTGGGGGAGTTTTTGATCTCACTACTTTGGATGGTACACCTTCATCACTTGCTACTTTTGTGCCTCCATGTGGTTCGGGGAGTGTTTGTTGTCATTGTTTAGTGGAGAATCAAATCACTTGTTATTGATACATTAACATCATTAGGTCTCTCAGAAGTCATTTGCATATTGGGCAAGATTTAAAATACTAAAATCCTTAGGTCCTATTCAGATTTGTGGGAAAGAAGCAATTGCCTGCCAAATTGGAAAACTGCCTTTCAAATAACAGAGAGAGAGGGTGGAGGAAGAGAGGGCTGACATTTAGGCTTTTAAACAACAATTTACATGGTTCTGCGTTTACTGTAACTGTTGCTTTCCCAGTGAGAATGATTTCACACATGTAGGGGGTCTTACAGGTCTGGGTAAAGTTCCATACATTTTCACAAGATGATACCCAATTTCATTTATCTTTTTTGTATTGTAAAACTGGAAACTTTATGACACTGTAAATTATCAGCTGGTTTTTCTGAATATGAAGTGTGAAAACACAGAACAGTATTTTGATCTATTTGATAATTTTGTGGGGTTTTTGAAGAATTAATGAGCATGTACATAGAAATAGTGACTGCTTGAATACTGTACTTACTTGCACTCTTTCAGTACATCGAGATTCCTGTATATTTTAGAGTATAATAAAACACAGATGTGAGTTGTATTTAATGAATAATGTATTTGTATCTGTGCATATGACCTAAAAATCTATAAAATTTCTAGGGCATTGACTACTAGATTTTAAGCATTTTTTCTAAAATATTTACAGAAATTATAAATGTAATCTTCCATCTTTTCTTTATAATATAAAAAAGTCATAAAGGACCCTTCCTAATTATTAGTGGTAGGAAGGTGAATATGCATTTTAAAGACAGCAGACTACATTTTCTATTGTACCTTTTGAAAAAAGAAAAAAAAAAAACTCAAGAGGATTCTAAAAGTATACATATGTGTGCTTTCTCTTTCCTTTTAGGAATTCTCTTCTGAATTCCCTGAGGGAATTTTCTAGAATCTCAGAATTGAAAGAGACCTGAGGTTCATCCAGTCTAACCTCTTAACAAATGCAGGAGTCCCTTCTCCAAGGGTGATCTTTCCACCTTGAACACTTCCAGTGACTCTACCTCACCTCGCAGTCCATTCAGTTGTTGAGCAGCTCTAACTGTTAGCAAGGTCTTCCTTAGATGGAGCTGAAGCCTCCCTCCCGGTCACTTCTGTAACCTGGGCCGGGTCTGTCCTCCAAGAGAACACAGAACGTTGAAATGCTGATCCTCGTGCCCTCTGCCATGTCTTCTCTCTTTCAGGCTGTTTGACTCACCTGCGCTGATTTCCAGAAGGACTCGTTAGACACGCTGTTAGATCTTCCATATCTGGTGAAATCCAAGGTGTAACTATAAAGTAACAATCTGTTTTTAATTTATCCTCACACCTATCAGAACTTAGATCTTGCATCACTTTGTGTAAATGATGCTATTACTGAAAATATTGGTGAGGTGGTTCTTTGCATTGTTTGTCCACTAGGAAAACTATTTCATTGCTTTGTGATCCCATTTTGTGATAGTCTGTACCCCAGCTTGATCAACTGCTTCCTTTGGTCTGCACCTGATGAGGGGAAGCCCAAAGTGCTGTCCCAAGTAATATCCGAACAGCGTAAGTCATGTTGGAGTTAGTGCTTGGACAGTTTGAATGAATGAACACAGCACCACAGTAAGTTCCTTTATAGTTACACCTTGTATGTCGACAGCATTCAGGCCCTGCTCTGTAGTTGTTTATCCTTGCACAGAGCAGAAAAGCCTGTTTGCTTTTAACTTCTGCATGAAAGACAACATCCGAAATACCTGATGTGTATTTTCATAATACCAGCTTCTGCTCTGCAACTACTTTGGGAGAAATGGTGGTAACAGCAGATGGCCTCCTTTCACGAGACACTCGACTCAAACAGTGCCATTTAGTTCAGGAGATCTCTACGTGTAGCTGTCAATTAGGGGTTTAATTTGGCTTATATTGGAACCTTTTAAATGAAATAAAGTTTTCTAATGCAATAAATCAAGTGTCTTTCTTTTTTATATGCAAACTTCTTTTATCTTTTAATGTCTAATTAGTGTTCTGTTACAAGTTTTTATCTTTAGAAAACTTGATTTTTCAATAATGCTCTTTTGGAATTTAGATGAACCTATCTAAGTGGGTTTTTCATATATATTCATTCAACATATATTTATTGATTGCTTGCTTGCCATATACTTGAGGGTGAGAATGGGCAGAAAGTGACCTAGAAATGGTGGTCTTGTCCTCTAGGAGCTTATAATTTCGTCGTGGGAAGACAAATGCCTGAAAGTAGAAAGTATAGAAATATAATTGAAGTAAAAAGGCAGTACAAAGAACAGTCGCCTTTGGGAAGGAAGGTCAGAACAGGTTTTATGGAAGAGGTGGCATTTAGGCTGGACGGATAGGAACAAACACGATTTGAGCAGGTGGAGAGGGGCAAATGAAATCCTAGGTGAAAATGGTTGGTAGAGGGGGATAGATTGAAGCAGATATCAGCACTTAGCACTTCTGAGCATGAAAAGATCATAAAAACCTACAAAAGAGCTCATTATAAATATGTACAGGGATAAAAGTGAGAACAAGTACTACAAATAGGCTATCGGAGGAGCAGGCAAAGAGGACTTTAATAACCTGGCTCAGTATTATCTTATGCTGGTAATAACAAAATGCCTATTCAGTGTTTATCATGTACTAGATAGACAAGGTCGTAAGCACTTGAAATACATCTCTTAATCCACACAATGGTCCTATGAGGTAGGTACTATTAATAGCACCATTGAACAGATGCAGAAATGAGGCAGAGAGGTGACAGAACTTTTACCCAAGGTCTGTTGGCCAGTAAGTAATTCATGAAGCCTAGATTCAAGTCCAGGCAGTCATTTCCCCAGTCAGTGCTTTAACTACCTACTGACCTCTAATATGCTTTCTGGTCCCCGGTGAAATTGGTGATTTTGCAATTGGACCACATCATGGCTACTAAGTTATATAAGTTCCTTTCAGTTTTCTTCTCCTAGGTCACTAATTTTAGAAGAAACACAAATATGACCACAGCAGACGTCTGTTGAACACCTGCTCTGTAATGAACTGTGCTGGCTCTGCGCAGACAGCGATAAAGGAAGAGGTAACAAAATTTGCCTCGTGATGAAGCCTAAGAGGAGGACAGCAACACAATCATCCTGATACTCTTGCAGGTTGGCTGGCAAGCGTGGCGGGGTGATACTGCTTCAAACTGGAGCTCTGGCTGGGTTTGACTACTTGCTGTGAAGTAGGCTTGGGTCTTCTCCAACTAAAGTTGTCCAGAAGTTCTCAGAGGTGACGACAAGCACAAGAAGGCAAGGCTGAGCACACACACCCAGTTATGCCTCTGCATGTATCTCATGTGCTAATACTCTGTTGGCCAAAGCAAGTCACATGGTCAAGCCCAGCCTGGGAGGAATGGGGACCCTTGATCTGCCCATTGGGAAAGGATAGTTTGAGTCCAGTTTTCACAGTTCATTTAGCCCTGAAATGATAAGCCAACTAGCTTGCCATTGGTTTCCATTTATCCATGGGCATGGTTGGTAGTCTTTGCTTTCTGCCTGCTCCTTCCCTTCTTGTGGTACCCCTTCTGGGGTAGTGGTTCATTTGGTAAAACTGGGCAGCAAAAATGTGTTTTGAATTGGAAAGTTCTTCCTTGGCAGTGTGGAACTGATTGGTTAGGTGTTGGATTTGCTCTTTTCCGAAAGGGAAGAGCCAACCTTTTGCCTACCTGAAACTCCAGAAGAATATGGCACCATCCCTTCTCATCTTACTGTGACCATTCCTTCCAAATCAGCCTAACTTTTTTTTTTATTAGTTAAGGTATTACAAATGTGTCCTCAACCCCCCCCCCCCAACCTCCCCCCACACACACACACTCATGCTCCCATCCCCCTGTTTTCCATGTCCATTGGTTTGGCTTATATACGTGTATACAAGTCCTTCGGTTGATCTCTTCCCCTTACCCCCTCCCTCCCCTACTTCTGGGGATTGATAGCCTGATCGCAGCCTAACTTTTAATACAAAAAAAATGTTGGTGCCTAAAGTTCTCCACTATCTAGATTATTTACCATCTTACCCTCACCAGCACTTGTATAAGTCTCCATTCCCCTGCTTCATTCTTTTTGTGTTATTTTTTTCTCATTTCTTTGTGGTTTTTTCACTCTTCTGGCCTTTCTTATGATTATCTGTCATCTCTCTTAATTAGAATTAAAATACAGGCCTATTTAGACCTTCAGCAAACATTTCTTGGGTACAAACTCTGCAGCGAGCACTTTTTAAATACTGGAGCTACACCAGGGATATAATGATGAACCTTAAGAAGTCCCTGTCTTCGGGAAGCTTGTTTTAGTCAGGGAGACAGACAAGAAAGATCATATTATGACTGCTCTGCAGAAAAAGATTTGTGAGAATAGCTGGAGAGCTACTTGAGATTTTGATGTAGAGGGGATGGAGTGGGGGGGAGGGGTGTGGAGGCTAAAAGAATACCTTGCCCATTATGCGCTAGTGCAGCGGTTCTCAACCTGTGGGTCGCGACCCCTTTGGGGGTCTAACGATCCCTTCACAGGGGTCGCCTAAGACCATCGGAAAACACATATATAATTACATACTGTTTTTGTGATTAATCACTATGCTTTAATTATGTTCAATTTGTAACAATGAAAATACATCCTGCATATCAGATATTTACATTACGATTCATAACAGTAGCAAAATTACAGTTATGAAGTAGCAACGAAAATAATTTGATGGTTGGGGGTCACCACAACATGAGGAACTGTATTAAAGGGTTGCGGCATTAGGAAGGTTGAGAACACTGCGCTAGTGGATTGCACAAACAAAATTGTTGATATGAGACACCATAAGATTTTGCTGAAAAAGGTGAGAGAATGTGGAAGTAACATACTATTAAAAGCAAGAAAGGATAGAGATGTTAAGCTAATCCACAAAAGCAAATCTGAGAGTTCTGCTGAGGTTAAGCCAAAAGCATGTCATCAGTAAACCTGAAGACCACTTGTCATTTGAAGAGAGGGACTCTGGGTTGATAAATAGTGTTTCTTAGATGTCTGCTGGCTCAGCCATCCCCAGTCCATGGCGTGTAACTTGCTTTGCCTTCAGATAAAATTGAAGATGGTACAATGGAATCCCCTCAACCACTGAGCCATACCAGTCGGGCTAGGCGTGTATTTTTAACCATAAAATGTTTCAAAATGGTAATGACTTAATGTTTCAAAATGGCAAATGTTACTTGGATCTAATATTTTAAGCAATTCTTCCCACATACCCATTCAGCAGCCTTCCCTATCTGTACTACCTCTTTTGGGGTTCCTCCTCACAAATGGTAAACACTTATTAGCTTAGATTGCCCCCAAGTTTAGATGGCTGCAAAGGACAAGGAAATACAAAAGGAGATGTAAACGTATTACATATTTACCAGGGTAGATGCTACATTTCAAGGGAGGTCTATGGAAAAATTCAGTTTTGTTTAAAAGTCAATATTTGCTTATGGTATTGAATTTGAGAAAAGTTACTATAAAGTAAAAAAAAAGGCATGTGTCAATTTCACATTGAACATTCAGTGACATTTTTCTTATTACAAAGTAAAACATTATAGTAAAAAATTTAGAAAGATAAGCAAAAAGGGTAAAACAAAGCCATCCATCATTTTACCACTGAGATCACAAACACTAAAAGTGATTTTATTTTTCAAAATCTGTAACTGAACAGGAGCCATATTTTCTAAATGGGGTTATATTATAGTATTTATAGCTTGCTTTTTTACTTGCCATATTATAAAATTTTTTCCATGTCAACATATCTACATAAATACAAAGTAATAAATACACATGGTGTTTAATGGCTTCATCGTGTTGAAGATGCCCTCAACCTTATAACCTCGACTCAGGCACTTACTGAGAACATTCCAGGTGCCGAGAAAGTTGCTCAGTCTCAGCCCCAGTGGAATTCGCCACCTGAGGGAGAACTGGACACGAGGACAAATACATAGAACCCCACATGATTAGTGGAAGGCAGCAGAGCTGTGGAGTCCACCTGGGTGACTTTTGGCAAGTTACACAACCTCTCTGAGCTCTCATCAACCCTGTCAAATGCAGATGGGACCATTCCATGGTCTCGGTGAAGATGAGATGAGTCGATGCCCTCAAAGTGTTTAGAGGAAAGGGAGTGACACATAGTAAGTGATCAAAAAGCTATGCATGTACACACGGCCTGCGTTCAAAACCTGGCTCATATAAAGCTGAGTGGCCTTGGGCCAGTTTAGCTTCTCTGTGTCTTAGCTTCTTCATCTGTAAAATGGGAATAATAAAGATAACTCATAGTTATTGAAAAGATTATATGAGTCACTAGACCGGGCAATAGGAAGCACTCAATAAGTATAAATTGATATCAATATAGCAGCCTACTTTGAGTTAAAATTAAAATTAGACCATAGGCCTGGCGGGCGTGGCTCAGTGGTTGAACATCAAACCATGAACCTGGAGATCACAATTCGATTCTCAGGGCACATACCTGGTTGCAGGCTTGATCCCCAGTGAGGGGCTTGCAGAAGGCAGCTGATCAATGATTCTCTTTCATCATTGATGTTTCTATCTCTCCCTCTCCCTTCCTCTCTGATATCAGTAAAAACACAGTTGTTTTGTTTTTTTTTAATTAGCCCACTGATTCTTCTACACTCCTCCCACCAATGGGTGGGGTCTGTGTTTCCTCCCATAAACTATAGGTGGGCTCTGTAGCAACTTTACTAATAGTATATGGCAGAAGTGCCACTGTGCCCATCTCTGGCCCCAGCCATCTGGAGCTGGCAGCTTCCCCCTCCTGTCTCCTGTGACATTCTCTGGGAACCCTCAGATGTCCTGCTTGCAGTCTAACTGTTCTGAGACCATCTTGCTGGAGGGCCACATGGAGAGGCCCAGCAGAGCCTGTAGTGTGCCAGGCACGGGAGTGGGGAAACCGTCTCTGAAGTGGGTCCTGCAGCCCAGCCACTGCAGCTGGAGGAGCCAAGCCGCATAAGCGTGCCCTTCCCCCATTCCTGACCCACCCACTGACTCAGGAGCCGGCTAACGTGGTTATTTCAAGTCATTGAGTTTCAGAGTGGTCCCGTTACTTAGCAATAGATCATCACAACACTGATTATGAAAATCAAAACATTCAACCAATGAGGTGGGAAGGGAGAGGAGCCTCCAGCCTGGGGGAGAGATGATACATGTTACACATGAAGTCTTTGTTGTACAGTGTTCTATAAAAAGCGCTTCCCTGTCTGTGTGGTTGCTGTTTGCTTCCTTATTTACTATTAGAAAGAACTGGGGGAAAGGAATGAGCGGCTCCAAAGGTGTTTGAGCTGAAATCATCTCACAGAGACAGGGATTTAGGCCTGCAGAGGGAAGGAAGGTGCCCATGGACTCCCAGCAAGTTAGGAGGAAGTGGGGCCTGTTCCTGACTCTCAAGCTCATGTTTTAAAATGTTATTTAAGTTCTTGTTTTATTTATTTATTTATTTGTTGCACTGCTTGGCAGGAACAAATCGGGTGACATATGTCCATGCTACATATTCAACATTTATTGCCCCTCCCTAGGAAAGATCTGAAACAGAATTTTACAGAGGCCCGTAGAATACGGGGGGGGGTGGGGGGGGGGACACGACTAATTGCAAAACAGTGAGGTTCTTCATCCTTTTCGAATTCATTTATAATGCCAAAATAATGGTTCTTACTATATCTTTGCCTCTATATTTCTTTGACCCATAATTGCCCTTCCACAAGTCATCTTTTTAAATTGGTATTTACTTATTTTAGTATAAATTTTTAAAATTACTTTTTTAACTTTTATTTATTTTTTAATCTTTATTGTTAAGAGTATTACAGATGTTCCCCTTTTTTCCCCCCATTGCCCCCCTTCCACCCGGTTCCCACCCCACCCCAGCCTTCACCATCCTACTGTCTGTGTCCATAGGTAAGATCTGGAAGATATTTGGTTAATCTCTTTCCACCCATCCCTCCCCCCACCCCTTTCCCTTTGAGATTGGTCAGTCTGTTCCATGCCTCTAATTCTGTTTTATTCACGTTTATTTTGTTCATTAGATTTTTTTGTTCGTTTATTTTTATTTTTAGATTCTATTGTTGATAGTTATGTATTTGTTGCCATTTTATTGTTCATATTTTTCATCCTTTCTCCTCCTCCTCCTCCTCCTCTTCCTCCTCCTCCTTCTTCTTCTTCTTCTTCAATAATACCTTCAACATTTCATATAATACTGGTTTGGTGATGATGAACTCTTCTGGCTTTTTCTTGTTTGTGAAGCTCTTTATCTGACCCTCAATTCTAAATGAGAACTTTGCCGGGTAATCTTGGCTATAAGTCCTTGCTATTCATCACTTTGAATATTTCTGTTGAGAAGTTTCTGTTGAGAAATCAGCTGATAATCGTATGGGCATTCCCTTGTAGATAACTGCTTTTCTCTTGCTGCTTTTAAGATTCTCTCTTTGTCTTTAACCCTTGGCATTTTAATTATGATGTCTTGGTGTGGCCTCTTTGGGTTCCTCTTGTTTGGGACTCTGTCCTTCCTGGACTTGTAAGTCTATTTCTTTTCACCAGGTAGGGGAAGTTTTCTGTCATTGTCTTCAAATAACTTTTCAATATCTTGCTCTCTCATTTCCTCTGGCACCCCCATAATGAAAAAGTTGGTACATTTGAAGTTGTCCCAGAGGCTCCTTACACTTTCTTCTTATTTTTGGATTCTTTTTTATTTTTGCTCTTCTGATTGGGTGTTTTTTGCTTCCTCATATTTCAAATCATTGATTTGATTCTCGGAATCCTCTACTGTTGAACCCCTGTAAATTGTTCTTTATTTCAGTTCGTGTATGCTTAATTTCTGACTGGTCCTTTTTCGTGTATTTGACATTCTCACTAAAATCCTTGAAAGTCTCATGAAGATCCTTGAGTAACCATATAACAATGGTTTTGAACTCTGTATCCAGTAGTTTGCTTGCTTCCATTTCTTTCATTTGTGACATGTTTCTTTGTCTCCACATTTTGGCTGCTTCCTTGTGTTTGTTTCTATGTACTAAGTAGATCTACTCTGTCTCCTGGCATTGGTAGAGTGGCCTTGTATAGTAGGTGTCCTGTAGGACCCAGTGGCCCAGCCTCCCCAGTCACCTGAGCTGGGCACTCTAGGTGCGCCCCTGTGTGGGCTGAGTGCACAGTCTTGTAGTTGAACCTTGCTTGCTGTTGGTGTCTCTGGGAGGAGTTAATGTCCAGGTCAGTGGGCTCTGCGGACCAGCTGTGACTGCAGTGGGAGAGCTGCTATGCAGGAGGTGAGGTCCAGCTGTGAAGCAAGGCAGGCTGGTGCTAGTGCCTAGTCTGGGCCTTTTACTGATAGGTTTGGGGCACACTGACACCAGCTGCAGCTTGTTTGAGAGATTTTACCAAAGTCTGAAGCCTGAACTAGGACAGGCATTTCATATGGAGAAGCTGCTGCAAACAGGTTGGGTGGGACTGCAAATTGGATGGGCAGGGCCTCAGGGAATCACCAGGGCGGAGCAAACAGTGTGGGCCACGGTGATGGAGACTCAGATATGGCTGCCAGTCAGCCCTGCAACAGGGGAGGTCCTAGCACAGGAACAGTGACCCCGGTAAGCACCTGTCTGGGAGAAAGCTGCCCCCCGAGTTCCTGCTCTGATGCCAGACAATCCAGTTCGTCCCGGTATGTGTCTGGGTCCCCCAATGCCACCCGGTGCTGGGAGTCCAGGTAAGTTCGTGCACTGGTCCTTTAAATGGAACACCTGGGTCTCCAGCAGCCCCCCTGTCACTCAGCCACACTCTCCGCTGTATTTTACTACCTGAAGTTATGGGGACTTCTCTTCCCAGCTCTGAAACCCTGGGCTGGGGGTCTGGTGTAGGGCTGGTACCCCTTGCTCCTTCCCGGCAGCCTCCGCAGAGATGATCTCCAACGCTTCCCATATAAACCCACATTCCCACCACAGCCTGGGCAGGCCAGGCCCTACCTCCCTTCTGACTTCAAGACTTGTCACACAGTGTGGCCACACTGGCCTTTTTTAATTCTTCAACTATGACAACTTCTATGGTTGATGTAAATCAGTCTGGCTCTCATTTGCTGCATAACAAACTACCTCCACACTTAATGGCTTACAGCAACAGCAATCACTCACGAATATGTGCTTTGGGCCATGCAGGGTGGGGGAGCCTTGCCTCCGCTCTGCAGGCCTCAGGTAGGATAGTCAGTTCAGGGGGTACTGTGGGACCTGCTTCCAAGAGGAATCCCTCAGCTTTCAGCAGAGAGCGCCACTGGCAGAGGGGGTTGGGGAGCTCGATTTTAGCCTCCCCGCATGGCCTGTGTTTCCTCAGAGTGTGGTGTTTGGGTGTCAATGGTGAAGCCCCAAGAGAGAGCCAACAGAAGCGGTACTGTTGATCATGACCCAGCTGTGGAAATCACATAGTGTCCTGTCTGCCGTATTCTGGTCATTGAGGCAGTCACAGAGTCCTGCCCAAGATTAAAGGAAGAGGCACAGACCTCACATCTTGATGGGGACTAGCAAAGTTCTGGAGCAGCAAATGGGGCTGGAAATATCGTTGCAGCCATTTGTGGAAAATGCAATCTGTCACGAACATCCGTCACTGATTTGTTTTGGATGGTGTGTGTGTGTGTGTGTGTGTGTGTATTTCCTGTGTTTATATGAGCACCAGATAATAAGCCTCCCTAAAGTTTACAATCTTTTCTTATGTGACTTTGCACACTCCATGCTTTCTAGCACAGTAATTTACACGGAGCTAAAGCTTAATTTAGCACCTGATTTTATGTGAGTTGTAAGATATCCATTGCTGAATCAATTTTTAAAGAACTAGAACGCCCAGATCTTATTTTAAAACCACCTGTACGTAACTTTATCTTTCTTTGATTATTCAGGAATTGCTTTAGAACCCTGCAATTTTTTTCCAGATCAGTGGTATGAATTTCAACCATCACGTTCTAGTACTCAGAGAAAACAGAGTGCTGATCATTTACACTTCCTGTAGGTATATTTAGAGTGTGGAAATGAGAAAGGTGGTGTGTTTGCTTTAGTGTAGTGCTATCTCTAGTTAACACATCAGGATCCTATGGCAATAGACTCGGGATTCAGAAGATAAACTACAAACCAAGTCCTGAAGTTAAAGGGCATAGCATCAAAGATGTGATTCTGCCTAAATCAGATGCTAATATTTCAGAAATTGTAAACACTTAAAATGAATCATCGGGCTTGTATGGAGGATTCAATGCAATAGAAGGTTTGAAATAGACACATCCAGTTAGCATAAAAACAAGCAACCATCTACATATGTTATTCAAATGTTGAAGCCCCAGATTAAAAGATGTCAAGAGCATGCCACTGCCAGTTCTCACACTGGAATTATTAATAAAGGGATTATTCTTAAAATAACTGCAAATAAACTCCTTGGTTCAATAAGCTTTCTACATTCACAGGAAGCCTTCCATGAACTTTCAGAATTACACAGAACCTGATGAAGGGCAGGTTTATTTAACTACAAATTATATTTTCCTACTAATTTGTCTTTGGTTAAACAAAACAGTAGAGCAATATATTTGGATGACACAATGTCACGCAGAAAGGGTAATAATGGGTTAAAAACTAATACAAGGAGAGGAGGAGAAATGAGAGTTCTGGGTTGGTAATCTGGAAACTCCAGCTGTGCATTGATCCTGGGGTGGGAATTCCACCTTCTAACTCTGTTACGGGGTGCTGTTAGCCTTGGGCAAGGCACTTCCCTGGCAAACCTCAGTTTCCTCTTCTGTAAAATGGGCACACTTGCCTGTTTCAGAGAACTAATGTGAGGCACTGACGACTAAGGCCTGCACACCTGCTTTGGGAGATGCACAGCATGACCAGGGTCACCTGGAGGACTTCTTAAAACACAGGTGGCTGGGCCCCGCCCCCCAAGTTTCTGATTCAGCAAGTCTGGAGTGGAGCCCAAGAATTTGTACTTCTAATAAGTTCCCAGGAGCTTCTGGTGCTGCTGGCTTAGCACCACCCCGTGAGAACCTCTAGTCTACATCACACTGGGCTGGTGGGTGACTCTGCCAGAGGTGTGTCTGTCCTCTCCTTCGAAGGACACCAGTCATATTGGACGGAGGGGTCGTCCTACTCTGGTGTGACCTCATCCAAGTCCCATCTACAAAGACCTTATTTCCAAGTAAGATCACATTCCGAGGTCCTGGGGTTCAGACTTCATTTCTTTTTGGGGGACACAATTACCAAAACATCCTCCAACTCCAGGAAAGCCTTCCGCTGACTGCAGCCCCATGAGAGGCCTTGAGCCAGAACCACCCAGCTAATCCACTCCCAGACGCCTGACCCACAGACACTGTGAATCACTCATGTTCATGATTGCTTTAATTGTTATGTAGGAATCGGCAACTCACACAAGGAAGGAGACTTGGCAGTGAAGACTAAGGCGTCCACTCCTGCTCACAGATCTTCCTGTCACATCAGTATTTGGTTTCAATCTGGGCCTTTTTGCACAACATTGCACACTATCACAACTTTTTAAAAAGGTTTGCAATACATAAATCCACTTGGTTGAGAAGACGTTTGTTCATTTAGTGGGTGTTTAATGGCATTTCAGAATTTCATTGCAAATCCAAGTGGCTGACTCACCCTTGTCGCTCTCTGAGCAGGGCCTCTGGGCCAGGCCACCTCATAGGCTGCCAGCCAGCATTCTGGACCGGCTGCTCTTGAGTCACGTGCAATGGCCACAGGTACTGAACTGGGCCACCTGTGGGTCAGAGGTGACCCAGGTGGGTTTCCCTCAGCAGTGGCTGCGGGCAGGCTCTCCCCTGGGGCGCTGGGTAGATGCTAGGACTGGACAGCCTGCAAGCAGGGTGTGGTGTGCCTTCTCTAGGAACCGGCCTTTTTAAGTCCCGTGTGCATACAGCTCATTTGTCTCTCACTTCCTCTGCGAGGAAAACCACAGACTGGCCCAGCTGCACCTACATGAGAAACCACATGGACCAAGCCACTTCCCCAAGTCTGATTTGACCAAAAATACATTTCATTTCCTGCCTCTGTGTTATCGTCAAGATTGCCATTTGTTTCCTGAATTTCAGGATCACAGTTGACAAAAGCATATCACAACCATTAGTCATAGGTGTATATTTTTTTCCCTGAAAATGATTTTACTCATTTTCCCATCCTCTACTTTGTTCTGCCATCTGGCAGCTGCTTCTTTTCATTGTAAAAAATCATTTTGTTTTACCACCGTTACTTAGTTCCTCCTCGTTTCTACTTCATGGACAATTTGTTCTGAATCGTCTATAGGAAGTAGCTCGGGAAAAGTCCTAGTACTCTGCTCCGAAGGGTGGGGTGTGCATCCAGCAGGAGAGTCATAAATGGTTATTGGCTGAAGTGGTTCCACCGAGTCTGTATTTGGGACTAGTCTCTCTCAGGCCGATTTGAATCATCTTGGCTTAAAGCAACAATATGCATTTTTAAGATACTTTCTGTTCCCTGGGGTTTGGGGCAGGGTTGCTAAGTGGGTGGCAGCCAGCCACAGCCGGAGCCACATGCTGCTGCCAGCTCAGCCCTGCACCAGGGAGGGCAGGCCAGCTCTGTTGTCTGGTGGGAGAGGTCCCGCTCCCGCTCCAGGGGGATTTCCCAGGGCTTCCTCTGGAATCTGAGCTGTTCCTGCTCATTCCCTGAAGATGTGACTCATTCCAGGCCTTTGTGGGACTAGCAGTGAGTCAGAAGTCAGCAGGGACTTCGCTTCTTCCCACACTGACTATTCAATGCGCAGTCCCCCAATGAGAGAAATGGGGCATAAGGAGGTTTCAATAGATGGTCCAAGGTCTGTGTGGTGAAGAGTAAACAGTGAGGCCAGGACAGTAACCTGGTCGGTCTGACTCTAGGATCTATGCTCTCTATTTTCCTGCCTAAAAGCTGGAAAAAGGCCGGGGCACTGCAGGAGGGTGAGGAAGAATTGTCATATTTTACCTTATATAATTGTGCATAGGCACACACTGTTTTTTTAAAACCTAATTTAAAAAGGGGAATATAACAAAATAGCTACAACACTGAAGAGGCAAACCACAGGCGGCTAATTATCCATCTTTAAAAATGATCCGTTTTCCACTTTAAAAATGATTGGAAACAGTTACTAGGCATAGAGTCAGATTGACTTTGAAATGTCAGATACAAATAATACAGAAATGAGTGGCCTAACAATGTCTTCACACACTGAATACAGTGGTTTGGCATCTGGAACTAAAATGTGGGAGGTCCTTGCTCTGTACCCGGTGGGCTCCCCCAAACACCTGCTGAGTGATTCAATAAATGAATGCTAAAGTGGGAGTTCTGGCAGTTCTGGCAACTTCTCTGCAAGAGGTACAGTGTCTCTCTGCTAATGGAAGGCGGTGGGGGGTTGGGGGTGGGGGAGGATTGAATTCTACCAGCTTTATTCCATCCTGCATGTTGGGCAACGGCAGGGCTCTTGACCAAAGCTAGCGTGATTTATTAAGGCCCCTGGAATCCCTGGGTGAGACACGTTGTGCAGAAAGAATCCGATTACTCACACCTTCCTACTGCTGCCCTTTCTTCAGCACTTTTTCCAGCCCCCCTCTCTCTGGGGCACTGCACTCTTTCTTCCAGTTACTGTGAGTCCTGCCGGACACCTTCCCTTTACGGTCAGAAAGGCAGATGTGAGAAAAACTTCCCTTCTGTTTTTAAAGGCTGCTTCAAAATCCACCCTTCTGGTGGCTCTGGTGTTAGCATTTCATCTGGATAGAATTTTGGCCGCCCAGAATGGAAAGAGGGCCCAGGGCAGCCTTTTCTAACGCAGCTTTTGCTTTCTTTGAGGGTTTGTTTCTTCCCTTAGAAAATGTTTGAGGCCTGTGAAATGCTTGTATGCCCTGGGTGTCACTGAACAATAAGAACAGGGAAACACACACACACTCCCCACTGCCTTGTGGATGTGTACAATATAAACCGGCATTTATTTTGTTTAACTCTCAACGCCAATTGTGTAAGGAGAGATTTGCTGGAGGAAGATGTGGCTTGGAAAAGATAAATGTGGGTAGAAAATACCAAAAAAAAAAAATGGCTTAATAATTTTCATGGAAGAGGAAGAGACGCTGGGGGAATCTGCCTCCCCTGTTTCTTCCCCCAGCTCCTAGGATGGGTAGAGGTGGTCCCAGTGCTGTGAGCCGTGGCCTGTGCGAGTTCAGGGCTGTCTAAGCGGTAGCTAGAGCCCAGCCCTCACTTTCCTTAGTCCCTCTCATACAGCCGCCCATAGAGGGCTGCCGTCACCAGGCCCGAGGACAGTCCACTCTTCCTCAGAAAGTAGTGGTCATTCTCCCAGCCCAGCTGGTCAGGGGCTTCCAGGGTCATCCCTGAGGTCAGAAACAGAGGAAAGATATAGGAAGTACTGAAGTTACCCCACAGGTGGAACTCAAACAACCCCGTGGCCTCCGTGATCTCCTGCCCACAGGTCTCAAAGCCGAGACCCCCACACTTGACCAGGGCGCACACTTGAACATAGTAAGTGCCGTGCACGGTGTGGAGGCCATCGAAGACCCCGAGGGCGTACAGCTCTTCGGACACAGTGGGCCTCTGGTAAAGTAAATGGCAGCAGAGGCCATTCGCACAGACTCGCAGGTAGCCCTCCTTGTCCCACACCGGGACCAGGGTGAAATTGTCATACATCATCTCGGCGTGAAACACGGGAGGGGCATTCATGTTCCATCTAGGGGCCCCATCACAATGGACTTCCTGAGAATCCTTCTCACAGTACGGATCGCCCGCCAAGAGTTTTAAAAATCTGCTATGGGATGGGTCCATTTCCTCTGTGGCATTCTCTGTACCGAGACCCTGTGGATTTTTGGCTACCCGGGCAATGATAAGGTGACCTGTGAAGTTCTCCGTGTCATGGTGCCAGATGGACTTCAGAGGCGTGTGTATGCCACTTCCAGTCATCCCCAGAGACGGCTGGTGGATGTTAGCAGCCAGCAAGTTGACACCGAAGGCTCTGGCGAAAGCGCTCTGAATCTGAATGGCTGCCAAGAGCGGGAGCTGGTTCATCCAGGCGGCCGGAAACACGACGTGCTTCACCTCGGGGTCTCGGAGGAGTTCGATGGCCGGGCGGAAGAACAATATATCAAAGCAGGTAAAGACGCCAAACTTGCCAGCAAAGGGGGTGTCGAAGATAATGTGGTCCACCTGGGGAGGGGTATCAAAAGCTGCCTCAAAGTAGAGGTTGTACTTGCGGTAGTGGTCTAAGAGGGTTCCGTTACTGCTGAACACGACGTTCGTGTTAAACTGGTATCTTCCATCCCGTGGGCACCCTGGGTCACTGCTATGACAAGGCTGCTTCGTCCCGAGGTTGGCCACCAGGAACATCCCTCCCTGGATGGCCATACAGCTCAGGTGCTGGAGGACCTGGAGGGGAAAATAAGGTATAAACGAATGTATAAGTAAATGGATTTTTTAACATTCTGCCTTTGGCCATATAATTTTAAAATAGAAAAGTACCTGTATTGTGTCCATAATATATAAAGAGCTATCATAAATCAATAAAAAGCAACCACTACTAAAATTGTACAAAGGATAAGAAGACCTCAGAGAAGAACAAATACAAATGGCCAACACACGTCTGAGAAGATGTTCAACCTTATTAGTACTAAGGAAATGCAAATTAAAATAATGAGGTTTTTTTTTTACCTTCATAAGGTTGGCAGAAATTCAAAAGGTTATTCTGTCTTACATGGACCAAAAGGTGGGAAAATAGGCACTCATACACTGTTACTGGGGATGTAAAGTGAAATAAAAATCTTTAAAACAATTAAAACTGTGCCTATCTTTCTGCTGAGAAATTTCATTTCTAGGACTCTCACCTTTCAGAAAAACTTAGACATGTTTACAAAAATATGTGTACAAGGATATTCATTGAGACACTCTTTATAATAGCAAGAGTTAAAAAAGAATAAGCATATAGCAGGTTAAAAAAAGGAAATCAATTATAAAACGCATAGAAAAGAACAGATAGAGTTGGATGCACATCAAATTGTTGATGGCAGTTTCTCGTGGAAGGAAAGTAGGATGAGGGTGTGGTGTAGTGAAGGCTGGCTCTCATTTCTTTATTTGCTCTATAAGCATATATTCGTGTATTTCTTGCATCACTGATAAACAGAACGATCCATAGATGAGTAAATGGCTCGTGATATCTGACATTCTTTAACAGGATGAATGTGTGGCACATGGAGTTTGGGGAGTTTGGGTTTCATTTTTTAGGATCCTAGGGTCTCCTTTCAGTCTCATTTCACATGTCTTGGCTCTTGGCCCCTGGCTCGGTTCATTTCTGGATGCCTTTGGCCGACTGAGAGGACGGCTGGGACACTCACACACCTCCGTGTCATTGAATCGGTGGGGCTCCAGGCATGGGTTCCACCTGACCAATGGGGGAGACGGCATGAAGTCCAAAAATGGGTAAATGGATGCTCTTGTAAAGTTGAATCCATGAATGCCATCTTCTGGAAACACTATAATCTGTACACCCTGTAAGTCAAAAACATCCAAGTATACAGTATGTTATCAGATCATGGGAAATACCACTTCATTCATTCGTTCGTTCGTTCATTCATCTGACAGCCATCAAGCAATTGCTGTATCCCAGGCAGGACCAGAGGTTACAAACCGGTGGCTGAACTCTCATCAGGGATCTTAGTCTTGGGGGAGCTGTCTCAGCCTAATTCTGAGGGAACAAAGACAAAGTCCTCTGGGAACAACCATGTACCTGGGGGCATGTCCAGGGAAGGAGGGTTGAAGGCAGCAGGGGTTTGACAAGCAAACAGTTAGGGGTTTGGAGTTCTTGGCGATGCAGTAGGAGATAGGGGCCAACTACAAAAGGCCATAATTATTGGGCTCATTCACGGATGTGGTAGCTCCAGTCCAGGAGTTTTTAACCTTTGCTGTGCACTGAAATCAGATGGAGAACTTCTGAAAAAGACTCCTGTGTCGGGGTGATGCTGGGGTCCACACTGAAGTCTGCTTCGACTGATTACGGATGGGGGCCTGGCAACAGTGTTTGTTTAAATGTTCCCAGGTGACTCTAAGGTGCAGCCAAGGCTGCGACCCACTGGGCTGGTGGGTAAGAGTCAAGCGCGTTGATTTCAGCGTAGAAACAAGGACTTGCTCTGACTTGCAACTCTCCAACTGGGCATCAGGAGGCTCCCTGCGGAACCCTGACCACACTACAAGCCTTTTCCCACAGCTGGAGACATCTGGGCTCCCTGTGATGCCTGCAGCAACCTACAAAACCCAAACAAGCTGGACAGCCCTCAGCTCTCAGTACAAGGGCCTCATGCTTCTGCTATTCTCCGCTTCCGTGGCTTCAAATGTCAAGCCTGGGATATTGCCCCAAAGTGAAAGGGGGGAGGAAGGAGAGGAGGCATGAATAATCAAAAATAATGGGCCATATGAGTCACTTATTTCTGGAATGCACTGAAAACTTTATACATTTTTTTTCGGGTTATAAAATTTTCAAAAGTTTAACGTTAGAAAACTTGGAAGACAGAAAATATAAAGTAAGAATTCACAATCCGGTGACATAAAGATACTTATTGTTAATATGTTGGCTAGTTTCATTCTCTCTCTGTGTGTGTCTAATTGAGATAAGTAAGAGTTTTCCATCTTGAATTTCTCACTTCATAAAACATCAAGACTACAAAGATACCTTAAAAATATCATTTGTAATGGCCATATTTAATTTAAGAGGACACCACAAGTCTATTCTCTATTATTGAAAGGTTGAATTGTTACCAATTTTTGTGATAAAAAGAAAACAGTGATGACCATCTGCATACAGGGTGTTCAAAACACTTCATGAATAATGAGTGTTGTACACAAATCTTTGATTGGATCTCTGATTATTTCTTTTATTGGATCTTTGATTATAAGTGAAATTACTATGTCAAGGGTAGGAGAAGTTGTATGTTCTTAACATACACTGCCAAGTAGCTTTCCAGAAAAATTACACCAATGGACACTCCTCCAGCAGAGTATGAGATAAATGTAAGGGAACATTTTCGCAAACTTGGAAATAAAGCAAGAGGAAGAATATAAGCCTTTCCAAGATACACGAGGGTACTAATTACCCTCATGCAAAGACTATTTCTCCAGTGAATGTACCACTGTTTGGCTTTGCTATTTAATAAAACGTTACGCTAAAGACCACAATTTTACTGCCCCGCAGGACAGTGGCCAGTTTTGTATCTATTGACAAATTCACGACCACATTCATCTGACTGACACACACTATTCTTGGTTAAACCAGCTTTATCATCTTAGAGTTCAAGAAAAGCTTTGACACATGTTCATTCTGTATTTATATGACTCATAGTTTTAACTTTTTGAAAATTATACTTGACTTCCTTTAGTAAAAACAAAACTTTGAGAGTATTGAATGGTTTTTTTAATGGAAAATGTCATTGAAGTTATGTATAGATATTAGATTAATATTAAAATTGAGCTGGATGTCCTGAGTACATATCTGCCAGGAATGAGAAGAGGAACCAAACCTGAGTTGGGGCAGAATGTTGGGCCTGATGTATTACCAGTCCTTTGTAGGACCGTTTAGGAAGTAGGTAACATTCCTGACAAGTGACTTGAGCACCTTTCTGATAACTCAATGAGATCAAGAACTCCTGAGGAATTACGGTTGCCAACCCAGGAGACTGACCAGCCTAATATCTCTAAGCTGGACTCCTTTTCATCCCGACCTGTGGGACGGGAGCTCTGGGCCATGGAGGATGTTTAAGGAGAAACCGGATGTCAGGTTGGGAAGAATAGAGAGGAGTGTCACCCATCAGAAGTTGCACCAGGTCTCTAAGCTCCCTTCCAACATTAGTTGTGTGTGTGTGTGTGTGTGTGTGTGTGTGTGTGTGTGTGAGTTCGCGCGCTCGCATGCCTTGTAGGCTAGAATTTTTCAACGTAGTCACAGAGAGTGCTGTCCAGGCAGTCCTGTCCACCCTGACCCGAGACAGGGACCGTCTGGGGCAGGACCTGTTGGCATGACTGGTCTGTCCCCTAAACTCACAGACACAGGGGCATTCTTCTCACGTGGAGGCGGAACAGGGCTTCCTCCAGCAGCTGGGCTTCCCACCCCACCAACAGGGTTCACCCCAAACTTCCCTTTGGTTATGGGTTTCCCATCAGGGCATTTTCTTATAGTAACATCTGGCACCGACATTTCCCTCTGCCCCACCCTTCCTGGCAGGCGCTGGCAGCGCGGGCCAAGCAGGAAGCCTCCACAAAGGCTGGCACCGAGCTCCCTTTGTGCCTCTGGGCTCAGTTCTGTCTGCACTGCGTTCTCAGGACTGTTCACGGTCTGGCCCTGAGACCAGAAATAAACCCCAAACCATCTGAAGGCAGCAAACAGCGGTTCTGTGGATGCCTCCTATGTCAGGGCAACACTGAATGCCTCAGGGGGCAGGACACGCCACTGTGCCTGGTGGTTTTCAGATTTCCTGCACATCAGAATCCCCTGGGAAGCTTTAAAAATCCCAAGGCCCAGCCCGCCAGCCCATAGCCCATCCAACTCTGCAGGCGGGGACCCAGGCACCCACACTTGTTTAAAACCGGCCGGGCAATTCCTCCACTCAGCCACACTCCAGACCAGGGACCCAGCCCCGGCTTCTGAGACTTGCAGTGAAAAGCACCGCCCAGGGATCTTGCTAACACGTAGGTCTGATTCAGCGGGTCTGGGACGGGGCCCACATTCTGCCTGTCCCACAGGCTCGGAAGGGCTGCTGCTGCCGCTGGTCCGCAGACCACTCTCTGAGCAGCCACACTCGCCCACTTTCTGCTTCAGCCGCCTTTGCAGAGGGGCTGCAGGAACCCCTGACCCAGGGCTGAAGGGCAACTCCCCTGGTTCTGGGAGACAAGCTAAGGCTCTGCCCCGGGAGCACGCCTTGCCTTTTGGGCTGCAGTCATCACTTGCTGCTCATAGATGTCCAGGTTCTGGTTCATCAGCTCCAAGGCCTGCTTGCGGCTGGTGAGAGCTAGAGGGTTTGGACTCGAGATCAAATGGTGCTCGTACACCGCGGCCACGTACTGTTCTTCGTCGCCATCCTCCACCACGCCGCGCTCCCGGGTGTGGGCTCCCAGGGCCACCGCGTAACAGCCGCAGAGGAGAAGAGCGAGGGGACTGCAGGCTCCAGACATGATGGAGACCGTAAATCTGGAATGTAATGAGGCCCGGGGAAAACAGCTGAATAAAGAATCCTGCCAGGAACTTCGCTTTTGCAACTGTGATTTATTAATTCCCAGCAATTAACCTCACCCGCCGTGGTGCTGCCGCTCAAAGAGTTTGTTTCATGTTCCTAATAAAAGGGTATGTGTTTCTCTCCAAACACGTCGCTGTGTTTAAAATGGCTCGCTGTGTTAACAGTCTGGTTTTAGAACATTTCCAAAACAGACCCAGTGTCTGCGTCACTAATCTCTCCTCTGGCTGCACACTTACATTTTGGGCAACAATAATTATTCCGATTGTTTCACATGATTCTGTGACATATTCCACATCCCACAGCCTGCCCTTTATGCACACAAGCATACTACAGGTCCATCACCCGTACCAGCTATGACTGTCGTGATTCTAATAACACAGCTTGGCTTTCCTAGTTGTAAAAACAGAGTGGATTAACATTCTCCCTGCATTCCTTTGGTTAGTAATGAATATGAAAGGTAAGGCTCCCTTTACTCAGCATCACATTCTTTACTTGATGCAGAGAAACTGCTGAATTCCACATGTATGCCAGGATGGACTCTGTTATGAATAGACTAGAGGCCCGGTGCATGAATTTGTGCATGGGTTGGGTCGCTCGGCCTGGCCGGCAATCAAGGCCTATGGGGGGGGGGGGGAAGGGACCATGGGAGGTTGGCCTGCCGCCCCCCCCCCCCAAATCGGGGCCTGGGGGGTGGGATCACGGGAGTTTGGCCACCCGGCCCCCTGATCGGGGCCAATGCGGGGGCCGGTTGGCTGGGGGGGGGGCCCATGGGAGGTTACCCACCCACCCAGGGGTAGCGTGGGGGGGGGGGGGCACAGGAGGTTGGCTGTGGGAGCACACTGACCACCACAGGTAGCTCCTGCATTGAACGTCTGCTCCCTGGTGGTCAGTACGCGTCATAGCGACTGGTCAACTGGTTGTTCCGGTCGTTTGGTCGTAATGTTCACTTAGGCTTTTATATATATAGATAACAAGAAGTCTCCCAACCACACCATGACTTTTTCCTCCTTGAACTTGACAACTGCCATTGCCCATCATCACTTCTCAACCTCTGTCTCTGTGACTCTAAAACTCTTGCTGGAAAGCATACTCATTTGGAAAAAAAAACACCTTTTGTAGTGACAAAAGTGCAATTTTCTAGAAAATAAACTAGAATTTTCTAGAAAGTGAACTTAGCTTTGTAGTTCCTACCATAAGAGATTAAAAGTAAATTATAAATTGTGTCACTTACAATGACACTTCTGTGTACCTTTTTTCCCAAAAAAATAGGAATTTTTATTTCTCCCCCCCCCATATTGATTTTATTGGGGTGACACTGGTTAACAAAATTATACAGGTTTCAGGTGCACAATTCCACAATACATCATCTGTACACTGTATTGTATGTTTACCACCCTAAGTCAGGTCTCCGTCCATCACCATTTAGCCTCTCTCCCTTCCCCCAAATCCCTCTCCCTCCCCCCAATCACCACACTGTCCATTATGTGTTACTAAGTGTTTTAACGTGTAGAGTCCAATTCTGCCTTGAAAATCAGCCTGGCCTCAGCTGGAGCCCCACCCTCGGGGCACGATTCACCCAGTGTTGTGCCAAGGCCCAGCCACATGCTCTGGGGAGATGTGCTGGGGCTGACCAACTGCCCAGGAATCCGGATTAAACACCAAGAGAACAAAGACAAATCGGGGAATCATACTGCTGCTCTTTCAAAATGAAATGATGCCCTGCCCAAGTTTGACTCATAATGCCTGTGTTTGCATTTCAAAACCAAATTGTCCAGGCTGCAAATTTCTTTTTTTTTTCTTCTTAAACGTTCCAGAATCAAAAGTAACCATAATTATTTTCAGCAACAGAACAAGGACTAGGGATGCTCAGTTATTATCCTCAGAAAATCAAATACTTCTCCAAATAAGGCATTCTGCCCCCCAACCCTGCCCCCTCTCACTCTGTTGCTTCTTTCCCCAGGGAATAAATGTACCATCCAAATACCAAACCCCAGGACTTGTTGCCATTCATCTGGGACACTGTCCACAATGTTTTAAGATCAGAACAAGGGGCCTTTGAGTGAGCAGTCACGGGATTTTGAGTAGAAACAAAAGTATAATTGAAAAGCTTTCTTATCTAAATTTTGCCTCAGAAGACCAGCAAAGAATAATTTTTAAAGTCTCACAATCTATTTTCCATTCCATCTCTGCTTTCATAATGATGATAACGGGGAGTGGTTTGGGGGGAAAACTTGCATTTTCAAAGTCATAGTCACAATATTTCTAAAGTATAAGGCTATGGCCTCACTAAGAACTGGGGAAACTGAGGCTGGGGTGTGTGTGTGAGAAGGCATTCGAACCAGCGCCTGATGGAGTCCCTGGGGCCAAGACTGGCGCTCACAGCAGCCCCCTTTCTCAACTAAGAGCTGTTACCACAGGTCTGGGAACACGGAACATTTGTTGAAGTCTCACAGCCTTGCAAGCCAGCAAAACAAGGAAACTGTGGAAACAGCAAGATATCACATTACTCTCTAGCTTGAGAAAATAAAATCTAGCTTATTTGCAAAAGGAGCCAGGCAGGAGAGCAGTAAGTGGCACTTACTTGTGCGTGAACAGAGGTGGGTGATAATAAGAGGTTATGCAGATTCAACCAGGTATTCATGTTTGAAAGAAGCAAGCTTAATGAGGTAGGCGAGAATGAGTAATTACAATAAAAATAGGAATAACGGTTTGCCTTTCTGAAGAGTGGGGAAATAGCCAATTGCTGCCATTTTAACCAAATTTGCAAATGCTGGTTTTCCCTCTTTATTTGACCCTACAGGACCGTCTCAGGAAAAACCAAACAAGGACGAGGCAGGGACTCCTTTGAAGGACACAGCAGGTGGGACTGGAATGGACAGTTTCCAGTGGTTGCCAGATGCTGGCTCATGACGCCTGCACAGTGGGCTGGGGATGAGGGGGCTTCCTGGGAACAAGGGGGCTCTGGAAAGTCATGAGGTTCTTGGAGAGCCAGCAACCGATCCACCTTTAGAGCTGGCCAGAACCTGGACCATAAACAAGATGGTCGCGAGAAGTATGTGCTTGTCTATACAGGTAGCTGTGCTCCCTTTGCATTGGAGGGCACCTGACAGGTGAGACTGAACTTCGGGAAGGGTCCAGCATGAAGGCACCATTGAGGTGACCTGCGCTTCCACACCCTGCTTGACATGCTCTGGGATGGGGGCATCGGCCTGTGAGATGCCCTGAGTCCCACTGCTAGGAAACAGCAGCGCCAGGAGGGCTCATGTCTGACATCCATGGGGCACCCGACTGTGTGCCAGATACAGAGGCAGGTGTCAGGGATACAGCAGTGAACAGGCCCAGCCTCTCCTCGTGGAGCGCCTGCTCTGGATGTACGGAAAGACGGACAACCACAACCAAATAAGTATCTAGTGGGCCAGATGACCAATGCAGAAGACAGTGAAGGGGGAGGAAGGACCTGGCTTGAATGAGGAAGTTTTAATCAGTATGGTCAGGGAAGGCCTCAATGAGAAGGTGATGCCTGAAGAAGGTGAGAGAGGAGGCCATTTGGATGCCTGGGGAAGAGTGTCCCACTTGGAGCAAATGGCTCAGTCAACCCATGTGTAATCTTCCTGGGGAGGTTCAAGAAACAGCAAGGAGAACAGTTGGCTGGAGCCCAGGGACCAGGGGAAGGCAGCAGAAAATGAAGTCAGAGGGAGAAATAACAGGGGACCCCTCCCTGGCCTCCACACACCTCCCTGCAGCTGCCTCTGCCCTCTTTGTTCTCATCTCAGTAGAAGGACAGGTGAGACCCAGTTAAAGCCTGAGTCAGTCATGACGCTCCTCTGCTCAGAATTTCGCAGGCCTCCCCCTGCCTGCAGAGTGAAAACCTGAGACCTTCCAGCGTGCCAAGAGGAAAGATGAGGCAGACAGAAAATCCCTGATGGATGGGAAGAGATCTTCTGGAGTGCCATCTTTAGCAAGCATCCGGATCTTTCAACTGCCCTACAGAGGCCTCTGTTTCTCATTTCAGAATGGAAAGTATTCCCCCAATACTAATCCTAACCAGGAAGGTTTCTGTGATCTAGAAGGAAAAAAAAACTAAAAACAAAGTCTAAATCACATGGAAATCTATTTTTCAGAAATTTGGTAACATGTCAATTACCAGATATTTTTACACCCAAGGAGCTTCTTTCCACCTTAAGTGACTCATCCTGATAATTAGCTGTTTCCTTCCTAGCCACTCTAGTACAATAGTGCCTTTTGCAATAAAATGAGAGGATTATTATTAAGGTATTCTTAATAAGATAATTTCAGAGGCAGGGATATATATTTAAAGATTATAAATAGACCTATTGATCCTGTTAACAAAAGAACTTGTCACTCTACTTGTCGGGGAGAGTAACGATCCCTCCTTGGGAAAGGAGGCAGGCAAAGTCGGCAGAGGAAATGTCACATCCTCTGGGACAAGGCCTGAGTAAGTCATTAGTAATCAGCTGGGTGTATGTTTCCATGTCTGTCAGACAGGAAGCCAAGAAAAACACTGTTCTACACCTATTCTCATGAATTTTGTGATTTCCATGTTCAAGTCCTTTTACATAAGGAGGAGAAATAATATCCATCCCCTTCGAATTTACATAATGAATTGAAAGAAATCCCAAAAGAGATCTTTCATTTCCTAGAAAGCCTCTTGTTTTCTTCTTCTCCCTGCTGGCAGTGTTAGACATGAACTCATCCATTGCCGGAAGCCGGTCCATCCTTGCTGCTTGACACAGTCGCTGCAGGGAAGAAACATCTGCACAGCATATGTTTCAAGGGACCTGGCGTATATGGCATACTGTTCTTAATATGTTTGCTCCCCTACTTAGCGCTATATGCTTTAACCAAGGTCACCTCTCCAAGAAAGGTTGTTTCCCCTGGTGGGGATTTTTCCCTGGAGTTAGGGATTAACAGGACTAAGGAAGGGAATAAATCAGTAAAACCCCTTAACAAAGTGCCAGGCGGGTAGTTAATCACTTTAACTACGAACAATCACGCTTAAACTACATAATCTTTACTCAGGATAATCTCCTTCAGTTACTTCCTTGAAGCTTAACAGAACAATAGAGTAGTGACCTTGGAATGGAGATAACAAATGCCCTAACCTTTGGAATAAATGCCCTAACCTTTGGAATAGAATGGATAGGATTAAAATCAACTGGTATAAATACAGATGTAACAGGAGAATAAAGACAGAACCTGGCTGGAGAACCTAAAGAGAGAACCTGGCTATGCTGATCAACTGAACGCTGTCTCCATGTCATTCCTTCTTCGCTGACTCCGTCCACACCTTTGGGAACCCCTGGATCTGCTGGGGCAGGACCCCAACAATCCATGACTGTCTCCTAGAACAAGAAGTCCCACAATGGTTCTTGCTTTAAGAGCTTTGTGCAAACCCACCCACCACCAAGACTCTTTTTTTAATTTTTTTATTTAAGAAGCAGAGACTCTCCTTGCCGCTGTTGGTATGCAAGTCCCACATCAAGCCTGCATTTTTTAAAATATATTTTATTGACCTTATACAGAGAGAAAGGGAGAGGGATAGAGAGTTAGAAACAGCGATGAGAGAGAAACATCGATCAACTGCCTCCTGCACACCCCCTACTGGGGATGTGCCCACAACCAAGGTACATGCCCCTGACCAGAATCGAACCTGGGACCTTTCAGTCTGCAGGCCAACGCTCTATCCACCGAGCCAAACCGTTTAGGACACCACCAAGACTCTTGATGTCTTAGTGGGATATGTCAAGTGTGAGTGGCAACTGATGATGAGGTTGAACTCACAAGAAACAGTGAACAAGTTACCAAGCCTCTCAGTTAAACTGGTAACTTGTGATTTCACCTTTTTAAAAATTCCAGCTATTTATTTATCTTGGAGAAAAAAAGAGTGATATGCAGAAGTATAACTTTGGACCAGGCCTTTGTCTTCAGGCCTGTTTCTGCTCTGTTGGCTAGAGTAATTTGTCTTAGAGCACTACATGAGCAATCAAGGGATCATGACTCTTGAACGTAAACATGTCATCCTTCTTTTCTCAAATGGGAAATTATCTTCATAACTTAAGTCAAACAAAACCTTTCCCTGAAATGCCCAGGTGTTGAATGTAAGAAGGCTCTTTTTCATTTTGTGCAGACAGAAAAAAAGCCCCAGCTGAGAAGGATTCTATAGGTTTGCTACTGCCACCCCGTGGACAAACTGAGTGTCATTAATCCAAGAACCACAATAGCAGAGGGATTCTTAAACAATAAATGGATGGCTTTTCCCCTCCTTTCTAATATGTCAGCTATCTCTTTTACAGTGAAAACTAACAAACAAAACAAACAGAAAACATTTGACTTTCAAAGATTCACATCTCATAAAAGCTGTTTTCTATTTGCCACATTCCCAAGACCTATTGCATAAATTTGTTGTGATTTCTTATCTTATAGTCATGCACCCCAAGGATGTGGCTAGAGTACACGGCGATGCAACCCCCAACACTGTTACAGACAGCGCGTGCATGGGGAAACCTGGCTAAGTTAAGGGAGCTAGCGGGACAAAATTCTATATTGATGCCACATTGCATTTTGTATGTTACATGTTATTGTTTTTAAGCCATTTTGACATCTCGTTTTATCTTCCTGCCACATAAAGCAGTGAAAGCAGATGGTAAAATCCTATCTTTATGGTGAGAGAATGCTCCAGGACTGATTAGTGGTGAGAACAGACGAGACAGGCTCCTGGTGCAACCCTCCTAGCACATGTTGAAGAACGGGGGTCATTTATCAGTCTAACCTTCAAAGACCACCATGGAGTCTTCAACGCAGCTGGCAGAATTACAGAAATTCAAAGTGGCACTCTAAGGGAAATTCCAGGTGGTCAAACCAGAGCAGGGCTTCTCAAATGCAGGCTTGACATTGGGTCCCTGGAGGGCGTGAACAGCAGGTCCCTGATCCTCATGCCCAGACATTATGATTCAGCAGGTCTGGGGTAGGACCTGGGAAGATGCATTTTCTAACACATTCCCAGGTGAGGCTGATGCTGATGCTCCCAGCCTCGGGTCACACTTGGAGGACACTGGGCTGGAGGATAAAGGCATGCAGAACCTACATTCTGACTCCTATCTTTCCCTCACATCAAAGAAAAACCTGCATCTAAACCAGCGGTGGGCAAACTACGGCCCGTGGGCCGGATCCGGCCCGTTTGAAATGAATAAAACTAAAAAAAAAAAAAAAAAGACCGTACCCTTTTATGTAATGATGTTTACTTTGAATTTATATTAGTTCACACAAACACTCCATCCATGCTTTTGTTCCGGCCCTCCGGTCCAGTTTAAGAACCCATTGTGGCCCTCGAGTCAAAAAGTTTGCCCACCCCTGAAAACCATCACCTTTATTGCCCACATGCCTCTCCAATAGGGTTAATACAATGTGGGCAGATTTCAGTGTTTCCACCATCTCTAGTGAAAATGAGCAGCAAAGTATTTATACTAGGGAGGAGAAATCCCCCCACCTCACTCCCAAATTTGATCCAGGTCAGTTAAAGGACGCAGAGCTCATCTCTGCCTTGACAGGAATCTCTCTGTAGAACCGCTTGTTACACCAGTAACATCTGTTTAAATAAAGTTCCTGATTAAAAAAAAATAAAACAGGAGTAGCTGGTAGATAGTCTATTAGACCCTTTCCTTCCTGCTGTCCTTAAAGAATCAAGCCACGAGGAGTTCTACAGCTGCAAGAAAATTCTTCTTCCATCAAGCAGTTGAGCCCAGGAAAGGACAGCCTCCGATGAGGCTGTCTCCATATTTTTTTTTTATCTCATCTTTTGTTTCTTCTTTGACCCAGTCATTTTTAGTAGTATGTTATTTAATCTCCACATATTTGTGGGTTTAATTACTTCCTTTTTACAGTTGATTTCTAGTTTCAAGGCTTTGTGGACAGAGAATATGCTTGGTATAACTTCAATCTTCTTGAATTTGTTGATGCTAGTTTTGTGACCCAACTATGTGCACTGGAGAAGACTGTATAATCTTATATTCTGGGATGAAAGGTTCTGTAAATGTCAATTATGTCCATTTGATCTAGAGTTTCATTTAAGGCTGATAGTTCTTTATTGATTTTGTTTTGTTGGTATGTCTAAAGCTATCAATGGAATATTAAGGTCTCCAACTATGATTGTGTTTTGATCTGTTTCTCCATTTAGTTCTGTGAGTAGTTGTTTTATATATTTCAGTGCTCCCTACTTGGGTGCATATATATTAAAAAGCATTATGTTTTCTTTCTTTCTTTTTTTTAAAAGTAAGTCTTCATTGTTTAGATTATTACAGTTGTTCCTCTTTTTTCTCCCCATAGCTCCCCTCCACCCAGTTCCCCCCACCCCATCACCTCACCCCCCCATTGTCCTCGTCCATAGGTGTTCGATTTTTGTCCAGTCTCTTCCCACAGCCCCCACACTCCATTCCCCCAGAGAATTGTCAGTTCATTCCCTTTCTATGCCCCTGATTCTATTATATTCACCAGTTTATGCTGTTCATCAGATTTTTTATTCACTTGATTTTTAGATTCACTTGTTGATAGATATGTATTTGTTGTCACTTTGTTGTTCATAATTTTTATCTTTACCTTTTTCTTCTTCTTCCTCGTCTTAAAGAATACCCTTCAGCATTTCATATAATACTGGTTTGGTGGTGATGAACTCCTTTAGCTTGTTCTTATCTGTGAAGCTCTTTATCTGACCTTCAATTCTAAATGATAGCTTTGCTGGGTAATCTTGGTTGTAGGTTCTTGCTCTTCATCACTTTGAATATTTCTTGCCATTCCCTTCTGGCCTGCATAGTTTCTGTTGAGAAATCAGCTGACAGTCGTATGGGTACTCCCTTGTAGGTAACTGTTTTTCTCTTGCTGCTTTTAATATTCTCTCTTTGTCTTTAGCTCTTGGCATTTTAATGATGATGTGTCTTGGTGTGGTCCTCTTTGGATTCCTTTTGTTTGGGGTTCTCTGTGCTTCCTGGACTTGTAAGTCTAGTTCTTTCACCAGGTAGGGGAAGTTTTGTGTCATTATTTCTTCAAATAGGTTTTCAATATCTTGCTCTCTCTCATCTTCTGGCACCCCCATAATTCGGAGGTTGGTACACTTGAAGTTGTCCCAGAGGCTCCTTACACTATCTTCATATTTTTGGATTTTTTTTTCTTTTTTCTTTTCCGGTTGGGTGTTTTTTGCTTCTTTGCATTTCAAATTTGACTTGATTCTTGGGATCCTCTATTCTGCTGTTGGATCTCTGTATATTATTCTTTATTTCAGTCAGTGTATGCTTAATTTCTAATTGGTCCTTTTTCATATCCTTGAGGGTCTCACTAGATTTCTTGGAGGTTTCTAGAAGATTCTTGAGTAACCTTATAACTGTGGTTTTAAACTCTATATCCAGTAGTTTGCTTTCCTCCATTTCTTTCATTTATGACATGTTTCTTTGTCTCTGCATTTTGGCTGCTTCCCTGTGTTGACAGAGTGGCTTTCTGTGCTAGGTGTCCTATAGGGCCCAGTGGCTCAGCCTCCCCAGTCACCTGAGGTGGATGCTCTTGGTGCACCCCTTTGTGGGCTGTGTGCACAGTCTTGTTGTATTTAAGCCTTGATTGCTGTTGGTATCACTGGGCAGAATTGACCTCCAGACCAATTGGCTGTGAGGACCAGTTGTGTCTACAATGGGAGAAATGCTGTGCTGGAAACACCCTTATGGGGCAGGACTGGCTTCAGTGGGGCTTTGGTGCCCACTGATTCTGCCCCCTGAGTGTGTCTCTTATGGATCTGAAGAGTTGTAATCTGGTGTGGTCTCACTTTGACCACTGGGTACACTGGCTCTTGGATCTCCAAGGAGGTGAAAAGTCAGCCACTGCCTGAGGCCACCCAGCAGGAGCTACAGAGAGATCTGCAGATCCTTCCCTCTGGCACCTGGGACCCGGGCTTCCCTCACAGCCCCGGCTTCCTCTGCTAGGTCGTCCAGAAGGATGTCTGGTCTAATTAGCATATTATGCTTTTATTATTATAGATTTTATTATATTATTTATTATATTATATTTATGTTTATATTTCATACAACATATTTCCTAATGTGCCATTTTTAATGTTGGTTTTAAAAATAGTGTTCTACATAAAGTTCCTGTTTTCTTTTTGTTTGCATTTAAGATATTTCATTTCAGTTTTCTCTCCTATTTCAGCCATTCTATAATGTATCACAAAATCTCTAGTTCATTTCATTTGATAGCCCAACACTTCATGTTTTTTACAGCTGCATAGTATTCCATTGTGTAAATGTACCATAGCTTCAAAAAAATTGTTTTTCTTGATTTCGGAGAGTAAGGAAGAGGGAGAGAGAAACATCAATGATGAGAGAGAATCATTCATCAGCTGCCTCTTGCACGCCCCCTATTAGGGATCGAACCCAAAACCCGGGCATGTGCCCTGACTGAGAATCTAACTGTGACCTCCTAGTTCAGAGGTCGATGCTCAACCACTCAGCCACACCAGCTGGGCCAAACATATCACATTTAATAAAATGTTTGTGAGACTACTTTTCACACGTAATTATTTTCAAATAATTACGAGGACTTTTAGTGTCTTTCATACACTGAAAATAAGACATACCATCATAATTTGGGGGCCTAAGGAGTTACCACCTGTAGAGCTCCCTGTTTTAAATCTTTAGAGAATATATTTTCTCCAGGTGATAGAGTAGGCAGTTAGATAGGCATGAGCAGAGCAGGACCAATAGGCCAGGTATGGAATGTCACCAAAGCCAAAAGTCCTTGGAGCCTAGCAATGGGCAAAACTGGGAAAATAAGTATTATAGTCTAGTACCTTACCCACAGAGTGACTTCTCCTCCCCTAGAATGTTGCGAGTCATGTAGTTTAGACACCCTTAGAGAAGGAACAAAGAGCTGGAGAATAGTCTTATAGACTTCCATACAAGCCTGTGCACCACCACTCCCTTACGCATTAAGTACTCAGGACAATGAGGTTCTGGTCAGCATCAAATAACCTTAGGAATAACGCCTCTGGTCTGTTGACCACAGAGACAGAGTTTTGATCAAACTAGAGATAACAACTGGGCCTCAGTTGTATTTCAGCTCCAGGCCCAGAGAAACAGCAAGGCCAGGTGGGGTGATGCCATTGCTGACATCAGGACCAGCTGTGATGACTAATAACCTGCCTCGGTACTGACCAATCAGAGACCATGACCCTGAAAGGATATGCCTGGAAAACTGATGAATATTCTATTGAGATCATCCCTTGAGACCTTCCCTGAAATTCCTGCCCTTCGAAAACAGATAAAAACCCTCAAGGCAAGGGACTGAAGGTGCACTCTTTTCTTCCTTTCTTCTTTCTTTCTTTCTCTCTTTCTCTTTCTCTCTCTCTCTCTCTCTCTCTCTCAAAAGCTCTTCACTTTCACCCCTTTCTTCCCTCAGGCATGTACCTTTGCTTTCTTTTTCCTAACCTCATAAGGCCCTTCTTTTCCTCTGAAACTTATTTCCTGAGTCCATGCAGCCCAACTGGTTCACTTCTTCCACCTCTGTGACTTTCTAAATAAACTTGCATTAGAGTTCTATGCTCTAAATGCTTTCTTAGCTGAATTCAAGGATAGAGGCCTCACTCTGCCATTAACACAGGCACGATATTTTCAGTTCTTACGAAATTGCCTGGTTGCTTGGATATCCCTTCACCCAGATGGGAGAAAATCACCAAATAACTCTTTCATAATCTCAGTTCCAGAACCCACAAATAGATTAATCGATATGAAAATTCTGATGACTGGCTCTGCTCTTTGGAGAGCGTGTTGGCATTATGTTAGCCTTTAAAAAAAATTTAAACTTATTTCTCTTTTGACTTTTTTCCATCAATAAAGAAATTAATAAACAAAACAAAACAAATAAAAACTCAATAAAATACCCAACAAAAGAAAACTATCTGTGAAAGTAATAAAGAATGTGGCTAATCCTTACAAAGTCTGCACAAATGGCCTTGGACAAATTACAAAATAATTCTGAAATGTTGTCATTATAATTAGATTGAAAGGAGTTGCTCCCAGTGCCTGCTACTCCTGCAGGTAGTACTCGCCTCATTCTGCTGAATCATCAGGCCCAAGTGAACAGTGGAACTTTGCCCTGAATTGAAAGGTGTAAAGGTGAAAGCAAATTTCAACAGTCTCGCTGACCTTTCCCTGTGCTAAAGGGCAGAATCCTTTTGCAAAACCAGTTAATCTAAAATCAGGGGATTTATTCCAACTCATAGTTGGAGTGATTCTATCAGTAATTCTTTTGACACCCAGGATCCCTTGAACTGATTACCATCTACACAGTCTGTGCTGTTAATGCCAAACCAGTCTTGAATTAACCAACAGTCCAAATTAATCAATAGTATTACTTTGGTAACAGGCAATCATACATTTATTTTATTTTTCCTTTATTTTAGAGAGAGAAGAAGGGAAAGGGGGAAAGAGAGAGAAACATAGATGTGAGAAAGAAACATCGATCGGTTGCCTCCCATATCTACCCCAACCAGGGATCAAAACCTAAGCCTGGGTATGTACCCTGACTGGGAATTGAACCCTCAACCCTTCAGTGCACAGGATGACATTCCAACCAATTGAGCCACACTGGCCAGGGCAGGCAATCATACATTTACTTATTATCTCATTTCTCCAGTATGAGTACAGAGCTAGTGTTCTCAAGTTGGGATGCAAATCAAAATAAGAGAGCAGGTTTAAAACACTCCACATCCTCAAGTATTTTTGAGTTCCACTCTTTGTGAATGAAGACTGTTACTGAGCAGATGGCCTAATGACCCTGAGTCCACAGCCTAAGAAATCGTACATTGCAAGCATCCTTTTTCATTCAACAATGTGTTTTAAAAGGTTATCAGATGCAGGGGCTGGTTGTAAATAGGGAATGAACCTAAGAATTATGAAAACCCACATATACTGACTTTGGAACGACAAGAGTGGAGAGAGAAGACAAGAGTGGAGAGAGAAATGTGGGTTTGAGAAAACAATGGTCAAAAGTAACTAGATTCTTATCTGTTGGGGCACAAGGGAATAGGGCACAAGACTGGGAGTCTGAAGCATGGTCTGGGTCCAACGGCTCTGGATAAGTTACTTTACCTCCTGCTTTTTAACACTGTCCTCATCTACAATACTGGGGTAAAGGGTGCTCGTCCGTCTACTTACGGATTTAATGAACGTGTGTTACGATGCTTCACAGACTGCAGCCACAAAATTATGAAAGAAGGCATATATATTAATAACGCATGTAAATAACCTAGAACAGCCCTAACCGATTTGGCTCAGTGGATAGAGCATGGGCCTGCTGACTGAATGGTCCCAGGTTTGAATCCGGTCAAGGGCATGTACCTTGGTTGCGGGCACATCCCCAGTAGGGAGTGTGCAGGAGGCAGCTGATCGATGTTTCTCTCTCATCGCTGTTTCTAACTCTCTATCCCTCTCCCTTCCTCTCTGTAAAAAAAAAAAAAAAAAAAAAAAAAAAAATCAATAAAATATATTAAAAAACAAAAAACAAAAACCTAGAACACAGGATGAGAAAGCGGGACTACAAGATCCAGCAACCACTTTGCCTAACCCTAGAACCCGCCTGGTCCCAGCAGCCTTTGCGGCGGGGGCGGGGCCAGGAACGCGCGCCGCGCCACGCCCCCTCCCCCGTCCTCCTTCGCCGGGACTGCGTGGGCCCGAAACGCGAGCATCGGTCCTTGCGGGGAGGCCTCCGAGTTTCGGTTTCTTACCTGCTCGGCAGAGGCCGCAGCCTCCCGAATACCCTGCCTTCCAACAGCGACCCCGGGAATGGAGGGACGTGCAGAAGGTCCCAGTCGGAGAGAGCATGTAGTAATACTCACGCTTCCCCCAGAGCGCGGACTAACTCCAGCCCCGCCTCTTCCGCCCGGCTATTTAATGCTGCGGGTTGCCCTCCTCCTGTCAGTCAGAGGAGGTGCAGGCCGCTCCTGGTCCGCTTGCCGCCCACTGGGTGACTGTGTTGAACTTTGAGGTGGAAGATGTCGGAAAGTAACTTCGGCGACGCAAGCGAGGAACAGGTGTCTGGCGCTGCAGTCCTCGCCCGGGCCCTGAAAGCGCAAGTACGAGGGACCTGCCTGAGGGGACGGGCTCCTACGGGAGCCGGCGAGGGCCGAGCTGTGTTGGGAGCCGGTATTGCCGCGGGGGCGGGGGGCGGCGGGGGGTGTAATTGGGAAGGAGGGAGGGAGGTCCGGAGGGAACCGTGTGGCGGGGGTCCGTGCATTTACCCCCCCCCCCGTTCTTGCCCCCACACCCAGGATGTGCAGTACATGTTTGGCATCGTGGGCATCCCAGTGACCGAAATCGCCATCGCCGCCCAGCAGCTGGGCATCAGATACGTGGGGATGAGGAATGAGCAGGCGGTGAGTACAGACGCTGGGAGCCCGGGGCACAGGGTTAATGATTAATAATAAAGGCAAATACTCCTGGCAGACCCTCGGTGCTTACGGCTCTTCCAGCACGTGACACGTGTCAATCACAACCATTAAACGAGGCAGGAACTATGAGTCCGAGTTGACAGGTGAGAACAGTGAGGAAGACTCGGAGAGGTTACGTAACGGGCCTGAGATGACAGCTGTTACGGCGGAGTCGGGATTTGAACCCAGGAATTCTGGGTCTGGATTCCTTGCTCTTAACCTTACTATGCACTCCTGTGCTCTGCGAAGTGTGCCAGCATTGGGACAGTTTCCGTGCCCGAGTCTGGGTCCCCTGTCCTTCACTCGCATAACTACCTGTTACATGTTTATTTCTGTGTATTCTTTCACTGGGCTGGTTTCCCTCGGAGCCTGTGAGCTCCAGGAGGGCAGGGGTATCGTCTCTTCCTGACACATCTGCATCCCCTAGGGCCGTGGTCGGCAAACTGTGGCTCGCGAGCCACATGCGGCTCTTTGGACCCTTGAGTGTGGCTCTTCCACAAAATACCACGTGCGGGCGCGCAGTTACAGTGCGATTGAAACTTCGTGGCCCATGCGCAGAAGTCGGTATTTTGTGGAAGAGCCACACTCAAGGGGCCAAAGAGCCGCAGTTTGCCGACCACTGCGGGTGTTCCTGCACGTGGTGGGTACTCAGGGAGTGCCTGCGCTATGAATGGGGGAGGGCCAGGGCTCATGTCATTAGCAGGTGTCCCTGCACTGCAAGGTGACGTATTGCAGATGGCCCAGCCGTGATTAGAACTCAGGTGTCCTAAATCCCAGGCCAGTGCGTGTTCCACCGCATCACGCTGCCACCGTTCTTAGAGGCTTATTTGGAAGCATGAGAAAAGAAGCTAGGACGTTTTGTCAATCCCGTCCCAGTTCTTCCTCTGCCAGCTCAGCTTCACCCCTTCTCTCAGAAATGCTGGTTTCCAGATCAAGAATCTACTTCTGAGGGGGGTGAGGGCATGAGTGGGAGGGGGGTGGGGGCGTAATGGGGGGATAAGGACACATGTAATACCTTAATCAATAAAGAAATTTTAAAAAGAATCTACTTCTGCAACGTCAGTCATCTAAAGCTAACTAGTCCTGCTTTCCACTCCCACTGCTGCCCTCTAACTCAGGCGCTTGCCACCTCTTTCCCAGACAGCAACCTTGATCTTAAGTGGGGCCCTTCCTCTGCCCTCGGATTTGAGTTCCTGCAAAGCAGGAATCCTGGTTCATTTCTTTGTCCCCATAGTACCTGGCTTGGTTAGGGCTTTGGCATGATGTGGCTGCTTAGTACATTTTTTATTCATTGAATGACATTCCTTATTTGTAAGACTTGAGAATTGTGGTGCGTTTTTAAATCTTAAAACGAATAGGTCTTGAGTTTGTGTTGCTTCTACCTTCTACTTTTCTTAGTTGGAATAACATTCTATTTTTTCATCTGTGTGAGAAGACGGAGCCAATGACCTATTAATAGGACTTATTTTACTGTTTTTCCTAGTGGAGGGTTGTCTAGTTTCTTTACACAGCACATATTTATTGAGTGTGTACTATATACCAAGTGCTGTGTTACTTACCCTTGGCAGATATAATGAAGCACTGAAGTTTAGTCTTGATCTTCAAGTTGATCACAGTCTGGGAAGGTGAGAGCAAGACACACTGAAAACATTTATCTAGTATAGTAACTTAGAATAGATATATGTATAATGGACAGAACATATAGAGGGTGACCAGCTCTCTTTGAGTAGGACAGAGAAGATTACCTGTGGAAGCAATGTTTGTTCATACTGGTCCATCAAGATAGCTTAAAGGCATGATGGCCTGTAAGCCTGGATATGGAGGCTCAGGGGAGGCTGTAGAGAGTCTCTAGTTGGAAAAGGAGTGTGGAATTTTTTCAGTAGGCACTAGGTGAGACTGTAAAGATTTTTATAAATAGGTGGATAACATAGTTAGATTTGTACTTTAGAAAGATAATTTTGTGGCAGTGTAGAGTATGTGTCAGAAAGGCAGCTTGAGCCCAGCTGGTGTGGGTCAGTGGTTGAGCGTAATCCTGTGAACCAGGAGATCACAGTTTGATTCCGGTCAGGGCACATGCCCAAGTTATGGGCTTGATCCCCGGTGGGGGACGTGCAGGAGGCAGCCAATCAATGATTCTCTCACATCATTGATGTTTCTCCCTCTCCCTCTCCCACTCTCCTTCTTTCTGTGCTCTGAAGTCAATAAAAAAAGAAAAAAAGAAAGGCAGCTTCAAGCTTTATTAGTCCCCATAAGCTTAGTTGCAGGCCTCCTTAGGTCCCAGGTACTTTGTTGAACACTGGATATGGAGATGGACAGCTCCTGTCCTTGAGGTGCTTATAACCTAGCTGTGGAGATAGACACAAACAAACCGTTTTATAATAATGTGGTAAGTACTGTGATTGAGATAGATCCAGGGTGCTGTGGAAGTCCAGGAAACGATACCCTGCTCAGCCTAAGATTGTCGAGGTTTCCTGGAAGAGAGGATGCCAAGCTGTCGTGAAGGATGAATAGACATTAACCAGCTAGGGAGGGGAGGACAGGCTCTTCTGGGGGTGATTCCTAGGTTTAGGCTTGCTTGACTGACTAGGTGGATCATCGTGCCACTGACTCAGATGGGAAATACAGAGGGAAGAGCCAATTTGAAGAGAAAAGGTAATGAGTCCTGATTTGGACATAATGAGTTTGAGATGCCTGTCAACCTGACTTTTTGCAGCAGTCAAAGGAAGACTTAACTAGAGAATGTGAGAACAAAAATACAAATTACTAGGATCACGAATGAAAAAGGAGGCATCACTGTGGACCAATGTGTTGAAGAAGAAATCACAATGGAAATTTTGAATTGAATGATAATGAAAAAATGCCATTGCCAGCCCAGCCAGTGCACCAAGAAGTCACCAGTTCAATTTCTGGTCAAGGCAGATGCCTGGGTTGCAGGCTACATCCCCTGCAGGCAGCTAATCCATGATGCTCTCTCATTGATGTTTCTTTCTCTCCCTTCCTCTCTCTATAAAATCAATAAAAATATATATTAAAAATGTGAGACCAAACTCATGGTAGCTAAAGCAGTTCTTAGAGGAAATAGTTTCAAATGAATCTATTAGTAAAGTAAATAAAAAACCAATGCTGTAAGTTTACATTTTAAGAAGCTAGAAAAAGAAAACCAAATTAAACCCCAAATTAAAGGAGTAAAATAATAAATAAAAGAGCAAAAATAAATGAAATAGAAAACAAATGAACAACAAAAAAAAATCAGTGAAGTTAAAAATTGGTTCTTTGAAAAGATTAATAAATTTGATAAATCCCTAGGAAGACTGATGAAGAATAAAAGAGAAAAAAAAACACAAATTACTGATATTAGGAATAAAAAAGGGCACATTTCTATTGATTCTGAAGATATTTAAGCAATTGTAAGAGGATATATTTTTTATTACCTAGGAGTTTTGTTTTATACTTATTAAAATCTACTTAGACATATTTAAGTATGGATTTTTTTTATCGCACTTGTATATACATAAAAAGGAAAATAAAAGCAGAAATTGATTAAGGTATTCCTAAAATTTCTTTTCATTTAGAGCCCTGGTCCTCTGAATCACTTTGTATACTTATACATGTATGTATTTTTTTAAAAAAATATATTTTATTGATTTTTTACAGAGAGGAAGGGAGAGAGATAGAGAGTTAGAAACATCGATGAGAGAGAAACATCGATGAGAGAGAAACATCGATCAGCTGCCTCCTGCACATCTCCTACTGGGGATGTGCCCGCAACCCAGGTACATGCCCTTGACTGGAATCGAACCCGGGACGTTTCAGTCTGCAGGCCGACGCTCTATCCACTGAGCCAAACCGGTTTCGGCATGTATGTATTTTTTAATTGTGGTTAAAAAAATCATAAAATTTACCATCTTAACCATTATTAAATGCACAGCTCTTAACCGTTTTTGAAGTGTGCATTCACATTGTTTTGCAACAGCTCTCCAGAACTTTTTCTAGAGAAACTGGAACTCTGTACCCATTAAATAACTCCTCATTTACCCTGCTCCCATAGCCCCTGGCAACCACCATTCTACTTTCTGTTTCTATGAATTTGACTACTATAGATACCTCATTTAAATGGAATTATACAGTATTTGTCCTTTTGTGGCTGGATTATTTCACTTAGTATAATGTCTTCAAGGTTCATTCATGTAGCATGTGCCAGGACTTCCTTTTTTTAATTTTTATTCTCACTTAAAAATTATCTTTATTGTTGAAAGTATTACAGATGTCCCCCTTTTCCTCCCCATTGACCCCTTCAACTCCACTCTGGTCCCCTTCCCAGGCCTTGCCCAAATTATTGTCTGTCCATGGGCTATTCTTATATACATATAAGTTTATTGGTTAATCTCTGCCCGCCCCCTACCCCTTCCTTCTGAAATACATCACTCTGTTGCATACTTCAATGTCTTAGGATATTTTTAAAAAATATATATTTTATTAATTTTTTACAGAGAGGAAGAGAGAGGGATAGAGAGTTAGAAACATCGATGAGAGAGACACATCGATCAGCTGCCTCCTGCACACCCCCTACTGGGGATGTGCCTGCAACCAAGGTACATGCCATTGACCGGAATCGAGCCTGGGACCCTTGAGTCCGCAGGCCGATGCTCTATCCGCTGAGCCAAACCGGTTAGGGCAGGATCTTCTTTGTTCATCAGTTTATTTTGTGTAAGAGGATATTATGAATAAACTAGATCATATGGGCAAATTCCTTGAAAAACAAAAACTAGATTCAGTATCTAAACCATTACTTGAAATTTACAGGTAGAACATTATTTGTTAAAATGGAAGGTTTTCCAATTCCTCCTTTACAATTAAGTTCTAGTCTCTTACTTAATAATAAATTATTAGCCATAGCTGGTTTGACTCAGTGGATAGAGTGTTGGCCTGTGGACTGAAGGATCCTGGGTTTGATTCTGGTCAAGGGCACATACCTTGGTTGCAGGCTCCATCTCTGGCCCTGGTTGGGGCCTGTGTAGGAGGCAACTAATCAATGAGTTTCTCTCACATCGATGTTTCTCTCTGTCTCTCCTCCTCCCTTCCACTCTCTCTAAAAAATTCAATGGATACATATCCTTGGGTGAGGATTAACAACAACAAAAAATAAATTATTACACATGTACTTACTCTAAGGATCCCAATATGCTCAAGTCCCAGTGTTTTTTCTTTGTAGGCTTGTTACGCTGCCTCTGCGGTTGGATATCTGACAGGCAGGTAAACTAAAGTCTTTGTTTTATTTCTATTTCTTTTCGAGGCTGTTTTAATCAGAGGTTCCTAAAAAAAATGCTTTATAAATGTAAAATGACAAAATGAATTACATGAAGATAACTTTTCCTTGGTGTTGTAAGCTTAGAAAGTCATCTAGGATAAAGCATTCAAATTCAATTTTAAAGAGTTGGACAGAACACTGTATTTCAGAATTACTTACAAAGATCAATTGACATTATATTTACTTGTTAAGAAAAATTTTAAAGACACTTCATTTTTCCATTCACAAATGTCATCAGCAGTCAAAATTTTACTTCTGTATGTAGTCAACGTGACTTAGCCAGATATAATAAGAGCAAAATGTGAAGAGGTTAGTGAAACACATTGTGAAGATGATAGGTACCTTATTTCTTGCACGAAGACTAGTATCTTTCTCTTGTTTTTTTTTTTCTAATTCAAAAAATATTTTAATAATTGTTATACCAGTTGTAGAAAAGACCTATATGCCCTTCCTTTGAAGTCCAAGAACGTTACCATGTTTCACTGTAAGTGGTATGAATCAAGTATTGCATTTGACCTATTTTTAATAAAACAAATTGTTTTGCTTTTAGGCCGGGAGTATGCCTTGTTGTTTCTGGCCCAGGTCTCGTGCACGCCTTGGGTGGTATGGCAAATGCAAACATGAACTGCTGGTAATTAGATTGTTATTATTGAAAACATTTTCTTAAGAATGTCAGTGCATGATTTTACATATGGAGCAACTGCTGATCTGGGATGGGAAGACTTGGAATCAAGTGCTTAAGAGAATGGCTTAGTAAAAATTAAATTAAGAAGAGTGTTAGGAAGAAAGTTTTAAAACTCTCAGTAATTTGTTTATCTAGAAATAAACACTGAATACACACGCGCGCGCACACAGGTGTGGGCAAAAGTAAGTTTACAGTTGTTTGTATGAAAAAAGACATGCAGGTTATGATTACTGCAATAGCTTTATTAACTGAAAAGAATGTCACAATGGCAAAAAAAAAAAAATCACCCAAAACCAAAACACCTACTTTTGCCCACTCCTGTATATCTGTAAATGTATTTGAATGTGTGTGTAGTTCTCTTTAAGTGAATAATTATTTTTTAAAGATCTCAGATCAGTATGCAAGAATGTATTTAATTCTTCATCTTTTCTTACATAATTGGCAAGACAGTTGAAATTAAAATTTTTATCTTTCTTTGACCTTGTCCTTAGTCCCATCTCTGGTACTTTACCAATAAGATCATGTTAAAGGGGGTTATCTTTTCATCAATTCATAAAGTATTTATTTAAAACTCATTATAAAAAAATGTATCCTCCTCTTAATCCTGAGAATAATAGGAAGGGCATAAAAATTCATTTTACATCGCCATGCCTAGAGGTTTAGCATCAGCATCCAAAAGGGGTGGAGGAGAGAGGGGCATGGAAGAAAAACATTTACTATAAATTTCAGATTTTTCTGAAACTGAGGAAGGGTTCTCTCATATCAGGTTATTTCCTAAGTCTTTAAATCTACAGTTTTTAAGGGAAAATTTAATCCTCATTCTATATCTCTATTTTTTAATATTCATTGAGTGTTTAGTATTCATTGGCCACTCTGCTGAGTATTTTACAATTTGAATTTCAGGCCCTTGATTGTGATTGGTGGTTCCTCTGAAAGATGTCAGGAAACAATGGGAGCCTTCCAGGAGTTTCCTCAGGTACCCACCTCTAAGATTTTCCTCTTGAGTTTAGTTACACAATTATACACTTTTAAGATTTGTGGAGAAGAATATTGTATGTCAACTATAAATTTTAAATTAAAAAATGCAAAAAGATTTATGGAGAAGAAATAAAGTCCTGTTTACAAAATAAACAATTCAAATGAAAGAGAGTTACCTGAGGTAATTTAAAGGTAAAATTCCTGAACTATAAGACAGTTTCAATGTGGATATTGAGAAAGCTTAGGCTCTGCTTAGGAGCAGTCTTCTAAGAAATACACCTTTTCATCAGGCTTTTAAACTAAACATAGGTTCTCCAAAGAGTCAAGAAAATATAGGAATAAAAATTGTTTTTGCATTTTGCCTCTCAGACTTTGGGGAAATAAAATGTTGAGAGGAAAAATCCTACTCAAATAACTACCAGTAGACTCTGGATAAGTTCATTTTTATTTTGGAGGGCTAAAGGGAAGTATTTGAAAATTTTTAAAAACTTGAAAGAATTTGTCAATGAATGCTACAGTTTTAAGAATTGTTATAGAAAGCAAATAGGTGAGAGTGAATGATAATTAACACTTAAGATATGAATATATTTGAGCATTTATAGCACAAAGTTAAAACCATTAGGCAAACTGTGTTGGTAAATTAGGAACCGTGAGAACTTCAAAATATAAACACATAATTTTGTATATGATTTAAACTAGATCTTGATATAGGTTAATGAAAATGTTATATTTTTATACTCTTGAAAGGGAATTGCAATGGTAGATAATGACAACAGTTTTTTAGAAGATGCTGATATATGTATTTGAAAAATAAGTAGAGCAGATAGTTATGTAAAAGGAAATTTAAAGTTACTACAAAAACTTTGTAGATGAAAAAAAAAGCAGAAGATAATATCCATTACAAATATTTTCCCAAAAAAGGAAAATAATAGAAGTTTATTAGATGAAATTAAGAGTTTGAAAAGAAAGATCCAAATATCTATTTCTTGTGGAAATACTTAAAACTAAACAACATGATTATGAACAGACTGAAAGTTGGAGAGTAATCTTAATTCTATCACACTTGTGGGACTAAGATTACCAATCATTCCATAGATTTAATACCAAGTATCAAGAGAAACAGTTTCTGTATAATACTTCAAAGTACATTAAACAGTGAAAAATTAACACTACTGAATTTATATGACCCAAACAGCATACCAACTAAATTGAATATTCCTTGCTGTGGAATTTCTGGGTCCAAGGATATACTCATTTTAATTTCTATAAGACATTGTCAACTTCCCTTGCCATTTCTACTCTGACCAGCAATGAGTGCCTGGTGCTTTCCTTTGCTATGGTAGATGCTGTGTATTATGTAAGTTTTTTATTTTTGCCAATGAAAATAGTGTCTTGTTTGATTTGCTTCCTGAATCATACTGAGGCAGAAATTTGATTGTGCTTTGCATAGGCTATTAAGAAATAGTCCAGGTAATGCATAGTCTCCATCTCGCCTCGGAACATGAAAGTAATGACTTAACATTTTGTCTTCCTTCAGAAGAGTAATGTGATCTGTGAACTGAATTTTAAGTGATTTTCTTTTTGCATATAGGTTGAAGCTTGTAGATTATATAGCAAGTTCTCTGTCCGGCCGAGCAGCATAGAAGCTATTCCATCTATTATCGAAAAGGTACAGTATTTAATTACAAGCCCTCAAGTCAACTGGTTTTTCTCAGTCGCTCATATCTGTGTTATTTTTATTCTCAATTGAATGAGTAATAATTTGGAACATATTCACATAGTTAAAAATGATATTGTTAAAGAGCTGTATACATTTTAATATTTACTGCCACTATACTTAATTATAGAATCAGATAAAATAAGTCATTTTTGAAAAACAAACTTTTTCCTATACTTTAGTTTTTTTAATTATGGAAAAGTAAAAAAAAAAAAAAAAAAAAAGATATAATAGAATCCTGAGTGCCCTTTCTCTTATGCTATTGCAAGATTGTTTTTGAAAATTAGTACTCATGCATATAAAACCATCTTAGCTGATTAAACAGCATATTATAATTTTAGTTTACCAACTTAATTTATATGTAAAGTTACATTTGAGCTTTTTCAATACCATGTGTTATAGAAATCATTTGACACATGTTACAACATCACAGTTTCTGCAAACTGCCAAGTCATAGGATTAGGAAGCAGGTGAAAGTGCATGTTATGAATATTTGGCCGACAGAGCCTAGTAGATAATTTCTAAGACTAAAGTGTAATAGAATGTCAATTTTAACGGTCTAAGTGAATATTCACTTCCTTATCTTTCTCCTTTTAAACAAAAATCTCTTATAAAATACAATTGATCCTTGAACAACATGGGTTTGAATTGTGCCAGTCCACTTGTATGCAGATTTTTTTCAATAAATACTGTACAGTACTATAAATGTATTTTTCCTTCTTTATGATTTTCCTAATATATTTTTTTGGTTACTTTTTGAATACAAAAATATGTATCAATTGACTGTTTATGTTATTGATCAGGTCAACAGTAAGCTATTTAGTAATTAAGTTTTGGGAGAGTCAAAAATTATACTTTTTTATTGCATGGGGGATCAGGGTCCCAACCCCCATATTATTTAAGGGTTAACTGTATATAAAATGAATAGAGAGTACTTCAAATTTAATTAAAATGTTTACTTCTCCAACTAAGGATATTCAGAAAAATTAAAACTGTTTATTTCACAATTTTAAGTTATCTTTGAGTAAAATATAATAATAAAGATTGAGATTTTTAAAACATTTTCTTCTATTTGTAATAAATTTAGGCTGTAAGAAGCAGTATTTATGGTCGTCCAGGTGCTTGCTATATTGACATACCTGCAGATTTTGTGAACCTCCAGGTGAATGTGAATTCTATAAAGTGAGTAATAGTTATGCTAGGTTTTTTTCTTAATTGTATTATATGCTTATAATGCTTATAATGCAGTTTATAAGTTAATCTTTTAAAAAAATATTTTTATTGATTTCAGAAAGGAAGGGAGAGGCAGAGAAAGATAGAAATATCAATGATGAGAGAGAATCATCAGCTGCCTCCTGCATACCCCATGCTGGGGATCGAGCCTGCAACCCAGCATGTGCCCTGACGGAATTGAACCATGACCTCCTGGTTCATAGGTCGACATTCAACCACTGAGCCATGCCGGCTGGCATAAGTTAATCTTCATTTATCTTAGCTTTTAATGATTTAGTAATTAAGCTGAATCCTAGTCAAAGGGCTTCTCTTAATTAAAATGGTATTATTTAGTAATTATTTTGGGGGTTAATTACTAAATAAAATACTTGGAACTTATTTGAAATTATTCTTACAGTACCTATAGATAATACATTCTCATTAATGTAGTATAGCCACTTAGAGTCGTTATAGCATAAACCAAGAGATGAGGAGACAGTTGAAAATTATTAGAACTCAACATTAAAAATTTTAGTCTGTTTGTTTCAGTTATTTAAAAATATTTCAACATCAAATGTTTATTACTTAAATAAACACTGAGTGAACAGGAACTGTAAAATATTTTTCATTGGCATCTCAGTCACCCCTGGTACACTTGGGTATGTGTACTTGGGTTAATAAATTGCCCTGGGTACCACTTAGTACATTCCTGCTGCCATGGACCAAGTGGCCTCCTAGTGACCAAGAGAGAAAGTGGGCATTTCTGTACACTCAGAGGTTTCTAATTGGGAGAGTCAGAGCAAAAGGACATCTATTCTGCTTAATACCTGAGCGTGATACTCAAAATAATATTGGGCAGGGGAAGGAGAGATGAGTCTCAGGTAACTTAACTCTGTAAGCTTTCTTTAAAAAATCTGTAAAGATTTGAATGTCCTTTTTAAAAATTTTTGTATTATAATGCCCAAGTGTTGAACATTATGGTGTTTATTAATTAGAATAAGTGAAATAAAACACTGAGGACTTGATGTCCAGAATTATTTAACTATACAGTTTTAATATTTATTTTACTAATATATATTATGCTACTGAAATCCTGACTTACCCAGTGAGTGGAAATATAGTAACGTAGTTAAAAGCATGGACTTTGGAGACAGAGAGACCTAGTTCAATCCAGTCTCTGACCCCTGGGCAAGTTACCTTACTTTCTGAATTTTTTCCCCCCAATGGTGCAGATAATAGTAATACCTAACCTCATTGTTTTGAAATTTAAGTGAGAATAAATGGCACACAGTAGGTATATTTAATAATACTAGCTTTTAGGATGTTTTTACTATTACTACAACTACTACTACAATGTAAAGCCATAAACTCAAATTTCCTGTCAGCTTGTTTAACTATTAGATGATACTAGTGAATAACTGTTAATTTACTAGATGTGGTAAGGATATTATGTCTACATAGAAGAAAGTATATTTTATAGCTGTATGGGGAAGTTTTTAGTCTTGATGCCTATAATTTACTTTAAAATGGTTCAGGAAAAGAAATCTTAAAATGCATGTTAGGGTGTGTACGTGTGAAGCAAATGTGGTAAAATGATAGTAGCTATTGAGTCTACATGCTGGGAATATGGAATTTACTGTACTATTTTTTCTTCCTTTTTATATATTTTATATTTTCACAATACATTTATAAGTTGGTCTCTTTTAATTAACAGAACTCTTTATTTCCAGGTACGTGGAGTGCTGCATGCCACCTCCTATTAGTATGGCTGAAACGTCTGCTGTACAAATGGCAGCATCTGTTATTAGGAATGCCAAACGGCCCCTTCTTATCATCGGGAAAGGTAGCATTGAGTGGAACTCTAAATCTTGCTGGTTTTCGAAAGAAAGAATGCTGATTCTGTTTTAAGACGTTGTCTTCATTATTAACATCTACTTTAATGTTTGAAATTGGAATAAGAGTTCTCTTCATCCAATATAGCATTACTTATTAGTTTTGAAATCATAGAATTGTTGTAGAATGCCTATTCTTGTCCTTTGAAGGGAATATCACCTATTGCATTTCTTTGGTCTTAGGAGTAAAAATGTGTTTTTTTCATTGTAAAATTTTTGTTGTTGTTAGTCCTCACTAGAGGATATTTTTCCATTGATTTTTTTAGAGAGAGTGGAAGGGAGGGGGAGAGACAGAGAGAGAAACATGGATGCGAGAGACACACATTGGTTGTTTACCTCCCGTGTGCTGACTGGGGCTGGGGATCAGGCCCGCAACCAAGGTACATGCCCTTGACTGGAATCGAACCTGGGACCCTTCAGTCTGAGGGCCAACACTCTACCTACTGAGCCAAAACCACCAGGGCATAAAAAAATTTTAATAGAAAATTTTGGAAACTCTAAAATATTAGAAAGAAATCCCTTCATTCAAAAACATACATTTTTAATAAGTAGTACTTTTCTATTGCTTTTTGGATTGTATATTTTATATATTGTGATTATATTCTACTTAAGTCATTTAACACTATAACATTTTTTTCATGGTCTTAATTTTCCTCCCCTAAATTTAATTTTTAATGTCTACTTATGTATATACTAACACTTTACTGGCAAATATTTAAATCTTTGCCAGTTTCTGTTTGTTTGTTTAGAATAGCTGTGACAAGCATGTTTGTGCATAAAACTTTTTCCATATTTAGAATATAAGACAGATTCCCAGAAAGAAAATTAATTAAGTTAAAAGATATTCATATTTTAAGACTTTTGGTGCATATTGTCAAATTGCTTTCTCCTAAGGTATTGTACCAATTTATACTCCTTTCAGCAGTTTATTACAGTATCCATTCTATGTTCTAGAACTGAGCAGGCTATAAATTACATATGACCATATTAGTTAATTGTCAACTACTAAGGAACTAACTACATAGAAACTAAAAATTACTTTAATGGAAATGGTGGACAACATAAAAAAATTGAAGTCAGAGCTGAGTTGAATGCAGCTATATGATGTAATAGCTCTCTGATCTTGGCAAATAAGTGCTTTGAGACTCAAGTACCTTACTTGTAAAAAAGATATTAACTATCTCAGCAGTATTGTTATAATTAAATAACACAACAAATAGAAAAAGTTCAGTAGGTGTTAGTTTTCATTCTTCCTCTAACCAATATTCATGAGTGATGATAAGGCCGGGAGTATAGAAAACATTTTTGAGGTAAAAAGAGAAATAATGGTCCCCCTACCTATAGGGAAACAGACCTGGTAACAAATATGCAGTATACTCTTAAATGGTGTGTGTAGAGGTGAGGTGGCTCATGGAGGTAGTTGGTTTGGACAGACTACCCAGAAGAGATGACACTGAGGTTACACCTTGAAAAAATGTTTGATAGGTCCCTTAGTGGACAAAGGGAACAAGGGCAGTTTGGGAAGAGAGAACTGGGTGGGCAAAGATACTGCGGTAAGAAGGAGAATACAAGGAAACTTTCTGGATGACAAAAAGGAACTACTTTTCCTCCTATATGTCTGAGAAAAGATTTTTCTAAGGTAATTTTTTTGTTAATCCTTGCCCGAGGACATGCTTAGAGAGAGCAAGGGAGAAAGAGAGAAAGAGAAACATCTATGTGTGAGGGAAACATCTATTGCAGCGGTTCTCAACCTGTGAGTCCCGACCCCTTTGGGGGTCGAACAACCCTTTCACGGGGGTCGCCTAAGACCATCGGAAAACACATATATAATTACATATTTTTTTTGTGACTAATCACTATGGTTTAATTATGTTCAATTTGTAACAATGAAATTGGGGGTCACCACAACATGAGGAACTGTATTAAAGGGTCGAGGCATTAGGAAGGTTGAGAACCACTGATCTATTGGTTGCCTTCCATACATGCCCTGACTGGGGAATGACCCCACAACCCAGACATGTGCCCTGACTGGGAATTGAACTGGCATCCTTTCAGTGTATGGGACAGTGCTCAACCAACCAAGCCACTCCAGTAGGGCTACGGTAATTTTATGAGGAGAACATTATATTGAATCTGAAGATACACTATACTGTTTACTGGAATTCAGTAGAGGATTGTAAGTTCATGAATATGGAGTAATATTCTACTAGCCCTGAAAAAGAGTATAAAATGAAGTGGCTAAAACAAAATATAGTGGCCTTGATGACATTAGAAATGAAATCATTCCTATATTCAGACAGTGAGTCTGAAATGGGCATACGGCTATTCTGTAGGCACACACGGTAGAAACAAATGCTATGTGGCCCACTTGGGTTAACCCTGTTGCAGTCACACTGTAGAGCCTGTGAAGAGATCTACAGAACTTTAGAAATGTGTGCCCCTTGTTAGAATGTCCATGCCTAGACTAGGAGATTGCAGTTCACATTAGCGGGTAGCAATGTGTGAGGTTAGAGAGAGCCTTCCCTTTGGAGGGCAAAGTCCTTTCTTAGCTACTTGGGCCTACCAGTAAACATAGTATGTTCAGGGAATTGTGAGTAGTAATTCAGTAGTACTATAGCATAGAACAGGCAATTGAGAGCAGCAAAGATGTGAGGTGCAATTTTTGTTATGAGCATCCTTTAGGAGAATTGAGAATATTTTTTTAGAATATATTTTTATTGATTTCAGAGAGGAAGGGAGAGGGAGAGAGATAGAAACATCAGTGATTAGAGAGAATCATTGATCAACTGCCTCCTGCATGCCCCACACTGGGGATCAAGCACACAACCCGAGCACATGCCCCGACTAGGAATCGAACTGTGATCTCCTGGTTCGTAGGTCGACATTCAAAGAGAGCATGCTGGCCAGGCTAGATTGAGAATATTATTAGAGAAGAAACTAGAAACATAGCTTTTTTTTTTTAATCCTCACCTGAGGATATGCTTCTATTGAGTTTAAAGAGAGAAGAAGCGAGAGGTATATGCTCTGACGGGGAATCAAACTCTTGACCCTTTGGTTCACAGAATGGCGTTCCAACCAACTAAGCCACACTGGCCAGGGCAGAACTACTGCTTTCTTAAACATTTTTAAATACCAAAGATAAAAACCATAATCATTTGTTTTGAGTTTAAGCCTGTATAAGCAGGAGAAAATTTGAGAAGTTTTAAAAGCAATTTCACATAAACTGTTTTAAGGGTCAGAGTATCTGTAGCTTAACTGACTTGTCCAATACATTTGCATTTCTTATAGGTGCTGCTTATGCCCATGCAGAGGAGGGAATCAGGAAATTGGTGGAGCAATGTAAATTGCCATTTTTACCCACCCCCATGGGAAAGGGTGTTATCCCTGACAATCATCCAAACTGTGTAGCTGCTGCCAGATCCAGGTGCGTAACATTCCAGATTTTAATTACTAGTAAATAGAGGCTTGGCAGATTTTAGGCTAATTTAAATTATTATGTGACTTTAATGAATCTAGGAGTTCTGAAATAATCATGTAATTTTAAGCATACCTGTTTATTTTTAGACTTTTCAGCACTTTTAAGATATTGTTCACTATCTCCTGAAACTTATGATTTCAGATGAGACATTTGCAGTCATTTGAATCATTGTTTCCCGATATGTAATATGTTGTTTTTCTATGTCCGCTGTCAATATTTTAAAAAAATATATATTTTATTGATTTTTTACAGAGAGGAAGGGAGAGGGATAGAGAATTAGAAACAACAGTGAGAGAGAAACATTGATCAGCTGCCTCCTGCACACTCCCCACTGGATATGTGCCCGCAACTAAGGTACATGCCCTTGACCGGAACCGAACCTGGGACCCTTGAGTCCACAGGCCGACGCTCTATCCACTGAGCCAGATGGGTCAGGGCAAGATTTTTTTTTATCTTTGGTTTTCAGCAGTCTGATTATGATGTGTCTGGACATGGTTTTCTTTTGGTTTATCTGTTTGGTGTTTTCTGATCTTCTTGAATCTGTAAATTGGTGTCTTTCACCAAATTTGGAAAGATTTTAGTTATGAATTTTTTAAAATATTTTTTGTACACCAATCTCTTTTCCCCCTTTTGGAATAATACAAATATTAGCCATGTTGATAATGTCCTATAGGTCCCTGAATATCTGTTCAATTCTTTTTAATCCTTTTATCTCTTGTATATTTTCTGTTTGTCTGCTGAAAACTTTTATTTTTCTATGTATTTCAAGAGTATTTTTGTTTACCTATGTAACATAGTTATAATAGCTACTTGAAAGTCTTTTTTACTAATGCCAATGTCATCACAGAATTAGCATCTATTTATTTTATTTTTTAAAAACATATATTTTTATTGATTTCAGAAAGGAAGGGGGAGGGAGGGAGAAAGATAGAAACGTTAATGATGAGAGAGAATCATTGATTGGCTGCCTTCTGCACACCCCCTACTGGGGTTCGAGCCCACAACCTGGACAAGTGCCCTGACCAAGAATTGAACCTTGACCTTTTGGTTCACAAGTCATCGCTCAACCACTGAGCAACACCGTCTGGGCTCATTATCTTTTCTTTTGAGAATTGTTCACATTTTCCTATTTTTTTTGTGTGTGTGTGTGTGTATTAATTTTGGATTATATCCTGGAATTTTGAATATTATGTTGTGAGATGCCAGGTTGTATTGAATAAACAATTTCAAGGGTTTTAGAGTATCTATAAGCAAATCTATTTTTCCACTTGTAGTTTTTATCAATTTGTTAAATTGGGTCCACAGGACCAGTACAGTATGTGAAGATAGCTTTTTTGAATATATACTTAAAATTATAACTGAATTTCTGTGAAAAATAGGCTATACCACCGAAGAAGACAAAAGCTAAAAAACAGATTCTCTATGACAAAAGATAGGGAAAAAGAGAAATAGCCAAGAAGGAGAAAAGAAGTTAAAAAAAAAGAAAAACCACCCACAGCAATTACGATAATAAATTCTTCTGGAAAAAGACAGAGACATTCAGATTGAATCACTAATAATAACAGTTACATGCATTATAAGAACCACATCTAAAACAAAATAAAAAGAAGCAAAGATGTATGAGTTAAAAAGAAAGCAAGGGTGGCTATATTAATATCAGTGTGGATATAAAAATAATTTAAAAATTAGAAGTTATATTGACAGAAATAATAAGATTTATAAAATAAAACTATTAGAAATTTACTTGGTATAATTTTTAAAGCAATTCAGAAATGTGAATCAGTCATCTTAAAAATATATGCTTCTAGGAATCAGTATGAAGTGTGTACTAAGATTTAATAGCCCGGGTTGGTATGGCTCAATTGGTTGAGCGTCATCCAGTGCACTGAAAAGTCTCAGATTTGATTCCTGGTCAGGGCATATACCCAGGTTATGGGTTCCATCCCCAGTCAGGGTTGTACAGGAGGCAGCCAATTGATGTTTTTCTCTCTCTTTCTCTGTCCCTCTCCCTTCCTCTGTCTAAAATAAAAGAAAAACACACACCACATTTTATTTTTAATTTAAGCATAAAATGTGCAACCCAGTACTATTAATAACAAAGAAAATATCCAACAATCGAGAAAAGGGTTAATAAGTTTAACATGTGTTCAGCAAAACATGTAGCCTTTAATTGAATTTAAGAAAAATTTAATGACAAAGGAAAATGTTTATATAAGCAAAAGTGCATGAGACAGTATTAAATAAGCTCAACTATGTATCAATATACTTGCATAGAAAAAGAGTAGATGAAAATAATGCCAGGATAGTAATAATAGTTTATAAGTTCATATTATTATTGGGTGCTTTTGGTTTTTTTCTTTATACTTTTCCTGCTTTTTCCAGATTAGCCACAGTGGACTTGTATTAATTTTTCTAATGGTAAAAAGTAATAAATGAAATAGAGTATAGATACAGTCTTATGGTAATACTTTTCTACTTATTTCATCTTTTATATTACTATTTAAATAGAAGGACATCATAAATTATTTTAGATTGAAAGATCAAATTTACCATAGAAGCTGATTCTGAAGACTAATATAAGTTCCCAATTATTTAGACTTTTCCAAATACTTTAGAAATTAATCTTATATTAATCAAGTAAGAAATATGGATATACTTTTTGTGTCATCAGAAATTTTCTTTTTAATAGGGCTTTGCAATTTGCTGATGTAATCGTGTTATTTGGTGCCAGATTAAATTGGATATTGCATTTTGGACTGCCTCCAAGATATCAGCCAGATGTGAAGTTTATCCAGGTACCCAGAGAAGACAGATTTAAAGTCAGAGCTATTCGTAGTTCAATGTTCTCCCTCTCAGCCATTATCAGCTCTGCTCTCTTTTTGGCTTTTATAAAGAACCATTTCTCTTTTTATAACAGTAGAATTTTATACATTGTCTAACATAATTACAGGTACCAAAGCAAGCTGCCTTTTCAAGCCTATGAAACAATGTACCACTTTACTTCTAACCAAAAAACCTTTCAAAATCAAGTTTTAAATAGTTTGAAAAGCATAATTTGCCTCTCCTCAAAGTTCAAGTATATTTAAAGGTAGGCAAAAGAGATTTAAGTAGGATGGTAGATTAGAACAAAACATTTAGCATTGTTAGGGATTGAGTTGTTATTTTAGATACCCAAACTTTTAGATACCTTTGGTTAGAAATCTCTAAACAATGCTGCTTTAACCTATGTCATTAAACAGAGTGTTTAGAATATACTCCTGATGACTCTTGTATCGTTATGACCCCCTTTGTAAGCCAGATTCCTCACTGGTGTAGAAAGTACTGCCCACATGGTGGCATGCAAAGCTGTTCACCCTACACAGATTGGTATGGTATTTGATGATCCAGCTACCATTGCTATCTTCTCCTTATTTACCTTTTACTTAAGGAATCAACTTCTTATAGTCCATTTCCCCCTAGGGCTATTGAGAAACAAAACTACTAACAAGCAAAACTTGGGTTGTACCTAGAAAATGCTGCCACTTCTTTGATTGCGCCTCTTGGTTAGAGAATAAAGTGCATCCCCTTTGGGTTGACTAAATTATTCCTCCTGACAGAAGCTATTTTTACTTGCCCAGGGCCAGCCAGAAATTGAGCTTCTGAGTAAATGGAAAGTAGCCATGCCATGCACTACTAGTGATTCTTTTCTATTTTTTTTAATATAGTTTATTGATTTTTTACAGAGAGGAAGGGAGAGGGGTAGAGAGTTAGAAGCATCGATGAGAGAAACATCGATCAGCTGCCTCCTGCACGCTCCCTACTGGGGACATGCCTGCAACCAAGGTACATGCCCTTGACTGGAATCGAACCAGGGACCCTTCAGTCCGCAGGCCGACGCTCTATCCACTGAGCCAAACCGGTTAGGGCTCTTTTCTATTTTTAAAAAAATACATATTTTCATTGATTTTTAGAAAGAGAGGAAAGGAGAGGGAGAGAGAAAGAAACATTTATGAGAGCAGAACATTGATCAGTTGCTTCCTGCACACCCCCCACTGGTGGTCAAGCCCAACCAACTGAGCTGCACTGGCCAGGGCTCTAGGAGTGATTCTTAAAATGTGGTTCCTAGCCCTGACCGGTTTGGCTCAGTGGATAGAGCGTCGGCCTGTGGACTGAATGGTCCCGGGTTCCATTCCGGTCAAGGGCATGTACCTTGGTTGCGGGCACATCCCCAGTAGGGAGTGTGCAGGAGGCAGCTGATCGATGTTTCTCTCTCATCGATGTTTCTAACTCTCTATCCCTCTCCCTTCCTCTCTGTAAAAAATCAATAAAATATATTTTTTAAAAAAATGTGGTTCCTGGACCAGCAGCATCAGCACCACCTGGGAAGCCCCACCCAAGACCTATTAAGATCAGAAACTCTGACGTGGACTCTTGCAGTTTATAGTTTAACAAACCTACCAGGTGATTCTGATATATGCTAAAATTTGAGAACTGCTCTAAATAGGAATTCCAGTGTAATTAAGTAGAACCTTATTGATTAGATTCAAAACTATAATTGATCAAATCACATGTATTTCTGTGGGTATAATGGAACAATACCAAAATCCTAGAATAGAATTGAGGAAAGATGATGAGGTTTCTATACTAGCCATGAAACTCATGTAGTTCCATGGATTTTTACTTTTATTAAGGAACTTCTTTTTAAAAAAATATTTTTATTGATTTCAGAGAAGAAGGGAGAGGAAGAGAGAGAGAGAAAAAAACACATCAATGATGAGAGAGAGAATTCTGTACCCCCCCTACTGGGGATTGAGCCTGCAACCCAGACATGTGCCCTGACCAGGAATTGAACCATGACCTCCTGGTTCATTAGTCAACACTCAACCACTAAGCAACACCGGCCAGGCATTAATGAACTTCTTGAACATCAAATCTTCTTTATCATGTTACATAAAGACAGGGGTGGGCAAACTTTTTGACTCGAGGGCCACAATGGATTCTTAAACTGGACCGGAGGGCCGGAACAAAAGCATAGATGGAGTGTTTGTGTGAACTAATATAAATTCAAAGTAAACATCATTACATAAAAGGGTACGGTCTTTTTTTTTTTTTTAGTTTTATTCATTTCAAACGGGCCAGATCCGGCCCGCGGGCCATAGTTTGCCCACGGCTGCATAAAGGAGTAGGCAAAAGTGGGTTTACAGTTTGTATGGAAAAAGATATGCAGGTTATAATTACTATAATAGCTTTATTAACTCAAAAGAATATCACAATGGCACTGTGCACTGAGGTATAAACTCATAAGTGCTCAAATTGCCGGCCTTCATTATTTACACATGCTTGTAGTCTACCTGCTATACTCAAGCATACTTTGCACAGAGTTCTTACCTACTTTGGCCCACCCCTGTATACATAGCTCATTTATTCAGCCTTAATTGACTTCTTAAAGAATTTAAGAATAAACATGGCTTGCTCCTCAGTCTTATCTCTTTTTAGATTGATATCTGTGCAGAAGAACTGGGGAATAATGTAAGACCTGCTGTGACTTTGCTAGGAGATATAAATGCAGTCACTAAACAGGTAAGAGCTTTGGCCTGGGTTTTAATTTACGTGGATTGGTCTTTAGAGAATAGTCGGTTCTTTAAAATGTTTCAATCTTGATTCACTTGATGACAGGTCTGATAACATCTATTTTAAACAAAATTTATAATGGAGGATTTTTTTCTTTTTTTCTTTTTTAATTGCTGTTTACGTTCAATATTATTTTGTAATAGTTTCAGGTGTACAGCATAATAGTTAGACAATCACATACTTTACAAAGTGTTCCCCTGATATTTTCAGTACCCACCTGACACTATACGTAATTATTACAATATTATTGACTATATGTCTTATGCTATACTTTACATCTCCACAACTGTTTTGTAACTACCAATATGTACTTCTCAATCCCTTTCCATTTTTCACCTAGTCTCCCAACTCCTCTCCCCTCTGGCAGCCATCATTTTGTTCTCTATATCTATGAGTCTGTTTCTGTTTTATTTGTTTATTCCACATATAGCTCTCTGACTGACTTATTTTACTTAGAATAGTACTCTCTAGGTCCATCCATGCTCTTGCAAATGGTAAGATTTTGTTCTTTTTTCATTTTTATTTTTTAAAATCACTATTTATCACCCCTATACACCATTTATCTTCCACCTCTACCCACCACCCCACCCAGAAATCAAGATTTTGTTCTTTTTTTATAGCCCAGTAATATCCCATTGTATATATGTACCACAGCTTTTTTACCCATTTGTCTATTGGTAGGCACTTGGGTTACTTCCATACCTTGACTATTGTAAGTAATGCTGCAGTGAACTTAGGGGTGCTTGGGGCTTCTTCGGATATATATGCTCAGAAGTAGAATCACAGGGTCAGAAGTAGAATCACTGGGTCATAGGCAGTTCTGTTTTTAATTTTTTGAGGAACTTAATAGAAAGTTATAAATCCAGCTTCTTATATATCCAGCTTCTTATATATGGATTATTTTTATATGAGTAAGTTAAACATTTTTGGAAGGTGATTGAAAATTTAAAGGCATTCAATAGACAGTCATTTATTAAGTAGGATTCAGCTATCTGAAAAATTATAAGAGGCACTAAACTTATAGCCAAGAAGTGGCTTTATCTACTGGAAAAATCTAACTTAGCTTTCTTTAGGCCATAAAGAGATTTTTACTCTTCAAAACTGTAATCAGTGACTTGTTCAGATTCTTATTATTTGTACATAATTTATACATTTCACTGTGACAGGAGATAAAATATAGTCACATTTATCACTTGATTTTTGGATACAAATTGGTATTGTTATCATGATTATACAGTATTAGGATGCAATCCCCAAGCACATATTAAAACACTCTGGAGCATTTGGTTTGTATCATGGGAATCCCTGGGTATTTGGGGCTGTTGGCCTTCCTGTAAGGGTTCTCTGGCGGGGTTGACTTTCCTTCTAGGACCCAAGAAGGTTTTAATAGCCCTAGTCAGTGAGGTGGGGGAGGTGGCTCTTCACTGTACCTATGGGAATCCCAACATCTGGCAGAAGTCTACACTGACCCAAACAAAAGCTTGCCGTGTCACCTATTTCTCTTCTGTCAGTTGTTTGCTGCCTTGAGGAAAAACAAAGAGTATGAGTGATGTGAAGAGCAGGATAGTATAGTAGTATTGTCTTTAAGAAGAGAGTTTTATGTTAGTAATATGTAAGTTTATTTTTAAGAAGGAAAGAAAAAGTTTGTGGTTTTTTAGCTTTTAGAACAATTTGACAAAACACCGTGGCAGTATCCTCCAGAGAGCAAATGGTGGAACACTCTGAGAGAAAAAATGAAGAGCAATGAAGCTGCATCCAAGGTAATACTGGGCCCACTGAAACTCAAGAATGCTCCAGGTTCATGGTTCAGTTCTGTCATAACATGGCATATGCATTCCTAAAAATCACCATGCTGTGCAAAATCTTGCAGTAAAAACCCCTGGACTCATTGGGAAAAAGGAGTTAGGGGCACAGCTCTCAAAAACTTTGTGAAGCATTAAAATAGAAAAATGGTGGTGAAGTCTTTCATATATATCTCACAATATATATGGCACTTTGCCTTGAGAGAGACCTGAAGTTTCTTGGGGAAATAGGCATTGAAAGGTTATAGCTTGTGAGTTTCTGTGGTGGAAGGAGGGTGAGCTGACATTGGACAGAAAGTTGTAAAAGCCTGTGTGGACAGGTGTGGCTTACTGTCCTCAGTGTGACCTTAACATCAAATTACAATTACGGTCTTTGGGAGCCTTAAATCCTGGGGCATGTTGGGCTATGTTTTTCTACCTTTAAGATATAAGTCCTTCAAGGCATACATTTATAATAGATAGATGTTTCATCAAAATCGAAATTTTTCTCTAATGTACAATCTTCTTTTTAAAAAAATGTTTAGCTTTATTGAAGTATTATTGACATACAAAGTTGTAAGATATTTAAAGGTACATCATGGTGGTTAGTATACATCCACATTATGAAAGGGTTTCCCCATCTAGTTAATGAACGCATCTGTACCCCACATTTATCTTTTTTTTGGTGACAATACTTATAGTCTTCTTAATTCAGTTTGTTTTTACTGGAAATTCTTTTGTGACTTCTTCACCTTCACTTATGGCTTTGCCTGATAGCTCAAGGCTTTGGAAATTGTAATGTGTGAAACCACCCAAACCATCCACTACTAGCACTAAAATGAGCCACTTCTGCAGGATTTGGTGTTTTCTGTTTAAATCTTTGTATATAGCCCTAGCTGGTTTGGCTCAGTGGATAGAGCGTTGGCCTGCAGACTGAAGGGTCCCAGGTTCGATTCCAGTCAAGGGCACATACCTAGGTTGCAGGATCGATCCCCAGTTGGGGGCCTGTAGGAGGCAGCCGATCAATGATTCCCTCTCATCATTGATGTTTCTATCTATCCCTCTCCCTTCCTCTCTGAAATCAATAAAAATATATATATTTTTAAAAGTCTTTGTATATAGGTAGTGCTCTCTCTTTGTAAGAAAGGTCATTCCTGATTTTTTTCACTATTTTTTGTATTTCTATGCATCTTGGTTCAGTTGGGTGTAGTTTTCTGTGTCCATGTAGCGTATCTCACTGATGGAATCATACATGAGCAAATATGAAATTTGAGTTATGCTTATATTGTTCCCTAATATGTCAGTCATCTCATTTTCCAAACAAGCAGAATTGATTATGCATGATTCTGTCTTTCATCTGAATTTTAATCAATGACTGTTTCTCTTATTAAGAGCCAGTCTCACTTCAATTTCCTTAACGGTATCATGATTAATTCCTTCTTTTCCCTAGGAATCACTTTAGTTTAAGATGTAAAGAAGTTGCCTCTCTTCTCTGGTGTAGGAGTGTAGGAGGGTCCCATCATCCATCTTGTGTATAATCTCCAATGGACCAAACTAGCACAGGTGAAGAGGCAGTGCTGGGACCAGATGGGACTGTGGCTGCTAAAGCCCCACGTGGCCTTCTCTCAGCTCAGAGACGCTTTAGAATAGTGGGTGAAGCATATTCCCTTTACTGTCAGTGCATGTGAGGAAGAGCCACATTTCTGAAATCCTGACTTCATTTTTATTTAAACTCTGGGCCATAGTTCAGGTGAAAATAGTCCAGAATAAAATTTTCATTTTTTCTAAGGCAGAGTTTCCCTAAAAGTGCTCAAACAGGGCTGTTTTGTTGTGTTTAACCCAGTGTTTCCAGTTGTCTTTACTATAGCACTTCTCAGGTTTTAATATGTTAATGTGCATTGTGGCTGTCCAGGAAGAGGGATATTCCCTGGTTTATACTAGGACCGTGGGACCCATTTTTCTTAGCATGTCCCCCGGGGACTGTTCATAGATCAATTCACTTCTCAGGGTGGCCATTGGTGGCCACTTGGGAACCTTGTAGCTTGCAGTTGTTAACGTGTTTCCAAATAAATTTGATAGTAGCTTATTGACAGTATGTACAGTTTTTCATTACATCTCAATCTAATTTGATTATACTTTCCTCTAATGTTTTAGGAATTAGCTTCCAAAAAATCCTTGCCTATGAATTATTACACAGTATTCTACCATGTTCAAGAACAACTACCTAGAGACTGTATGGTGGTAAGTGAAGGAGCAAATACTATGGATATTGGACGCACTGTGCTTCAAAACTACCTTCCTCGTCACAGGTAAAGTTTCCAAAAAAGAAATTACAATGAATTATAATACATTAAATTTGAAACTTCAGTAGTGCAGATTAATAAAACATTTGAGAAGTATATAGGTTCAGTGTATAAGGACATAGTTTGTAAAAGTGTTCTTAAGTAAGGTTGTATATAGAGTTTTTATGCTTGGTATGTCCTCAAGATCATGTGATAATTTCTGTGGTCAGTGTTCTAAGGATATATTCAGTCTTACAGCAATCATGAGTGACTTTTTCCTCTCATTCTGCTTATCTCTGACAAATTAGTTCCGCATACTCTAAAACTTTACATTAAAGAAAGAGAATGTTTTTACTGTTCTCTATTTTCATGAACCATGTGAATGTCTAGATTTATGCCAACCCCACCATCTGTGACATGCCCTAGGGTTTCATTTTTGCTTTATTCTCCAATAGGCTAGATGCTGGTACTTTTGGAACAATGGGAGTCGGTTTGGGATTTGCCATTGCAGCTGCTATAGTGGCTAAAGATAGAAACCCAGGACAGCGGGTCATCTGTGTGGAAGGAGACAGTGCATTTGGGTTTTCTGGCATGGAAGTGGAAACCATCTGCAGGTAAAACAGCATCCTGAATAGAGCATTTCTTTCTCCAAAATATGAAAGAATTATACACAAGACCCACTTGCCTAACAAATGCTTACCGAGCATTGATCATATGTCAGGTGCCCCGTGCACAGCACTGTATAGATACTAGTATAAATAACCCCCGGGTCTTTCTCATCCAGGACAGCATGCTTCTGACCTCTTTACTGACCTCTTTTCTGACCAAAATCCTACAAACCTATGGGGCATGGTTTTGAGGTCACTGAAAAAAAGTTCTGTCTGGCCCTAGCTGGTTTGGCTCAGTGGATAGAGCATCAGCCTGCAGACTGAAGGGTCCCGGGTTCAGTTCTGGTCAAGGGCACATGTCTGGGTTGCGGGCTCGATCCCCAGTGGGGGGCATGCAGGAGGCAGCCGATCAATGATTCTCATCATTGATGTTTCTTTCTCCCTCTCCCTTCCTCTCTAAAATCCATAAAAATATATTAAAAAAAGAAAAAATTCTGTCTGAGAAAAGCTTGTTTTCTGCCAGGAGACAGTAGAGTTTGGTGCTTAAGAGCATGACTTCTGTTCAGATGGCCTGAAGTTAAATACTGGCTTGACCACTGCAAAGCTAAGTGACGTGTTAAGTCACTTAACCAAGCTTCAGTCTCCTCTAGAATAGGAATAGGAATAGTAATAATGCCTACCTTAAAGCCAGTTGTGAGGAACAAATGGGATGATCTAGGTAAAGCTTGAGGTGACTGCTCAGTGAAATAAGCTATTCAGATTATTTTTTAAAATAAAAGAATATCGATGATTTCACAATACTAATCTCACATTGAACAGGCTTGTATTTTTTAAAATATATTTTTATTGATTTCAGAGAGGAAGGGAGAGGAAAAGAGAGATAGAAATATCAGTGAGAGAGAATCATTGATTGGCTGCCTCCTGCATACCCCACACTGGGGATCGAGCCTGCAAGCTGGGCATGTGCCCTGACAGGAAATCGAACTGTGACCTCCAGGTTCCTAAGTCAACGCTCAACCACTAAGCTATGCCAACCAGGCAAGATTATTTCTATAGTTTTGAGGATTCATGGAGAAACTTATAAGTTGTAGATCCAACTATAGAAGTATAGGGATTTTTTTCTCTCCAATTATTTAAACTAGGAAAGCAATTATATTCTTAACCAAGGCTCCTGTTAGGATTTTAGTAAATCGTGTTTTGGGACTTTCAAAGTATTTGTATATAAAACTTTCCAGATCAGAGGGAAATTATGTGCTAGTTAGAGTATCTGTATTGGCAACCAAGTAATATACCTAAAAGACGATTTTCAGGGAAGTCAGCCTTCTACACTGTGAAATAAAGCCATTCCCTTGGAGCATGGAGAGCAGGTGGTTACCACAATCCTGTTACATAATAGTATGCGGTTTTTTGTTTTGTTTTGTTTTGTTTTGTTTTTCTACAGAAAGTATGTCTGTAAGTATGTCTGTAGAAAATAAAGTCCATATTCTTTTGTCAGTCACTAGTAAAGTTTAATCAGCTTTTTTCTGTTTAGCACATTTTTAAATACTCTCTTTTTCTCTAAGTATTACCCCATGTAATGTTTTTCCAATTATGGATGAAGTGGTTTGAGAGGAGAGGATATACGCTAGTCACTTGGGTACTTCCCACAGCATCTAGCAAGTGCTGGTTATCTATGAGGAATTCAATAAATAGAAAGATAACTTTCAAACGAAACTCCTAGATACAACCTAGAAATAGTGCTTCAGAGGTATCAGGCATGGAAGTCATCATTCTATTAACACCTGGGTCTATGAAGACCAAGGTTCAGAAAAGCTCAGTGATTTGCCCAAGGTTCATAGTTGCATAATAGTTGAACCAGTTTTATCAGCACATAATGTTGCATTCTTTTTGCTACTCCGTGATGTTTCTGTTAATTATTTGATATCCTTTTATTAGGATAATAAATAACTTAATTTTTAGTTCTGTCCTAATATTACAAAAAAAAGTTTATGGAAAACTATCCATTTTTAAGTTAAAATTTCAGCTCTAAGAAAAGAAATTGTGGCCCTAACCGGTTTGGCTCAGTGGATAGAGCGACGACCTGCGGACTGAAGGGTCCCAGGTTCGATTCCAGTCAAGGGCATGTACCTTGGTTGCGGGCACATCCCCAGTAGGGGGTGTGCAGGAGGCAGCTGATCGATGTTTCTCTCTCATCAATGTTTCTAACTCTATTCCTCTCCCTTCCTCTCTGTAAAATATCAATAAAATATATTTAAAAAAAAAGAAATTGTGTTAGAATGAATAATGATTTTCTTTATATTTTGCTGTCAATTTTAGGTACAACTTGCCAATTGTACTTTTGGTGGTGAATAATAATGGAATTTACCAAGGTATTGATACAGATTCTTGGAAGGAAATGTTAAAATTTGGAGATGCTACTGCTCTGTAAGTAGTCCAGAACAATGTATCTTTACTTTCTCCCATCTGTTTAATCTCTTTAAAAAGTCTGCTGTATTGGAATGTGCTTTCATGGTGTGAGAAGTGCTTGTTTATGTTTTCTGCCCCTCTAAAAGGGAACCCTGTCTGCATGGTTTCTCTTTGCACACCATCCATGATTGGGCACTTCAATAAGTGCCCAAATGGTTTATGATCAGGGAGCCACTGAAGATTCAGACAAGTGAGTTTGATGTCTAAGCCTTGTTAATAAAGACCTTATTGCACAGTGCTCCCAGTACATCTTGGGAATATGGATGTTTACATCCAGAGGTCTTCCTTTTACCATTTAGCTAAATCTGATCCCTTATCAGATACATCATTTGCAAATATGTACTGTATTTATCAGAAGAAAACTAAAACAACAATTTGAAAAGATGTATGCACCCCATGTTTATTGCAGCATTATTTACAATAGCCAAGATATGGAAGCAACCTAAGTGTTCATTAATAGATGAATGGATAAAGAAGATGTGATACACACACACACACACACACACACACACACACAATGGTATGTTACTCAGCAGTAAAAAGGAATTAAGTCTTGCCATTTGCAATAACATGGATGGATGGATATTATGCTATGTGAAATAAGTCAGACAAAGAGACCAATACTATATGATTTTACTTATATGTAGAATCTAATAAAACAGAACAAACAAATCAGAAACAGAGTCATAGATACAAAGAATAAACTGATGGTTTCCAGAGGGGAAGGGAAGAGGAGGATGGGTAAAAAAGTTGAATAAGAAGTATAAACTTCCAGTTATAAAATACTTATTATATAATTAATATATTTATTATATGTATTTATTATTTATATCCATTGTAGTGTATAGTACAGAGGCTAGTCAGAAATATTGTAATAACTTTGCAGTGATTAGGCAAATAGGCATACCATGGTAATCTCATCATATAGTATATAAATGTCAAATCACTATGTTGTATACCTGAAACTAATATAATATTGTATGCCAACTATACTTTAATAAAAAAAAATTTTAAACAACAAAACTAACAAAAATTTTAGTTTCTGCCTGGCCGTCGTGGTTCAGTAGTTGAGCCAGGAGGTCATGGTTCAATTCCCGGTCAGGGTACATGCCTAGGTTGTGGGCTCAATCCCCAGTGTGGGGCATGCAGGAGGCAGCTGGTTGAAGATTCTCTCTCATCATTGATATTTCATCTCTCTCTCTTTCTCTCTCTCTCCCTCTCCCCCCACCTTTTCTCTCTGAAATCAATAAAAATATATTTAGAAAAAAAGAAGCAGCAGAGATCTTAGGACTTGAACTTTTAAAAAATCTAGTTTCTTATTTTAACTAGTCGCAATTCAAGTGCTCATAGCAACAGGTTGCTCGTGGCTATTATATTGGATAGCACAGATATAAAACTTTTCCATCATCACAAAAAGTTATATTTGACTTTACTATATAGATAATATAAAATATATGGACAGCTTAGTATACTGGCATCTCAGTTTAAGTGTTGGATATAAAAGTATGCCTTTCAGTTTAGCCTAAAATTTTCTATAAATTATGTCAGAGAATGATATGATTTTATTTTTCTATTTATTTGTGACCTACTTTTTCAGGGCCCCTCCAATGTGTCTTCTGCCAAATGCACATTATGAGCAGGTCATGGCTGCATTTGGAGGCAGTGGGTATTTTGTACAAACACGAGAAGAACTCCAAGAATCCCTGAGGAAAAGCTTGGCAGACACAACTAAACCCTCTCTTATCAACATCATGATTGAGCCGCAATCCATGCGGAAAGCCCAGGTAAGTGTGATTGCTAGAACACCCTGTTATTCGGAGTTCTTTCTAAACTATTTCTGAGTTTGGTGATTTGTTTTGCTTGTTCAATTAATATTTGTTGAGATATGTATAAGGCGGGTGCAAAGAATAGCATGGTGAGCAAAACCAGCCTCAGCCTCACCTCACGGAGCTAACAGTACAGCAGGGAAGAGGGACCGTCCAGTCACCTCAGACTGACTGCATTATGACAGAGTGAGGCAATTTCTCTGAAGGAAAGGAACTCAGTTAGTTCTGAATAAGCATACAACAAAGGAATCTGATTTATATGGTGATCACAGGGAAGTGATGCTTAAACTGAGATCCAAAGGATAAATAGAGACAAACTCATCAAAGAGAAGGAGGAAGAGGTATGTAAAAGCTCTGGCAGGAGGGAGTATGGCAAGTCTGAGGAGCTAAAAGAAGGTTGATGTAGATAGCTGAAAGGGTGCAGGAAGCACAGTGGGAGATGAAACTAATGGGACAGTTTGTGCAATTACATTCAAAATTAGTTATTTGGGTCTCTAAAGAAAAGTGTGTAGTATGATCCTCTTCCATCTCAGATTAAGTTGCTTTTCATACTTAATTTTGTACTCTGATCCTGGTCCTGCCACTTGCCCTCTCTTATATACCTGTCCACCATGCTTGCACATTGTGTATTAGCCATTGTTTTTAGAGCAGATAATTTTTTCAAGTAGTTTTTTACTTGGTTCTTTATACATGTATCTGCTGTGAGATCTTTTTATTTTTGAACAAGACAATGGGCAAATAGGCAAATGGACACTTGGACCCATCAATGAAATGTAAATAAACTAATTTTGAACTATAAAATATATAATTCTACTGAAATTCTCTTTCTGTAAAAACAGATGTCAGAGATTTTGGCAAAAGGAACATATTGGAAACACAAAACAGCCAAAAACAATTAACAAAGCAGCAAATAGTACATTCCTATCAGTAATTACTTTAAATGTAAATGGACTAAATTCTTTAATCAAAAGACATAGAGTGTGTGAGTGAATTAAAAAAACCCCCGACAGATCTATATGCTGCCTACAAGAAACTCACTTCACATGTAAGAACACATAGACTAAAAGTGAAGAGATGGAAAAAGATATTCCGTGCAAATGGAAACCAAAAAAAAAGCTGGGGTAGCTATACTTATATTAGACAAAATATACTTTAAAATAGACTGTTAATAAAGACAAAGAAGGAGCCCTAGTTGGTTTGGCTCAGTGGATAGAACGTTGGCCTGCAGACCGAAGGGTCCTGTGTTCAATTCCCGTCAAGGGCATGTACCAAGGTTGCAGGCTCCTCCCCAGCCCAAGCCCTGGTCAGGGCACATGCTGGAGGCAACCAGTCGATGTGTTTCTCTCACATCGATGTTTCTCTCTGTCTTTCCCTCTCTAAAAATCAATTGAAAAATATCCTCAATTGAGGATTAAAAAAAAAAAAAAGACAAAGACATTACATAATGTTAAAGGCGTCAGTCCAACAATAGGATATATCATTTGTAAATATTTATGCATCCAACATAGGAGAACCTAAATATATGAAGCAAATATTAACAACCTAATGGGAGAAATAGACAGCAGTACATAATAGTAGGGAACTTTAGTACCCCACTTAGATCAATGGATAAATCATCCAGACAGAAAATCAATAAGGAAACATGACTTTAAATGACATGTTAGACCAGATAGACTTAACAGATAGATATAGAATGCTTAATCCAAAAGCATCAAAATACACATTTCTTTCTGAGTGCATATGGGACATTCTCTAGGAAAGATCATATCTTAGGTCACGAAACAAGTCTTCATAAATTTAAGAAGGTTGAAGTCATACTAAGCATCTTTTCCAACCACAATGCTATGAAACTGCAAATCAATTACAAGAAGAAAACTAGAAAATTGACAAATTTGTGGAGACTAAACAACATGCTACTGAACAACTAATGAACAAGAAATCAAAAGAGAAATTTTAAAATACCTTAAGACAAGTGAAGATGAAAACACAACATTCCAAAACTTATGGGATGCAGAAAAAGTAGTTCAGAGGGAAGTTCACAGCAATAAATGCCTACCTCAGGAAAAAAGAAAAAGCTTGGAACTAGAAAAAGAAGGACAAAGCCCAAAGTTAGTACATTACCCTGAGCCAAAGTTTTGCTTTCCATGGTTTTAGTTACCCATGTTCAGCTGTGATCTGAAAGTATTAAATAGAAAATTTCAGAAATAAACAATTTATGTTTTAAATTTTGCACCATCTAAGTAATGTGGTGAAATCTTGCACTGTCCGGCTATGAGCTGCATGGAATGTGAATCATCTCTTTGTCCAGCATATCCACTCTGTATATGCTAACCACCCATTAGTCATTTGTACTAATAGGTGTAGCCAACATGGTTATCAGATCAGCTGTCATGTTATCATAGTGTTTGTGTTCAAGCAATTCTTATTTTACTTAAATATGGCCCCAAAGCCATTCCCGTAACTTTTATATTGTTATCATTGTTCTATATTGTTAATAGTTCCCAATTAGGGGTATTCCTGGAACAGTATGTTTTAATTTTTACATAATTCCATGAGGATTATTCTTCCATTTCTTGCATCTGTGTCTTTGACATTATCCTTATTCTAGTAGAATTCCATACAGATTAGTTTCCAAGCTTTGATTTTCATTGATTGTGTGTCCATTTACTATTTGTCATTGATTTGCAGTGTAGGCTGACTGCTTCTGCTGTAATACCAGAAGGACCTAATCCATAGTCACCTATGTCCAAGCCACCAGTATAGAATGGTATTGGTCCTGGGAAAGGCTTTCATGCATTGCTTTTCCTACACAGGTTCTTCTTAGACCTGGGAACTTGACCTTCTTTGGGTCTCCTTCATCTCCTCTCTTCTTTTGAGTGTACTTCTGTTTCTTTTAGACTCTGTTAATGGAAGAGGACCCAGAAAGTCATTTTAGGCGGTTTTGTAGGACAAGACGGAAAGGTTCACTATGGATTTTTTTTTAGCTCTTTTTTGGGTAAATCACTAGACCAAAGACAAACCTTATTTACCATTGTGGAAATTGTGGTTATAATGGGACTTTTAGATTCTTGAGCAAACAAAACACTGAGAATATAGTTTGAGACAATTATTTCTTTCAACTGAATGTTTGTTGTCTTTTCTTTTTCTAGGATTTTCACTGGCTGACTCGTTCTAATATGTAAATAAAGATGTCATAAGTGGTCTTCAGGAGTTTTGTCTTTCCTGTAAGATAGAATTTTTTCCCCACAGAAAAATAACTATAATGTTAAAATTGCTGTACAAAAAATAAAAATATTTCTAAATGATATTATATAATAAAGTAATTGATTAAAAACAGAAAAAGTTACCAGTATTCAACCACAGGAATAACCATTTACAGATGAAAGAAGGGAAAGGGTTTTATTGAATAATAGCAATGTAACTGCCTAACCACTGAATTAACACAGTATTCTTTTTTAAAAAATATATTTTATTGATTTTTACAGAGAGGAAGGGAGAGGAATAGAGAGTTAGAAACATCGATGAGAGAGAAACATCAATCAGCTGCCTCCTGCACACCTCCTACTGGGGATGTGCCCGCAACCAAGGTACATGCCCTTGGCCGGAATCGAACCTGGGACCCTTCAATCCCCAGGCCGACGCTCTATCCACTGAGCCCAACCGGTTAGGGCAGTGGTCGGCAAACTGCGGCTCGCGAGCTACATGCGGCTTTTTGGCCCCTTGAGTGTGGCTCTTCCACAAAATACTACATGCGGGCGTGCATGTACAGTGCTATTGAAACTTCGTGGCCCATGCGCAGAAGTCGGTATTTTGTGGAAGAGCCACACTCAAGGGGCCAAAGAGCCGCATGTGGCTTTCGAGCCGCAGTTTGCTGACCGCTGGGTTAGGGCAACACAGTATTCTTTTAATAAATGCATTCTTTAAGTCATTTCTCTTTTAAACATTTTTGAAGAAAAAAGCTTGGAGTACATAGGCTATTTCTTCTTCATTGTTTACTTGTTGACGACTTTGTACTTTAGTCTCCCCATGATTTAATGGAACTTATTCCATACTTTTTGAGTTGGGGTTTTGTTTTGTTTTCTTTTTTGGGGGAAATAATTTATTGAGCCAGAGAAGTCACACCACACCAAAACTAATAATTTCAGGGTATATTTGGATTAGCAACTTTTGTTTATGTGTACCACATCAAGACCAACAGAGTCAACAACCTTAATATATAAAGAACTCCTATAAATAAGAAAAATATTAATGCACTAGAAAAAAATGGGTGAAGGGCATGAATGTATAATCAACAGAAAAAATACAAATGGTCAATAAAAGTATGATTATTATGAATAAATATAAATATGTTAGACTGGAAAACCTTATTTTTGCCTATCCACTTGGCAAAGCACTTTTAAAAAAAAAAATCCTCACCTGAGAATATGTTTTATTGATTTTGTTTTATTTTATTTTATTTTTTGTGTGAAACCCAAATTTATTTCTATTTAAAAATGCTCAAGAGACTCTAAAAAGGCCCAAAGGCCCAAAAGCCCAAAGGCGTCCAGGTTTAATTTCAGATGATCCTGACTTGGCATACTTCCGTTTCTCCTTTTGTGAGGCATCGATTTGATCCTTGTTAATGAGACACCTCGGCAATTCTAGTTGGATTGTGGTGACATCTTGTGACTCCCAGTATCTATCATAAATGGCCATCAGGTTATGAACGATGAAAAACGTAAGACCAGGAATAATCACGAGACGTCTGCTGATTTTACTTGAATATCCTTTCTGAATTATTCTTTGCAACCAAGCCCAGTGATCAATTTGAGTAGGGGAGATCATGATGAGTGTCACCTGCAAAGACGTATTAAATGCAGCTCTTTCAGAAAGAAACCAGCAAACGCCCTTCAAGATGAAACAGCAAAGCCTGTTTTATTGATTTTAGAGAGGAAGTGAGGGGGAGAAAGAGAGAGAAGCATCAATGTGAGAGAGAAACATCCATTGGTTGCCTCTCATACACACCCTGACCAGGGATTGACTCCACAACCTGGATATGTGCCCTGATTTGGAATTGAACCCATGACCTTTCGGTGTATGGGACGATGCTCCAACCAACTGAGCCACACTGGCCAGGGCAGTACAACTCTTTTTACATTATAATTCTTAGCGTGGATGAAGGTGAAGTGAAATGGGCACTGCTATTCTGTGGTAGAAGTTGAAATTGGTCCAATATTTCTACACAGTAGTTCTAGAAGTGCCTGTTTTGGAATTTTAAAAATGTTCAGACCCCATAACTTTGATCCAGTAAGCTTATCTAGGGAATGTATCCTAAGGAAATAATAAAATATTTGGTCAAATAGTCTATATATATATATATATATATATATATAGAGAGAGAGAGAGAGAGAGAGAGAGCCATTCAGCATAGTTTTATTTAGGAACAGCCCCAGCCCCAGTGTTTAATAAGATATTGGTTACTGTACATGCATTATGATCTGTTTACATTATAAAATAAAACTGTGTTAAAGAAATTTACTAATGGAAAAACAATCAGAGGATACTATTATGTGAAAAAGGCAAGCTACAAAATTGATGGGTTCAAGTCAGATGCACACCTGTACTTGTGCACACATATACACAGAGAGAAAAGATAGGCACGAAATAAACCTAAATTTTACAATAACTCAGTGATGGGATTATAGGAAATTTTTATTTCTTCATTTTTCCTTCTTTTATAAAAGTTGGAAATAAAAAAACTTTGTAATTTTTATTATCAGAACCAGACATTGCAGGCATACCTCGTTTTATTGTGCTTTGCTTTATTATGCTTCGCAGATACTGCATTTTAAGACCTTCTACCAGCAAAAAGATTACGACTCGCTGAAAGCTCAGATGATGGTTAGTATTTTTAGCAATAAAAATATTTTTAAGTTGAGGTATGTACATTGGTTTTTTTTCTTAGACATAATGCTGTTGCACACTTACTAGACTACAATATAGTGTAAACATAACTTTTATATGCACTGGGAAACAAAAAACTTGTGTGACTCACTTTATTGTGATAGTTGCTTTATTGTGGTGGTCTGGGACTGAACCTGGAATGTCATATTATTTTAAAATACAGGTATATCCTGTATTTTAAAACAATATGAGAAATGGAAAAGCATCATTTATTTCCAGGGGCATTCTTATTTATTTTCTGCAATTTTATATGAATTGGAGTATAAGATTTTATATTAAAGTTCAGCTTGTTTGCACCATACTTATCAGACTTTCCATTGGCTAGTTAGGGGCATAAGTGACCTCTACAAAGTGATGGACTATAGCTTTGCAATGTGCACCTAGGACAGTGATGGCGAACCTATGACACGCGTGTCAGAGGTGACACACGAACTCATTTTTTTGGTTGATTTTTCTTTGTTAAATGGCATTTAAATATATAAAATAAATATCAAAAATATAAGTCTTTGTTTTGCTATGGTTGCAAATATCAAAAAATTTCTATATGTGACACGGCACTAGAGTTAAGTTAGGGTTTTTCAAAATGCTGACACGCTGAGCTCAAAAGGTTCGCCATCACTGACCTAGGAGATACTTGCAGGGATCTGTGGTTTTACCTGACAACCCTGAAATCGGGCCCAGTAGGCAGGGACTCTTAATGTACTTCTAAGATATGCACCAGAGAGCCTGAGCTGCATCAGAGCATAGAGAATATCCAAAGGACCGTTGAGAGTGGGAAGCTCATGTAACCTCATCAATATCCTCCTCTGCCCATGGTCATTTGCCTCTGGCAGCTGAGTGCAATATAAGATTTTGCTGTAAGGTAGCGTGCAGGGCTTGATGAGTATTAGTAAATTGAACTATATGAATCTAAATACTAAATATAATTTGGGGAAAATGCTCTTTCCCTAGCCATATTATCTCAAGAGAAAAAAAATATGTTGGCAGGTTATACTGTCCAGCAGAGGTCAGCCTGGGCATATAAAGACCAAATTAGTTCAGTAGCACTTTGATGACAAGTCTATTGAATGCTTATTTGGTAAAAATGATCTCAAAATTAGTCTCCTTATAGGAATTTTTCTTTAGAAAGATAAGATATTGAATAAGCCCCTCTAAAATGAATCTGTTGGTTGATAGTCAAAACTCACTTTGATAAAACATTTTACACCCCCTATTATAATAATAAATACTCTTATGTGATTTCTAGTATATTGATACTCAAGTGCCTCATAAAAACTGAACTTTGAAAGATTATGGCTATTTTCTTGATTTAGGAAAACTAAGAAATCTCGGGTGGGAAAGGTTAGTTTCTCTACTAATATTCTTTATAAAATCTTTCATATTTCATGGGGTTGTTTGGGGATCAAAAAGCTATCCAGAAGCTCCTAGCCTAATGCCTGGCCCATGGAAGGCACTCAGTAAATGCCACTGTGTTTTAGGAAGATGTGACCTTAGAGAAGAAGAGAGTACTGGCTGGAACTACATCCTGTTTAGCAGTGTGGTATCACTTTTCAAGTGGGTCTTACTTCTCCAAGAAGATTAGTCATTTCCTGGAAAACAGGCTCTGTTTTCACTTCCTAATAGAGCCACCTGGTCTGCAGGGGTTCACTAAATAATAGTTGAATGAGAATTCATGATGGTTGGAAGTAAGGGATATTTTCTATGGTTATTTCACACATGTACCTTTGAAGTAGCTCAGCTTATGTGAAGTAAGGATATTTTCTTTACGAAAAAATGTTTCAAATCTGTTACAAAGAAATAATAGGAATATTGAACACTGAAAGAAAGTGAAAATAATATTAAAACCAAAAATATTTCTGTTTCTTTACTATTTTCCAGACACTTAGGTAGGCAGTGGAGTAGTACTAGTAAATAAATGCAAATTTGGAATGACTAGGATAGAATTTGATGACTGTATTAAGAAAGTTGGATACCAGTTAAAGTCCAGATGAGAATTATGACTGAGGAACCCTGATAAAAATGCTGACTGTGGAGAGTGAAATGTAGACAGATGGTCTGAATCATCTAGTGCTTTCTGGTTGCATTTACTACTACTAATCTGAAAAATGGACTAATGTGGATAATGGAAATTGAAAATTCTATGAATTCCTCCTGTAGATAAAACTATACCTTGCAAAAAAAAAAAAAAAGGAGACATATATAATACTCTTTGTAATACTTTAAGCACTAAAACAAAATTTTAAAAAAAAAATACACCTTGGATTCAATCTGACAGGCAGGACTGCCCACACCTCTGGTTTTCACTAGATTGTCTTGGACATCCCCTTCCCTCCCCTCCAAGGCCTTTTCTTCCAGGAAAGGGGCTAGCTGGTCAGTGAATGCAGATTGTCTGGCTACCCCTCCTCTAATTAGGGAGCAGAGAAAGACACATCTAGAAATCCTGGCTCTCCAGTTTCAAAGATTGACAGGAACACATGAAATTTTGACTCAGACCTGCAAAGGGATGGCATCATCCATGCTTTCTTCCCTTCTGTCCAGCTCTGCGAGAACTTTGTCTACAGCCATGTGGTTCTTTCCAAGGCTCATTCCCTGGTCCCAGCATGCTCCTGGGAATTGCCTCATCACTCCACTGGTCAAGGTGGGCTCAGGAAATCAGTCCTGGTTTCACCTTAGCCTGAGCTTTGCTCGCACTGTTTTCACTGCAATGCTCTGCGCACTCCCATTTTTTACGATGTGGAATCAGCCGTATCTTTCAAGGTCCAGCTCAACGGTCACCTCTTCTATAAGCTGTCCTCCCTCCCCGTGTGTGCCTCTATCACTACTCAAAATGTTTGTGGTGAATTGAATTCTCATCTCCCTCCCCAACTCAACTCAGTGCCTGTTACCCAGATGTCACCAACCCTTCATCTCCAAGGGCCTGTGTCCTCTTGCTCCTGTTTGGCAAGCTCCTCTGAGTTTGCCCCCGAAGAATCCACTTCCGCATAGCATATGACAGCATAAACATCACAGACATTTTCTTGCAGGGCAGGTGACTCAGTATGGGGTTATACAGCCATACATTCTGAGAAATGCCTTGTTGGATGATTTCGTTGTGTGAACACCATAGAGTGCACTTACACAAACCAAGAAGGTATAGTCCAGTGGTCGGCAAACTGCGGCTTGCGAGCCACATGCGGCTCTTTGGCCCCTTGAGTGTGGCTCCTCCACAAAATACGGACTTCTGCACATGGACCACGAAGTTTCAATCGCACTGTACATGCGCACCCGCACGTGGTATTTTGTGGAAGAGCCACACTCAAGGGGCCAAAGAGCTGCATGTGGCTCGCGAGCTGCAGTTTGCCGACCACTGGTATAGTCAACTAATAAGGTTTCATTTACACCAGCATCAGCACCAACATGTGAGTGATTGTAGTGTAAACCCTGTGGGCTTTTGTTTTTTGTAATGCAAGTGCCTGACTTAAGCTTTGATTGCTGAGGCATCCATTTCAAAGAGACATCTGCTTCAAAGAAGGTATATAAACACATTGACCATCACACACTAGAGCCAGGCCACCTCCCCATACTGAGGCTTCTTTGTTTTAGAGATCTTGGTTGATTTTGTTCTTTGTTTTAAATTCACCAATAAAAAGTGATCCTGTGAAACCCTAGGTCACCACTCTCCCCCAATAAAAACAGCACCTCAGGCCCCTGCATGTACTCTCTCTCTACCCTGTGACTTGCCTTGTAGCTCTAGGGCCTATGGGTAATAAACTCTTTTCTTCAAAGTTTCCAAATGGTTATTGCTGAAAGGTGTCTTGGAATCGTAATAAGAACCATATAGGGTCGGTCCAGTTGTAACTTGGTCTATGGGAAGCTCATTGGGGTCCAGGTGAGTGTCCCTCTGGGCCTCCAGGCATTTCTAGCAGATAGCATTATTATCCATAAGACTTAAGACCAGCGCAAAACAGTAACAGTGCACTATGAACTTACCATGGCTGTAACATCACTAGGCAATGGAAATTTTCAGTTGCATTATAATCTTACTAGAGGCTCGGTGCACGGATTCATGCACTGGTAGGGTCCCTCAGCCTGGCCTGCGCCCTCTTGCAATCTGGAACCCCTCGGGGGATGTGGTAGTGCATGAGGTGGCAGGCGGCAGGGGAGGAGCCCGAGCCTGGGCCAGGCACCACACTGTTTCCACTCATCCCATCCCAGCCCTGCTGCGCCTGTCACTGCCACTGCTTGGTAGCACTGCCGTGGAGGTGGGAGAGGCTCGCGCCGCTGCACTTGCCAGCTGTGAGCCCAGCGTCTGGCACCCATCAGTCAGCTGAGCAGCGCTCCCGCTGTGAGAGCACACTGACCACCAGGGGGCAGCTCCTGCATTGAATGACCCCTGCTGGTCACTGCGCATCATAGCGACCGGTCGTTTGGTCGTTTGGTTTCTTAGGCTTTTATATATATAGACTAGAGGCCCGGTGCACAAAAATTTGTGCACTCGGGGGGGTCCCCCAGCCCAGCCTGTGTCCTCTCGCAGTCTGGGACCCCTGACCACCTGCTGGCTTAGGCCCGCTCCTTGGGGGATTGGGCCTAAGCTGGCAGTCAGACATCCCTCTGGCAGCCCAGGAGCCCTCAGGGGATGTCCACTTGCCAGAGGGGAGCAGGCCTAAGCTGCAGTCAGACATCCTTAGCGCTGCTGAGGCTCCCACCACCACCGCTGTACTGGCAGCCGTCAGCCTGGCTTGTGGCTGAGCAGAGCTCCCCCTGTGGGAGCGCACTGACCACCAGGGGGCAGCTCCTGCCTTGAACATCTGCCCCCTGGTGGTCAGTGTGTGTCATAGTGACCAGTCATTCCCAGTCATTCTGCTGTTAGAGTCAATTTGCATATTACCCTTTTATTATATAGGAGTGCCTGGCCAGCCTGGGTGAGGGGCTGATGGCTGTTTGCAGGCTGGCCACAGCCCCTTCAGTGTGCGGGGTCCTGCTGGGGTGCCTGGCCAGTCTGGGTGAGGGGCTGGGGGCTGTTTTCAGGCTGGCTAAGTCCCCCAGTGGGGACCCTCACCCCATGAGGGTATGGCCAGCTTGGGTGAGGGTCTGATGGCTGTTTGCAGGCTGGCCACAACCCCCAGCCACCCAAGCTCCCAGTGGAGGCTGGCTGGAAGCAGGTATCTGGGATTTATTTGTCTTCTATAATTGAAACTTTGTTGCCTTTAGCAGAGGCCACAGCTGGCTCAGGGCTGGTGGGAAGCTTGGCTTCCTCCATCGTCCAGGCAACCAAGCCTCCTGCTTGCTCCAGCTTCATGGCTGCCGGCCGCCATCTTGGTTGGGTTAATTTGCATATAGTCGCTCTGATTGGCAGGTGGGTGTGGCTTAGGGCATAGCGAAGGTACGGTCAATTAGCATCTTTGTCTTTTATTAGTGTAGATGAGACTACCGAAAGGTCCTTATGTGATGCATACTAGCTCAAAAACTGCAGCAAACAACTTCAAACAGGGATGTAGGGTAGATGGATGAGCCAACAAGCATCAGAAGCCTGTCCTAGATGCCTGGGTATTAGGTAAACCCAGAAGTTCTTAGAGAAGTGTGTAGTGTGTGTATGGGGAGGAAGGTGGGGGTGGGGGGTGAGAAACATGACATGAGTGAATTTTGTTTCCACTCTGGCAAGCTGTAGGCCAAAATAAAAATTAAGTTGAATTACTAAAAATATTTCTTTCACACTTGATTGCTGTAGACTGAAATTTATACCCACTACATTCATAAAACTATTTTCTAACTCAGTGCCATCCCTGCCTCCCCACCCTCTCTCAGCCACTCCATGTATCTCCTCTCCCCACCACCCTATCTACATTATTCTTTTCCAGAATTTTAATAGTTATCTTCACTTGATTATTTTTCCAGGTTACATTTAGTAGCACATAAGTCGTTATCTTTATTGGACTGTGTTTTAAAACATTGTGTACTAATAGAAAACTTGAGGTTCAGTAAGGCCAACAGATTTGGAGACAATTACCCTTGAAAAAAAAGTTTCTTACTCACAGTTCCCAAGAGAAGAATGCCACACCATCGAGGGTCACAGGAGAAAACACCCAGGTTGGTCTCAGGCAGAGAGGAAGTGGGCTGAGGCCTTACGGTGGTTTCCTTGGGAAGAAAGAAGAGAGAAAGGGTAAACAGTTTAGGATTGGCTAGATTAAATAATTCCCCTTGGTCAGAGGGGCTGCCCCTGGTTGTGTGGATGTGGCCCTGGGGTGATTAGGGCAGGGTGATAATGGGAAGAGGGAGGTTGGAATTATGGACTGGTTAGTTTGCATACAAAAAGAGAGTTGTTTGTGTTCCCTAAGAATTATCTAACTTGGGAGGGACAGGCCCTCTAGAGCAGTGGTTCTCAACCTTGGCTGCACATTAGAATCACCTGGGAATCTTTTTAAAATCCTGATTTCCAGGCCTCATCCTCCGGAAATTCTGTTTCTTTATTATGGGGTGGGGCCACAACATTAGTAACAAAGAAACAGAATTTCCGGAGATGAAGCCCGGAAATCAGATTTTAAAAAGATTCCCAGGTGATTCTAATGTGCAGCAGGGAGAAACAAATTTTTAGGGGGGCTTCCCTAATTAAAATTTTTAATGAAGAAAAAAAATTTTTGTTGTAAATGCACGGCCTGTAAGGACCCCCCTCTTTTCCTAATAGACACCCAATTTTGAAAATGGCCCCAAAAGTGGTTGTTTTAAAAAAAAGAAATGGAAATTTTAAGAAATGGTTTTTTTGACCCTAAGGGGGGTTTCACCTATTGGCCCAACAAAATTTTGTTAACTATGTTTTTAGACATCAGTCTATTTTGTGGCTATTATATATGTTATCTTCTACTATATTTATATGTAGGTAATGTTGCTCATTTTATATATTAATTCCATACCTTAATGAGTTCTTTAAAACAATTCTTCCATTCTCTTACCTAGAGACATTGGCTTGTACTTCCAGAACAATGCAAAATGATACTTGTGATTGCAGGCACACACCATTTACAATCAATATGTCGTTTACCTGCTTTCTGCTTTCAGGAGGAGCAAAAGATGACAAGTAAATTTCCCTACAAGGAGTTACTGAGGCTACAGGGTTTAAATGTCTTCCTCAAGGATATAACAAGATGGAAAGAGTCCCTACCATTTCCAAGTGAGCACTTGTGTCAATAAAAGGTGATTTCTTGGCCAATGAATTAGGGGTAGTTGGAATGCTAATTATTTATTGCCTCAACTGTCTTCCTTCCTGGCACTGAGACCAATGATGAAGGCAAACATATTGAGAAATCTGTTCCTCTGTGGACTCTGAGAATAAAGATTCACTTGATGTGAACCCCATGAAGGAAGTTATCTGATGAGATAGACTCCCCATGATCAAAACAGGGCCCAAATTTTATAAACAATAAGAACCTAGTAGCCATTTGCTCACAGGGGCTCCTCATGTACTGTGCATACTGGGAAAAACCTCAATGTGAACTCTTGGCTTCCCACACATGCCCTGCTTGTTTAAGCCATCTTAGTCAACCACTGAAGGGAAGCCTGGTTTTGTCTTTTGACCAATGGACTGAGACCTGCCCTAACCAATCAGGACTGCACAATTATATCTTCATTTGCATCTATGCCAACTAATCAGAACCACTCTGTAATCACCAATCAGAACTGCATGATTCAGAGCAATCAGAATTGTTAGAATTTGGTAACGTTATTTGCATAAAATTGAGCCAATCAGGAACCTGGGCGGGAACTTTATAAATGACAGCCTCCCCTTTGTCTCAGTGGAGTGCACTTTTGCTTTCCACAGGAAGCTCCCTAAGGAACTGCTTCACCTGAATGAAGTCTATCCTTATCCGCACCTCTTTGGAAATTTTGGTTTACACTCTAGTCTTCACCTTCAAAATCTCAGTCCATGCTCCCTTAGGTGAGTCTGCAGAAGGTGACCTCCTTTCCTCCCTCTTTGTCCCACAGTGATGGGTGTATAGTTAGGGTCACTAGTGGGGAGGGGCATTGATTTAGTCCAAGTCCTCTGTCCAGCCCTGGCTTCAGAATATGCAATACCAACAACCCTGAAAAATAGCCTTCAGAGGGAAGGTAATGACATACCCTGTACCCTTAATTACACACTGTAATTCTCCACACGCTGTCTGGAAAATGCATTAACCCAGTGTGTTCATTGGCTAGGGCTGCCATAACAAAACACTACTGATTGGTTGGCTTAAACAACAAATTTATTTTCTCACAGTTCTGGAGGCTAGGAGACAAAGACCAAGGTGTCCATAGATTTGGTTTCCTCTGAGGCCTCTCTCCTTGGCTTGCAGATGGTCATCTTTTTGTTGTGTCCTCATATGGTCCTTCTTCTGTATACATACGTTCCTGTCGTCTGTCTTTTTACAAATGACAACAGGAAGGCCCAGTACTGACAAATGACTTGTGAAATATCCATTAATTGGCTGCAGCCAATTTTCTCTGATGTTTCTGATGTGCCCTAATGGGAGGGAGCTGTGGCATGGATAATACCAAACAGTAAATAATCTAAAAATAGTTTCTGTTTGGTTTGGGAAAGCAGCACATGACTTCCCGGCCGCCAACTGGCCTGGCTAATTCAGTTTGGCTCAAATGAATGTGCCTTTTCCTGAGTTTACACTGATAGCCCAGGCCTGTGCCGAGGTGTGGAAGAATGGTGGCCAAGCTAAATGCCTGCTGTGGCCAGGTCCCCAGTGAGCAACAGGCAGTCTGTCAAAGGCACACCGTGATTGTATGGACAGCAGGACAGAGCTAGCTTTTTCCTGACCCTTTATGAGGGTTGAGGGCCAGGGCCAGACCAGACAGCATGCCTGATGTAGGAGGTGTCTGGCATGTGGTAAAGAGATCCTGGGGGAGACAGGTGGGTGCCAAGACACTCACCTAGCCACCAGCTCACACAGGAGATTCTGCAACCTCACATTTACAGGCCAGATTTCATGCAACGTGCCTGACATGTATCATTTCCTTTAAAGCTAAGGCCTCTGCAGCTGCAGACTTATGGTTTGCCTTGGCAAGAGGCAACTCTGCTCTGAGACTTTGCAAAGGGAATCTCGACCCAGGCTGAATTACTCTTAAGGTTTTGGATACATCACAGTGTAGTTCATCTGTTTTGCGTGTACCATACAAATCAATTCATTAATTCATTCACCACTTGCTGAAGGCCTTCTATGTATCAGATTTGACATTTGAGGGAATAAAGAGATGAAGCAGTCATGGGTCTTGTACTCAAAGACTTAATAATCTACTCAGAAAAATAAGACATGTATCTAAATAACTATATTGCAAGGTTGAAAGCTCAGACTAGAACCTTAGTTATATTAGTACATATACATATGCACAAATGTAATTCATTATTATTTTTGAATAGTTTAGATTGCTCCTACCAGGTGGCCAGGCATTAGATAAAGCATTTTAGAAGGGGTATATCACATCCATACTGTTGAAGAGGGGACTCCTCTCCCCACACTTCTACCCTGGGCCACCCTCTTCTAAGTCCATGTCCCCATGCCTTCAAGGAATTATTGGTCTGATTCGTCAGAATCCAGGACATTCACAGGGTCATTTGCTTCACAGGGCAGGGTCACGCTAAAAATCAGTTCTGTGGCCAAGGCCACCTGTCTTCTGTGTACATGGTCAGGAGGTTTTCTAGGGGCCACCCCCCCCCCCAGGTGGCCTTTGCCCCACCCTCCTCAGGACAGATGAGATACATATACGTATAATAGTTGATCTTAACTCACCTCTTTCTATTCCCCTCTGAGGACTCTCTGGCCAAGCAGCCCTGCCACTGGCCCCCAAAGAACCACGATCATTCTTACTCTGCCTTGGGCTGGGACTGGTTCCCTCACCTGCCCCTCTATTCCCTATGTGTCTGGACCTAGGGCTGGGTATTGTGCTATAAAAGACACAGGCTTCCGGGTATGTGGTCAGGTTTGTGCACTAGCTCTGTGGCCTTGGGAAGATTACCTAAACTGCCTTTGTCAGCCTCTGTTTCTTCATCTGGAACATGGGTATAGTAACACCTGCCTCACAGAGGTGCTGTGAGGCTTTTGAGAAATAACAAGTATAAGCATAATAGGTGCTTAAAGAACGGTGGTTGGTGTCAGTATTTTCATCCCTTAATGTCAGATTTGCCTTAGCCTCTTCTGTGATTCCCTTCTGAGAACTGCAGTCAAAACTCATCCCTTACCTTCTTCATTTCTTACCTCTTACCTCCCTTCAGGGAGGCTCTCCTGATTAATCAGATCTCTACATTGTTCTGCTTATGTTGACTGCCACTGGACTGGTATGAATGCTTCTCATCTGTTTTTAGACCCCCCCACTAGAATGTAAATTCCTGAAGGCAAGGAAATTTGTACATTCACTTCACACTGAATCCCCAATTCTAGATTTTGCTTGGAGCCCAGAAGAAACTCAGTATTTGCTGAATGAACGAATTAATAATGAATGAGTGAGTCCTCTGACCTCTCTCTTACTTTCCTGAATCGTTCTTTTTCTGTTTCCATTTTCTCCAGGTTAGTCTTGTTCACCTACTGAGGACATGTGTGTGTTTTTAAAATATCGCAGTTACATTCAGTAACTGTATATAAGGAAACAGGTAATCACACAACCCATGATAATGGAATGGAAAATTTTTATCTCTCTAGTTCTTTAAAAAATATATCACCTGTTCCCTTTATCCCAGATTGTGTGGGTATATATTTTAGCCTTGCAGATAGCCCTCTCCCTGTGGCTGAGTATTTTGAACGTACCTTAAGACTTTAAGGAGTTGATTAAATACAGGACGTACTGGGGCTCTGGGTTTGCATAGTTTTCTCCACCACAGCTGCAGAATGGGAGAATCTGGTTACAGGAATTACAGGGTCCCATGTAAACACGGACCCCAAAGCAGCATGGGGCTGCAGTGCCTGTGTATGTTTTCCCCCATCTCTTAGGTTATTGTTTCCTAAAAGTCTGTGATCCTAAAATGCTCCTCAGCTCCCCATTATTGCTCATATTGGCCAAGATCTCCCCACAGTAGGATAGATGCATGCATAAATATGCACAGCATGGGCAGTGACCTTTTCCTCCCTTTAGTTCAGAATCTTGGCCACCATTGGCCTATCAGTGTTGGGAATGAGCCTGTTCTAGGGCCTTGCCAAACCACACTGCCACAGTCCCTTGATCTCTACCTTTAGCTCTCCAGAGACTAGATCCAAGCTTTGAAAACGATGCTTTGTTTTTACCTTGGGCCAAATCGAATAGTGAGGTGGGTCTTCCTCCTCATCCCATCCAATCTCTTGGATTGTTTTGAGACCCCCCCACTAGAATAATGAATGAGTGAGTCCTCTGACCTCTCTCATACTTTCCTGAATCGTTCACTCATCCCATCCAATTCTCTCTCCGGGTGGAATGGTGGTGAGGGTGATGGGACGGCGCATTTGGTTGAGGTAGGGGGAAGCTAATGGGGATGGGAGTAGTAACCTTCTGCCAATAAATATATAAAAATAAAATTTTGCAGTGAACACATGTTAAGTAAACAGTAAACAGTAAGCTAGGAACATGCATTTGGACTGGTGAGAAGAGAATGAAGTGATTGTCAATTAAATTTTCTAGGGTTCACCTAGAAATATGGATCAAACCTACCACCCCTCCTACAAGAGTGGGGCTAAGGTTTGTTATGCCCCTTGGTGGTTAACAATTACTTTGAGTTCATTTATTTCTATGATTCTTGAAATAAGTAATATCAGGAAACTAACTGGCTTTGCCAGGATGTTTTCCCATCGATCCTCAGGCTTCATAAGCCATTTTGGGATCTCCTCTGAGGTCTCCAGCCCTCCCTGACTTCCTGTCATAAAAGCTATGACTTTCCTGTCTCCCTCCCAAGAATGTGGTTTTGCATTTTGGAGCTAAAGGATTCTTGAACTCACAGCATTTCTGAGTCTGGGTTCAGGTAAAGATTGATTGATGTCTCCTTGGGGAGCCAATCTAGCCCTGAGGCCTGGGAGCTTACATCTGGCTCGATGTGTCATTAGGCAGCACAGAGGTTCAGGTTCAGTCTTGCCAGCAATTCCTCCACCTGCCAGACAAATTACATGAATCTCTGCCTCTATCCCCAGAACCTCTAGTCCCACAGCCTCCCTTGTGAACACAATTTTTTAAAAAAGGATTTTATGAAAAAGAAAGCCCTACATAATATTTATTTAGTATACCACTAACAGATTTATTGCATAAGACATGGATGAGAGAAAAAGGAGTAATAAATAGTAGGAATTTAAAATGGTTTTAGGGGTTAAATATTTTTAGAGATAAAAGCAAAGTAAATGGGTTTCTTTTATTATTTAATTAATTTATTAATTTTAATAGTTTTTTATTGTTGAAGGTATTACATATGTCCCCTTTTATCCCCCACTGATGCCTTCCAGCCCACCCCAGGTAGGTTTCTTTACTGCAGGATTTCCCAGAGGCTTTGGTGTGCTGATATATATTGTAAATTTCCAATTAATTTACATAAAATAGGCAGCAGTTCCCAATTTAGGTGAATTCCTCTGCTTTTTTAAAAAAAAAGGGAGTATCTCTTAGAATGGATGGACCTCTCAAAGTTTGGGAAACATTGTATTGGGTAAGTTATTGTCACTATTGTGATTTCATCCAGGTGGCTCAAGGCCAGCCCAGTGCCAGTCTCTTCCCTGAGGAGTGAGAACAACTAAGCTTCGTGCCCTGGAGATGGAAGTGCAGGCTTAATGCTTGGGTGAGTCTCATGAGTCTCATTAGACTTACTAGTTCTCCTGGTTCTCTGGTGATCTTTCCTTTACATTTGAGGCTCCATCCTTCTAGCTCTGATTGAAGCTTGAGTTGCAAGGCACGGGGAGCTATGGAGGGGCTTTCCCAGGGCTTCTCAGCTGCCCAGTCTTGTCTCCCTCCTGCTGATGCAGCTGCCAGCGGGAGGTAGCCAGGACTTCAGAGTAACTAAATCATGGTTAATTCTGGACCAGAAAGACCAGGCGCAGAGCTCTGTTCTCTGCCAAGACCAACTCAAATGGTCTGTCTTCTCCTCTCAGCATGTTGGCTTGTTGGACCTCAGACATATTGGAAAGAAGTCTTTTTCCCTTTTGCCTTCTTCTTTATTCCTAAGGTTGCCAAGAATTTGATTTTATTTTTAAAAATGCTTTTATTTTTAAATTACAAGTTAAATAATGCTTATTGTAAAAATTTCCAATACTACAAATGTGTGTAGTTTTCCCCTTCTCTCATTGCACATACTTTCACTTCCAAGTGTGTAGTGTACATCATTCTAGAGCTTTCTCTGTGCACTTGTAAATAATAGATAAAATATTTGTGCTTGTTTGCTTATATGTTTTCAGTTTCACTCAACAATATTTCATGGAAACCTTCCATGTCAGTGCATAAATGTGAAATATATTTTTCTTATTTTTTTAAAGTCAAATATATTGAGGGAAAATTTACATAAAATAAAATTTGCCTTTAAAAAAATACAGTTTGATGAGTTTTGACAAAGTAGACAACCACTCCAATCAAGATAAGAACACTTTCATCACCATCAAAAGTTCCCTTTGCAGTCAGATCTCTTCTTATAACCCTAATCCCTGGTAACTACTGATCTGTTCTCCATTCCTGTAGTTTGCCTTTTCCAGAATGCCATATAAATGGAATTATATAGTATTGTAGCCTTTTGTGTTGGCCTCAGCATAATGCATTGCAATTCATCCATGTTACTTGTTTCAATAATCAGCTTGACTGCAGTAATCATTACACAATGTATATTTATATCAAAATATCATGATGTATACCTTAGGTATATACAACTTTTATTTACAAGTTTTTAATTTAAGAGGAGAAACCTCTGCCTAAGATTTTTTTCCTGTTTTCTTCTAGAAGTTTAATAGTTTTAGCTCTTACATTTAGGTATATGATCTACTTTGAGCTAATTTTTAAGTATGGGGCAAGGTAAAGGTTAAGGTTCATTTTTGTTTGTTATGCTTATGGAAGACCAATATTTCCAGTATTATTTGTTGCAGAGACTACTTATTCTTTGTCATGACTCTATAATGTTTGATTGAATGGAGGTTTGGTGATTTTCTCAGCTATTCTCATATTCATGGAGAATTAGGCTGTTTCAAAGTTGAGGCTGTCATGAACTTCCTTGCACCTAATACACTGGCAGTTGAATGAGTATTGCAGTAGAATTTATGAATAAAATCGCATGTTTATGTTAAGTGTTGATGGATATCCCCAGGTTGTTCTTCAGTATACTTTCCCACCTACAAGGCCTGAGAAGGACGGCTCTAACTTTGATTGGATTTATTGGTGTAAGCCTTTTACAAATCTATAATAATTTCCTTCTGGAAAAATCTAATAGCCTATGTTATTAGATTATGCAAGATTCAGAGCCCTTCCAAGAGGGTTTGAAGAAAAGATGATAATTTCTGCCTTGGTCAGTTAGGGTAAGCTCATAAGAAATTGGCTCATAAAATACGTGGTACACGGGAAATGGAGATTTACCAAAACAAAACAAAACACAAAAACATTTGTTTAAAAAGTATTGGGGGTTTATAAATACCTCTGTGCTGTAGCCTCCCCTAAGGGTAGAGGTTCCTGTATTAACTTTAATCAGCAATGACTTGCCCCCTAGTGGCCTGAATATGTACTTTCAGTCTCCTGTATGCAGGCATAACTCCGGGCTGCTGTCAGTTCACAGACCCTCACTCTCTCACTATACTCACCAAAGTCCTCCCTTGTACCAGGCCTGTACCAGCCAGCTGCATGTGCAAAAACACAAAGGGGTGCTAGGAATGCAAGTTGCTCAGTGTGGCTGACACATAAAGTTATGCCGCTTTTCCTACTTTCTTCTCATCCTACAATGTTATGATTTGGTCAACTTGAACTAACATTGTTGAGGATCTATTATTAGGTGACAGGGACTGTCCTGGGGCTGTGAGGATACACAGAGCTATGGAACAGTCCCCCATCATCAGGGACGTTAACACAGGTTAAATACCAACACAAAATGGTATAGAAGCAGTTCAAAAACAATACCAACAGGTGTCACAAGCAGGACAATATTGATATAATCTGTGCCAACTTCATGCCATCCTATCTAATAATAGACAAACATGGTAATTGACCGTACCTTTGCTACGCCTCCCATTGGCTAATCAGCGTGATATGCAAATTAACCACCAATAAAGATGGCGGCTAATTTGCATACTGCAGGCAGGGCGGGACAGCGAGAGCCACCAGTGCAAGCCGCCATCCAGGCCCCCGTGTGCGACCCCAGAAGCCGCCTGCTTGCCGCCTGGGATCGGATCCAATCCCGGGCTGCAGGCCGGCCCCAGAAGTCACCTGATATGACAGTAACTCTATCAGTAAGCACTCTGAAAGTCAGTGTCATAAATGCGCCAATTAAAAGACAGATTATGAGGGTGAGTCAAAAACAAAACCCACTTTAAATATAAAGACACATATAGATTAAAAGTAAATGAATTAAACTGCAGCCTATTTTGCTCAATGGATAGAGCATTAGCCCATGGACTGAAGGGTCCCAGGTTTGATTCCAGTCAAGGGCATGTACCTTAGTTGCTGGTTTGATCTGCAGTCCCTATCAGAGCATGTGCAAGAGGCAACCAATCAATGTGTCTCTCCCTTTCCCTTCACTCTCTCTAAAATTCAATGGAAAAATATCCTTGGGTGAAGATTAACAAAAACAAAGTAAATGGATTAAGTAACATTAAAGAGATTATAAAAATCTAAGAAAAATATATTCCAAATTTTGTTATTTGTATAATGGTTATGTTTAAATTATTAACACCTAAGAAATTGGGTGAAGGGTACATATAATATGCTGTAGTATTTTATAGTTTTTTTTTACATGTATGAGATTATTTCAAATTAAAAAATTAAAAATTAATAAAATGTTAATTGAAATGTATCTGCATTACATGAAAAATCTCCTAATTGCTTCTAGCATAATTTATTAAATTGTGCTAAAATTCACAAGGGTTCAATTAAAAAATATCTTAATTCTAAATGATATAATAAAAATATATAATAGTGCAGTTATAAGCACTTATCTGAAAATAAAAATTTAAAGAAGTGAATTTAAAGAAGGGATTAGCCAAAGAAAATATATGCACAACCCATGGACACAGACAATATTATGGTGATGGCCAGAGAGAAATGGGGGGCAAGAGCTGGGTAGAGGGGGGCAAAAGGGGAGAAATAGGGACATCCTATATAATAATAATTAAAGGCTAATATGCAAATCGAAAGGCAGAATGACCGGTTGCTATGATGCACACTGGCCACCAGGGGGAAGACGCTCAATGCAGGAGCTGCCCCCTGGTGGTCAGTGCACTTCCATATGGGGAGTGCCACTCAGCCAGAAGCTGGCTCATGGCTGGCTAGTGCAGAAGTGGTGGCAGGAGCCTCTCCCATCTCCATGGCAGCACTAAGAATGTCCAACTAATGGTTTAGACCCCATCCCTTGGGGGCCTAAGCCTTTAGTCGGACATTCCCCGAGGGCTCCCTGGCTGCCAGAAGGATGTATGACTGTAAGCTTAGGCCTGATCCCCTGGGGAGTGGGCCTAAGTCGACAGGTGGACATCCCCCAAGGGGTCCTGGATTGCAAATGGGCACAGGCCGGGCTGAGGGACACCCCCCCGAGTGCACAAATTTTTGTGCATCAGGCCTCTAGTCTATATAATAAAGAGGTAATATGCAAATTGACCGTCACACCCTTGCACAAGATGGCCGCCCCCATGTGGTCATGTTACCTTATTTAACCTTTCCAACAAACCTTTAAAAGGAACATGCCTCTATTTTATGATGGGAAAAACTGAGGCTTAGCACGATCTAACTATTTGTTCACTGTCACAGCAGAGCTGGGGTGAAACTCCTCTGGTGCTAGAGCTGTGGAGTATCACCTTATAGTATGTCTTCACCCAGCTCTACCTTCCCCCAGATTCCATAAATATCAAACCATTTCGGAATTAAGTCCCATGAGGCACTAGGACTTACTAAATTAAAGCAAAATGGACAACTCTGTGGATTATTATTTATTTTAGTAATCTAAAGATCTCCATAACAGGCTTTATAAACTCATAAGAGGTATTCATTTAAGGATGCAATACTTTTTTATTTGGAGGATTTTGTCTAGCCGGAAATCAAGTTGATGCTATTTCTCCAAATATAGTTTTTTTTAAAATTAAAGTTAATGGGGTGACATCAGTTAATAACATCATAAGTTTCAGGTGTACAATTCTATAATACATCATCTGTATATTGCATGTGTGCTCACCACCCAAAGTCTATGTGAATTTGTTTGTTTTTTTCTTCATTTGTTGCTTTCTGTTTTATATCCCATATATGAGTGAAATCATATGGTTCTTTTTCTTTTCCATCTGACGTATTTAACATGATACTTTTAAAATTAATCCATGTTGTTGCAAATGGCAGGATTTCACCCTTTTTATGACTGTGTAATATTCCATTGTATATGTGTACCACATCTTTTTTATCCAGTCACTCATTGAAGGACTCTTAGGTTGTTTCCATGTCTTGGCTACCATGAATAATGCTGCAATTTGTTTTCAAAATTTTGGGGTAGATATCCAGAAGAGAGATTGCTGGGTCATATGGTAACTCTAGTCTTAAATTTTTGAGGAATTGCTCATACTGTTTTCCATAGTGGCTGTAATTCCCATCAGCAGTGTGTGAGGGTTCCTTTTTCTCCAGATCTTCTCCAACACTTACTTCTTGTCTTATTGATAATAGTCATTTTAACAGGTATGAGGTGGTATCTTCTTGTGGTTTTGATTTGCATTTTGTTATAGCTAGTGAAGTTGAGCATCTTTACATATATCTGTTGGACATTTGTTTGTCTTCTTGGGAATAGTGTCTGTTTAGGTCCTCTACTAATTTTTAATTAGATTGTTTTTTTTTTATTGTTGAGTTGTCTGTGTTCTTTATATATTTTGGATATTAGCCCCTTATCAAGGTATTGTTTGTAAATATTTTCTCATATTTGTTTGGTTGCCTCCCAATATAGTTTGATAAATAATCATTTACTTTCCAATCCATTGACTTTTTCATTTATTTTGCTTTACATGGGATGGAGTTTACAGCTTCTGGAGAGAGACTAAATATTATTCATGGAGAAAGCTGTTTTGCAAAAAAAATGTAACACCCCTTGCCCCCACTTTTTATTGGATGATTAAGCAAAAAAAAAAAAAATCCAAGGTCAGCTTTACATGTGTCACCCAGTGGGTAAAAATGTCACAGACTGACAGCAGAAGGATTTGTGTCCATGGAAATTCAGCTTGAATCAGAAGAGCCCATTCTGTGATGCTGCAGGGCACCTCCATTTCGAGAAGATGCCTGCTGGTGGGTAATCAATTAGAAAATCTATCTGCCCTTGAGGACTGCTTCTAGTGAGCATCAAGACTGGCTGCCTTTTCATCACCTCTTCTATAGCCACTTACCTCAGTCTCCAAAAGAGAAAATTCTGACATCTTAATTTTAATGTGAGCATTTGATCCAGTGCTTGAGATAAATATAACCCTGAGCAGTATAGAGAAGGTTTAATGGGAAATGGTTGGCATTCTTTCTTGGTAAAGGCACAGAGAAAAGATTGAGGCTGAGGGAGAGAGGGAGAAAGGGAGAGAGAGGGAGAGAGAGGGAGAGAGAGAGAGAGAGGCAAACAGCAGTGGGGAAGACAAAAACAGATCAGCAAGGCTCCACGGCAGCCTGGAGGCAAGGCTGCTGAGAACTTGACACTTTCCAGACCCCAGCCAGCATGGTTGTCCTGAATCCAACGACTTTGGGAATTTATCTTCAGCTTTTCTTCCGCTTTGTCGTGTCTCAGCCTACTTTCGTCAACAGTGTCCTCCCAATTTCAGCAGGTAAATGATGACCACGTTCCTCTCTTCCACCTATTTGCGGCAGGGGGAGGAAGGAAGATTGATTTGCAACGTGTCCTGATATTTTTCTTAGTCTACTCTTGCTGGAGGGAGGCTGGCGGGAGACCACCCTAGAAGCTCTCTGTCACTCCAGCTGGTCTTGGAAGCCCCTTCTGTCCTTGTTCCAAAAGTTGTTTCTGCGTTCCCTCACTTCTTACCTCCTTTTGCCACACAATTTCATTTTGGTAGGGGATTGTGGGGAGCTTAAAAGAGATGGAAAGAAGTGCAAGTGAAAGAGAAGTGAGTCCCAGAAAGAGTTGTTTCTATAAATACATCCCTGACCCCTTCTGAAGGGGGCTTGACTCAAAGGGGATGATGTGGAACGAACATGTCACTGTCCCGGCTCGGACAGTGTCGCCGGTTGCCAGGACCATCCCACAGAAGGGGAAAGGAGTCCTGTTGATTCTCTGGGGGGTAAGGGGCCCCCATGCAGCCTGAGGACTAGGTCTTCCATTTCTCCAGCCCTGTCTGCTTTCCTGTTGTCCTTTCTCCCTGGAGTGGGCCTTCTCTTCAGCCTCAGATGAGGCAGCTGGGAGAAGGGGGCTTTCTGGGGAAAGGCGGAGGGGCTCCAGAGGGAGAGCCAGGCCTGAAGCTGGGTGTCTGCTGGGTGCAGTGCTGGGAGGCGAAGGCAAGGGGGCTTTCCCTGTCAGCGTAGCAACCTTTTCTGTTGTCCTGTCCTGTCTGACCCAGAGCAGCAGGAGTATTGGGTTACCGGCATAGCCTATTTCAACCACTCTGGGCAAACTCAAGTATTTTCAGAGGGCTTGAGGGAGGCAGACAGACCCCAAGCTTTGCTGCCTGTCTCCTCAGAGCCTCCCTCAGTTTGCCTCAGTCACCCATGGCTCTCCCTAGAAATGGCAGTCAGTCACATGCTCCAACATGAATCTCATAAATGCTTTGAGGCAGAAATTTTGCTCTCACTGTCTTTGCTAGAAACTCAGAGAAGGCACAGCTCAGAATTCAGTCCCCAACCGCTGTCCATTCATAAAAACAGTTCATCAACATGATGTGCTGCCAGCGTCTGTGGGCCCTGAGGGAAGGGCTCAGAAGGGCGTGGAGCTAATTATAGAAGTGTGAGGAACTGAAGGAGGGGTAGGGATTTGTGGAGAATATGGGGGCGGGGAAGGAAAGGTGGGTGGTTGTGCCAACATGCTCCCCCCAAATTCAAATTGACAGCACCACGTTTCTTCTGGCAGAGTCATTATTCCACTACTCAAGGGGGATGCTGGATAGATGGTTCTTAACCTTGTTTGGGCCATAGATTCCTTTGAGAATCTGCTGAAGGCTCAGGACTTAAGGAAACTCAGTCCTCTGGTTTTAGCTTTGCCCTGGTGGGCTGTCTGACTTCTGGGATAGTTAGCCTTTGGCAGTAAGCACTATGAGGGCAGGGACTGTGTCTGCCTTATACATTAGCATCATTTCCCCAGGGTCAGAATAGTGCCTGGAGCATAGTAGGTGCTCAATAAATATTTGGTGACTGGATGAGTGAATGAGGGAATAAAACTTCTTATCTATAGATTGAGGTATGCCATCATTTGTAACACTTAATTTAGATAGTACCAAAAAGGCTAACGAGTTCTGAAAGTTAGAAAAGAACCTCTGATTTTCTTTGAACTCCTTGTCCTAGAGAGAGCCCTGACATCTCTCAAGTGAGACTTTGTACAGATTGTACCAGTCAGGGTAACACCAGGAAAAAGAAGCAAGTCTAATGGTTCTGATGAAAATACTTGAAGGGACCAGTTTCAGAGGTTGTGGGTGGGGTTAAGGGAATCAACAAGGAATGTTGAGAAATTAGCAATTGTGGGGGTTTTTACCACCATTGTGCTTGAAAAGGCAAGAGGAAGAAATGGGAAATAGATTCCAGGAAGATTTGGGACCTTGGAGGAGGGGTCACTGAGCAAGAGTTTTGATCACAGATGAGCCTAAGGCGGGGGAGAAAGTGGAGAAGAAATACCTTTCCTCCAATACAACCACCTGTTGGCCAAACACAACCTGAAGCCCAGGCAGAGGAGCTCCTGGATGCAGTCATGGGGGGTCAACTTCTGGGATGCAGAGTGAAGGGAGATGGTGGGAACGTAGAATAGTTAGCCCACATATCCGTAAGTACTTCCTCGTGAATTGCTAGGTCCAGACCTTCTGGTTGGGAATGTGGTCTTTAGACATTTGGTGAAACAATAAGATAGAGAGTTAGAGGAGATCACTAAGGTGACAGAGAAGATACAGAGAAAAAAAAATCTGCTTTCTCCTGTAGTCACTTGGCTTTGTCTCCTTCATTTAGTTGCCAGGACTTCCTTATAGCACAGTTTAGAAATAAACTTATGCCCTGAAATGGGAAATAAACTTATTCCTTGACACAGGAGAACTTCAATTCTTTGACAATATTTTCCAACAATTTGCTGTGAAATATTCTGTATTCAAGCTTGTAGAGTCTTACTCTTCCTGTGCTCATAGAAACAAGGGCCACCAGGAAGATCTTTTCATTTTACCCATTACACCTTACTGCAGTGATGGCGAAACTTGAGTTCGGCGTGTCAGCATTTTGAAAAACCCTAACTTAACTCTGGTGTCGTGTCACATATAGAACTTTTTTGATATTTGCAACCATAGTCAAACAAACACTTATATTTTTGATATTTACTTTATATATTTAAATGCCATTTAACAAAGAAAAATCAACCAAAAAAATGAGTTCGCGTGTCACCTCTTACACGCATGTCATAGGTTCGCCATCACTGCTTAGTGCGTGCCTCCTGGGTGCCTTGTGCTATAGGGGACACAAAGACAAGTGCAGTGCTGCCTCTGCTCTGGGGAATCCATGGTCATTGGCTGTCAAAACCCAGGCAGCCCGACCAGCACGCGCTAAATTCCCTGGAGAGGGGCTGTGATGGAGGAAGAGCTCTTACGGGCATCTAGGCTGGTGCTCACCTCCCTCTCTCCAGGAAAGACTGTATTCCAGCAATGCCAGACACAGCACCCACTATCTGGATCAGATGCTCGTTACCCACTGCCAGGTCCCAGAGGAGAACCAGGAAGGAAGCAAAGCATCAGAGGCCAACATTGATGATAGAAATCTGAGCACTAAAGCACATGCATTTGCATTGCAGAAAACACGCTCAGGCCTCTACTCCAAGCCTATTAACTCTACTTTGACACCATTCTAACAGGCTTAGATAGGTTTCTCGAAGGGTGGAGAATTCGCTGTAGCATATTAGATTTTGGGAGTGGGGCTGCTGCTTAAGATACACACAATGACAACAAAATGACAGCTTGTAAAATTGGTTACAAGAAAAATGGTAAAGAACTGGGGAATGGTCTGAGATCAAAAAAGAATAGTAGACTGGAATTATTTCTAGAGCCCCTGTTTTGTACAATCCCCCTGAAGGCCTCATGAACTTATAGCACATTCACTGGCTTTCACTATGATGAGCATGAATGACCCAGTGAAGACTGAATTGTGTTCACTTTATTTTGCTTAAGAAGCAGATAAGTGAACTGTGTCCAGCACGGCCAGTGGTGAACCTGAGGAGGGGTGGTGAAGGATTAAAGAAAACAGACAAGAGAATGTAGTTGGGGTCAGGTGGATCACTGTGCCTGGATGAGGACACAGTGACCCGGCCTGTAAACTGAATCTTTATTTTATAGTCAAATCACACAAAGCAAAACAAGGGAGTGGTCAAGATATTTACAATGTTCTTACGAGTTTCAAATCTGCTTCTTTCCTGTTATTGCAATTCTCTGAACTCTATCAAGCTTTGTTTTGGCAGCACTTGCTGCACCTCCTGCAGCCCATATCCCTCAGCTACCTAGGACTACAAGGTCAGACTATAAGGTCAAGCGTACATACAACCATAGCCTTTGGCTATAATTGTGCTGGTAGGGCTTTGCCCTCCAAGTTGGGACTTGTATGTGGCTTTGCCACAGGAGGACTGTGCCCTCTCATCAGTCCGAGGCTTGATCCTGACCAAAAGCTGTAGCCGCTCTCCACAGATAAGTGTCAGATATATTTTAAAATAATTTCAATTGAACATGGCCCTAAAATTTTTAATGTCAGGAACCTTAATGTTGGTATTTTGTTTTAACCATTGCTGGGTAATACACCACCCTCACACTCAGAGGCTTAAACAACAGTCACTTATTGAAGCTCACATGTTTGTGGGTCAACTAAGAGTCAACTGATCTAGCTTGGGTTTGGCTGGCCCTGGCTGGGCTTACTATGGGTCTGTGGATTGAGTCAGCTCCAATAGCCATTCACAGATATAGCTCAGTCAGTAGTTGTACAATTTCTAGAATGTGGTGGCACAGACCCAAGGATAATAATATTTATAGACATGCAGACCTTCCACACACTTCAATTTATATAATTCTCACAGCACCCCTGGGATGAGTGTGACATCACTTCTACATTTTAGATGAAGAGATGATGGTTCAGAGAGGTTAAGTGACTTGCCCAAGATCACACAGCTGGTATGTGGGAAAATTGGAGGCTGGAATCCTGCCCTCTGACTCTAAGTTGGGGTCTTTTACTAATGTAGACCAAATCTGCTTATGGCCATGGATAAATAATAATATTAGATGGTAAAGTGCTGTAGGTTACTTCTATTTTTTGAATACTCAGCTCTAGATTCTTCTTAAAATCTTCATTCCTTCAATTTTTAATACTTTTCAACTACAGTTGATGTATAATATTATATTAATAAAACATAGTGATTAGACATTTATATAACTTATAGAGTGATCACCCTGGTAAGTCTAGGACCTATCTGATACCATACATAGTTATTACTAGATTCTTTATTCTTTATTCTCCCCTTCCTTCTCCTCAGGATATCAATGCCCAAAGCTTTTAGAAAATGATTGAATTTTACTTTATACTAAAGTGTACTTTCCAGGATACTGGTGTATCTTTCCTTTGAAGGCATTTGTATTTTAACAGGGGTTAAAGTACTAAAGTATGCTCTAGTAAGATGAGCTTCAAGAAGGGTATTTTGGGCGATGAGGCCATTCTACCAGGGGAATACCACTTTACAGACATTCTCTGCAGGCACTGTGAGCCATCCTACCCTATACCCACACAGGCAGTGTGGCTTCCTTCTTCCAATACAGGACCTCTCAGGCAGGCAGGTACTCGCCAGATGATGTCGGGTCAAGGTCTCAGAGACCAGATGGTGAAAAGACCCAAATCCAGTCCTGTAGAGTGAGTCATGTGGAAGAATGGGAATTCTATCTGGGTGCTGGAATCTTTTCCAGTTGGCTGCTGAGATAGGGCCCAGAGCAGGAGTTTTGTGACCTTGTAGGACATGATGTCTAGCCCAGCACTCTCCTGACTAGAAGTCAGTGAGGACACCACTTGGGAACCAATCATGGTCTTGGCAGTAGATTATGGGCCATTTGTTTGTATCTGATGCTGATCAGCTACTGTTTAATGTTCTCAGCCATCTCCTCCTATTTAGCTCCCCATATTTCTTCTAGATAATATAATCAGTGAGAGTTCTTACAGTAGAGGGCTCTCCAGGGGTCCCAGCTTTCCCACTTCTTCCCACCCCAGGCCTCTGAATAAAGCTGTGACTCATCTCCAACTCAGACATCCAGAGTGGTGGGTGTGAGAGATGGGAGGCCTTCCCTTCAGATACCCAGGGCCAAACTCCCACATTGACATTCACCACACTCAAGCCTGCTTTCCTCAGATCTACAACCACCGCTGCCACAACCATACAAAAACAATGCAGCTCTAAAATGAAAAGAATTCCCTTCTAACTTCAATGAGTCACCAAATAAGCTGGTGTCCCGTCTTCTTAAAATGTAGTTCACATCATAAATACTCATATGACTCTTATAATTGGTACTTATTATCTCCAAACCTCTCATTTTGCAAAGCATTTTCACAGTTACAGTTGTATTTGCTCTTCATAGCAGTCCTTATGTGAAGGGTTTTGGGTTTGAATCCTGACTCTTGGTTATCTGCTATGTGATTGTGGGAAGGTCACATCACAAGTTGTGCTGAGCTCCAAATTCCTCATCTGTAAATGGGTGTGATAGTCTCCATTTCACAGGATTGCTATGAGGATTGATTGATTCAACAGATACTTAATAAGTGCTGGATATTAGTATACTTGGAACAGGGATGCAGCAGTGGCCAGACAACAGTACCCCACCCACATGGCCTTCCTATCAGCACCCTGAGAAGAACCTGTCCAGGCTAGCCTGCTGGTCCCAGGAGGTGGCTGGAAGACCCTGCAGAAGACCTGAAGCTCATACACACTAGCTTCCCAAGGACTAAATCCAGTCTTAGTTAGCCATTTTCAGCCTTCATGCCATAGTACTAAAAAAGAAAGCGAGAGAGAGGAGAGAGAGAGATTTTAAAATTTTGCCTTAGTTGCTAACATTTAAGAATGAAGTGTTTCAACTTTTTAAAAAAATGTTTTCTGATGTCTCTTAAAAACAACAAACCACTTGAAAACCAGGATGACTTGGCAGTCCCTGACCACACCCTCTGGTCTACCTTTTTTAGTCCATCTACCTGTCTAGCCCCATCTGGCCATGTGACTTTTTGACCTCGGGGTCGGAAGCTCTGCTGGCTTGGACTCTACCCACTCCTCCTGTAGCAGTCTTGGGGCATTTTCCCAGAACTCCCAAGCTCTGCAAAGCTCAGTTTGAAAGTCAGTGTTCTAGATCAGTGGTTCTCAAGCACTGTGTTGTAGTAAAATATAGAAATGTTTAAAAATGCTTAAAGAATGTTAGAAAAGTTGGGACACACTGGTTCTGGGCTTTGGCTAGACAGAAGAATTACCTGAGATGCTTTCCAGAAGCCCAGTGTCCAGACTGAACAGACTAAATTAAGTAAATCAGTATCTCTGGGGCCTGGGATCGGGCAGTGATGGTGTTTAAAGGTCTCCAGGTGATTCTGTTGTCCATCCAGGGTTAACCATTGAACTATAGCCAGCATCAGAATCGCCTAAATGTTTGTTAAAACACAGACTGCTGGGCCCCATTCCTGGAGTTGGATCTGGCATGTCTGGAGTGGGGCACAGGAGTTTGCATTTGTAATAAGATCCCAGGTGCTGCTGACACTGCTGTCCACGGAATTGAGAAATACTGCTCAAGTTTGCCTCTGAGTTCCTGTATTAGTTTCCACTCAGTGTCACATTGCCCTCTTCTGCGTCAACTCTTCCTCTGCCTCTCTCTTATAAGGATGTTTGAGATTACCTGGGTAACCTCACCATCTTAAACCTCTCAATTTAATCATACTTGCAAAGTTCCTTTTGCCATATAAGGTAACATTTACAGGTTCCAGGAGTCAGGATCTGGACCTCTTTGGCAGCCATATTTCAGCCTACCACAGTTACCTTTTCCCTGCGTAAGTGTCCTGCAAGTGCTTTTTGTAACTGATGTCAGCATCAAAGTCACAGATGTCTATACTGTCTTCATTTGGGTTCCTTCCCAGAGCAGACCCTGAGACAAGAACTTGGGTGCAAGTTGTTTATTTGTGAGGTGATTCCACTTGGGCAGTGGGAAGGCAAGACAGGAAATACGAGGGATGTTCATGAGCAGATTCTGGGGACCTCCAGGAGACTGGGGACTGGGGTATCTATCCACCAGCTCCTGGGGACATGCTTGCCCACAGCAACTCGCATGGCTGGAGAAGCTCTCTTGCATAGTCACAGGTGCTTGTGGCCAGAGCTGAGGCCACAGGGCTGATGAATGCTGAGGGATATGGGCAGGGAGTGACAGCATCTGCCGTAGGTACTTGAGAGAGCAGCTGTGGTTCTGCTGGCCCTAGCACAGTGGCCTGCCCCATCTGCCCCTTCTGGGCAGTGGCAGTTACAGTTCAGCACTCCCTGCCTGATACAGGAGCTGGGGGCCAGTTGCTAGAGGAACCCCCACTCACACTAATAAAGCTGCCTTGCATTGAGCAGTTTCTGTTTGCTAGACCAGTGGTCAGCAAACTGCGGCTCGCGAGTCACATGCGGCTCTTTGGCCCCTTGAGTGTGGCCACGAAGTTTCAATCCCACTGTACATGCGCGCCCGCACGTGGTATTTTGTGGAAGAGCCACACTCAAGGGGCCGCAGTTTGCCGACCACTGTGCTAGACGCTTCATATGACTTCTAATCTTCACAATTCTACAAGCCATTGGTACCCCCCATTAAACCAAAGGGGGAACTAACCTTCAGAGAGATGCAGACACTTGCCTGAGGTCACACCGTGCCAGGGACAAAATTTCAAATCAGGACTTTTATTTTATTTTACTTTATTTTTATTGTTTAAAGTATTACATATGTCTCCCTTTTCCCCCATCGACCCCACCCCGGCCACTCTCACCTCCCAGGACAAGCCTCCGCTGCCCCAGTGTCTGTGTCCATTGGTGATGCTAATATGCAGGCATACAAGTCCTTTGGTTGATCTCTTACATTCCCCCACGCCCCGCCCCTGCCTTCCCTCTGAGGTTTGACAGTCCGTTCGGTGCTTCTCTGTCTCCAGATCCATTTTTTTCATCAGTCTATGTTGTTCATCATATTGCACAAATGAGTGAGATCATGTGATATTTCTCTTTCTCCGACTGGCTTATTTCACTTAGCATAATGCTCTCCAGGTCTATCCATGCTGTTGCAAATGGTAAAAGTTCCTTCTTTTTTATAGGCTGTTTCCAAATCTTAGCTATTGTAAATTGTGCTGCTATGAACATAGGGGTGCATATGTCCTTTCTGATTGGTGTTTCTGATTTCTTGGGATATATTCCTAGAAGTGGGATTACTGGTTCGAATGGGAGTTCCATTTTTAACTTTTTGAGGAAACTCCATACTGTTTTCCACAGTGGCTGCACCAGTCTGCACAAATCAGGACTTCTTGATCTCCAAATCATTGCAGAGGCAAAATAGCCTTGTGGTTAGGAGAAGGGCATCTGGTGCCACCCAGCCTGGGTTCAAATTTTGTGTTTCCCTTAGCTTTGTGATGTCAGGCAGACAAATCACCCTCTCTGTGCCTCAGTTTTCCCATCTATAAAATCTGGCTAAAAGTAGGATTTACCTCACAGATCAGTTGTGAAGATTAAGTGGGCTAATTATGAATATGAAGTACTTAAAAAAAATACCTGGTATGTGATGTATAAACCTTTTCAGAACCTCACAGTGTCTACACATGCCAAGAGGTTCATGATTTCCCCTAAGATCCATGTGTGTCAAGAGGCAAAAGTCCCAAATAACTTATTGCTGAAACCATTCAGCAAGTTAAGGCAAAAAGAGGGGCTCAGCTTTTATCCATTGTCCATTTGTGAATCAGTCCCAAAGTAGAGGCACGTAGACCAGGGAAGGAATCTCTTCTCGTGGTGACTGGCCTTCCCAGATGGCTTTAAAAATACACCTGGCCCTATTCCATTTCCTAGCCTGGAGCATGCAGCTCCATTCAATCTGGCACTTATGTCTCCATGGCAACCAACATAAGCACAACGTGTGACCGCACGTTGGGAGCTGGCAACAGCTGAAGGAGAGGCCTCATGGCTGCTGTGGGCTTTGCACAGTAAACCAGCTGGGTCTGAAAAAAAGAGGGAAGCAAAGAAAGAAACATGAATGTGAGTTGGACAGGTTCCTCCCCTTACTGGCCTCCCCCTCTTTTTCCTGCTTATCCTGCAGTGCCGCTCACCTGGTATCTTTCTGAGAAGTCTAGAGAAAGCCCCAGCAGCTTTCATGCTGCAGCTGGTAGTTCTCTCTTGGGACACATGCTCCAGGAGGGACTTACCAGGAGTCTCAGACCCGGCATGGCACTTCTTGGGGACCCAGGAGGGTGGGGATGAAGTGACGATGGCCATCCTACCTGTGGAGACCTACCTGCCCAACTGGGGCTTTCTTACTTTGCTGTGACTCGGGATTTGGTCAAGTGTTTGAACTTGTCCCTATGTGAGGGGCCTGTGGGGTGGGGTCACTGTTGTTGAGGATTGACACTGGGCTGCCCTTTTGTAACCAAACAGAACTGGCTCATTTTGAGATCAGTCATACCAGGCTGGCCTTCAAAAAGCTTTTTTTAAAAAAATATTTTTATTGATTTCAGAGAGGAAGGAAGAGGGAGAGAGAGATAGAAACATCAATGATGAGAGAGAATCATTGATTGGCTGCCTCCTGCAGGCCCCCCACTGGGGATCGAGCCCACAACCCTGGCATGTGCCCTTGACCAGAATCGAACCTGGGACCCTTCAGTCCGCAGGCCAACGCTCTATCCACTGAGCCAACTGGCTGGGGCTCAAAAAGCTTCTTGATTCTCTGTGGTCTGTTTTTCTGAGAGCTTTGTTGGGTAAGGTCATGGTAGTGAGAGTAAACGGTGGGAAAGACAAATGACCTCCGTGTCCAGGGAACAGCAGGGCCCTGAGGGAACAGTGTGGGTTTGGGGAGCACGCTCCTTCACACTCCGTGTCTGCGCATAGAAAGTGAGGGGTAGGGAGTGGAAGTTGAGTTGGCTGCCTGGACAGTCCGGGCCCTGGAAATGCTTTCCCCAAAATATCTGGAGTAAATGGTTTCTCTCCCTTTTTTCTTTTCTTTATCCAAATCAACTGCCTCAGCCCACACCTCCTCTGCTGGGCAGGCCTGAGAGTAAGAGTGCCCTGCCTGACAGATAGAGCTACCATGCCACTGTAGTGATTGCTGCTGAGGGGGTGTGGGGACGTCGAGTAAGCAGGTTGGGCAATTTGCCTGTTTACTAATGTGCTTAGAGAGGTATTTCAGCACAGTGCTAAGGCATTAAGGGAAAATTTGGGAAACTTGACTTATTTATCTGGACCTGCCACTAACTCCTGGGACATGTGTAGTGTTGGACAAGGCATTCGCTCACTGTGTGAGATTCAGTTTCCTCATCTGCATTTGAAGAGATGGGCCAGATTTCAAAGATCTTTTCCCTGTAGACTTTCCTTGGCTTTGTGGCTAACAAAGTCAAATTTGCTTGCTCATTTCCACACTTAGCACCTACCCAAAGAAGGGGCCTTGGCACGTGTTTCTCTTCTGAGCATTGGCACCTGAGTACCCATGAAGAGAGTAAAAGGCATGGGTTCACATTCAGACAGCTCTGGACTTGAGTGACTTCTTCATGATGCTCTAGCTGAGTGATCTTGGCCAAGTGGTCTTGGTTTCATTTCTTAACATCTCAGTTTCCTTCTCTGTAGAATGGGGATAATAAGAATACCTACCTCATTAGATGGCAGTGAGGACTCAATAAGTTAACAGGTAGAGCTTTGCACTGCTCCTGGAACCTAGTTATGCTCTCAGTTACCGGTTGCAACATTATTCCACATGGTGAGAGATTTGGAGTCCAGGCCATTTGCTTCTTCCTCGGATGTTTCACTTCTACTCTAAGTGCGCCTGCTCTTGTTTGATGGCTGGAGAGAATTGCTCATGGTGCTAAAGAGTCCAGTTTCAGAATTCAGAGTCTCCATTGAGAGCCTGTTACAGTACAGTAGATGGGCTATGGAATTGGAGGTCTGGGCTCAGAAGTACTGCTCTACAGGATCTTGAATGTCAGAGCCTAGGTTCTCCACACCTGGAAAAGGGGGACGAAATAGAAGATAATTTGAGGGATTATTGTCAAGGTCAAAGGAGAAAGCATTGGAGGGCCTAGCTCTGAGTTGTACTCAGGAGTTGTTGTGACACTGGACTCTCATAACCTGGAAAGCCTAGGCTCACTCCTGAGGACAATAACAGCCTACTGAGTCCTCAGCAGAAAAGCCTGCTGATGCCCAAAGTCCACCCCAGGTAGCCCTCCCTGCAGCTGTGAGGGAGAAAGCTCACTTCTCAGAGGGGAGCTCACTAGGAAACTCCCAGGTTGCTACAGTCCTGAGAGTGTCCACCCTTTGGAAATTGTGCAATCCTGTGCGGAACCTAACTGGTAGGACAAACCGCTTCCTGTATCCAATTCATCCATGTCAGGAGAACAGGGCTCTGTCCACACAGCATCTGCCTTGTATACAACGAAAGCTTTGCACCCTTCAACAGAGAAAGTGGATGCCAAATCACCAGGCCTGACAGTGTGGGTCCTCCTAGGCAATCAGAGCAAGATTATTAAATATGAAATTTTCCAATGGAATGCCAGCAAGTGGTGGCTGATTTGACAAATATACTCAATTTTCTGGCCATACACCCATTTGCTGCCATTTTGCATCTTGTTCAATTTTTTTTCTAAGTGAGGCAATAAAATCCGCTTAATTGATTCAGATCCTCTATTATTATTACCATGTTTACATCTGTCTTTCTGTCTCTAAATTAATTCTAACTATTGAGATACATACCTTTTGATATACTTCCCATCGATCAAATGGCCAATAGTTATTGCACCTCCTACCTACTCTATACTTAACTATTATATTGAACAAGAAGATTCATAAGACAAACTAACTCAAGGAGCTCATATTCTATTTGTGACATTAAAATAACATAGATGAAGTAGTTAATGAGGAGTGAAGTGCATCACTGTGGTAGTGTCTCGGACACACAAGTAGTTGGAGTTTCTATGACAGCAGAGCAATTAGGACAAGGAGACAACTGATCTGGGTTCAGGTCACAACCCCACCACATACCTGGGCATTTCTTTGAACCTCAGTTTACTGATCTATCAAATGGAGAAAATATTAATATGCCTGAAGGCTGTTAGAGGCCAGTGCTTAGCATGTAATAAATGTTCAGTATATGTTACCGAGTATTGTTATGGTTGGCATTTGCAAGCTACATAACGATAATTTAAAGGAAGTTTTTATTGTCTGCTTTAGGTCAGATAAAATGTCTTCTGGAAAATCAACAAACAAATAAACTTACACCAGAATAAATTATAAATGAATTGGGATTTAAATGTAAAATATTAATTATAAAATTATTAGAAGAAACCCTGGGAGATTTTGGGAATAATGTGAGTCTGTAGAAAAACCCAGACGCCATTGAAAAATAAAAGGCTTCTACAATAAATTCTACTACCTAAAAAAATTGTCTGGGAAAAACAACAAAAAATAAAGTTCAAAGGCCAAAACAAACTGGAAAAATATTTGCAAGTCATATACTTTTCTTGTATATAAGAAGAAGAAAAAAAGACCAAAAACCTCATGGAAAAATGAAAAAGGTACATGTGAAAAATCTCCAGTCTCATTCACTATAAGAGAAATGCAAATTAAAACCACACTGAAAATACCATTTTTTGTCTATCAGATGGGCAGAATTCAGGTCTGACATCTCATGTGCTAATGAGGGGGTGTGGACACAGATATGCTCATCCTCTGCTCATGGGAGGAATGTGGCTTGATGGAGGCTTTGTAGAGATGAATTAGCCTATGTATGTAAAAATTACAAATTTACACACTTGTTGGCCCAACAGCTCTATTGTAGGAATTCATACAATGGACATGCTCACTAACATGCACAAAGATGCATGCAGAAGGTTATTTTGTTGTATCATGTTTTATATCAGCAAATGCTTACACACCACCCAAATGGATATCAGTATGGGTCAGTACGGGGCAGGGTGAACAAACTATGGTTCTCCTAAGTGAAGGAATATTACACAGCCATAGGAAGGAATGTGGATGCATTTTTATAGCTACACAGAATAATATTTTACAAATACCGTGGAAAAACTGAGAGAAGACCATATGTATGTTATTATATGGCTAGGACTTCCAGTACTATGTTGAATAAGAGTGGTAAAGTGGACATCTCTGTCTTGTTTCTGTTCTTAGGGGAAATGGTTTTAGTTTCTCCCCCTTAAGTATGATGTTGGCTATAGGTTTTTCGTATATGGCCTTTATTATATTGAGGTATGAGCCCCCTATTCCCACTTTGCTAAGAGTTTTTATTTAAAAAAGGGTGTTGGTTTTGTCAAATGCTTTTTCTGCATCTATTGGTAGGACTTTGTGATTTTTGTCTTTCAATTTGTTTATGTGATGTATCACATTTATTGATTTGCGAATATTGTACCCAGTCTTGCATTCCCTGGAATAAATCCCACTTGGTCATGGTGTATGATCTTTTTAATGTATTGCCGGATCTGATTTGCTAATATTTTGTTGAGGATTTTAGCATCTATGTTCATGAGGGATATTAGTCTGTAATTCTCTTTGTAGTGTCTTTATTTGGTTTTGGAATTAGGCTAATACTTTGTTTGACTGAGAAGCTCAGTGGTTCAATTGAGTCCAAGGAGCTCAGCCTGAGGTCCCCTACTTTCTGGAATTCAAGAATTTGAGTAACTCACATGGACTGGTGTGTAGAAATGTCTATTTGTGCCAGCGGGCAGCCAGGGACCACCCAGAGACCCTGCTCCCTCCCCACCATCTGCTGTGAAACCTCAGATAGCAAACACTGGAGTTGGTGGGGCAGGGATGGGGGGCTCTAGGGAAAGGGTTAAGTGAGCCATGTGGTTTTGAATCACAAGTGTCTTCAGAGCTAAGATGTCACTATGGAAAAATAAAGGCATGGAAATGTGATGGTTGAAAACACAGGGTCTTTCCACTCTGCCCCAGTTGTCAGCAGGTGTTGGAAATAACCCACCCTTTGGGCCCGATGCAGCTGGACGGTTTTGTCTCTGACCTATAGCCAGATCTCCAGAATAACTGTAGAAACTTGGCCTCCCCTGTCAAGCCATAGCAGAAGATTTAATAGCACTCACAGATTTATGCTGGCCGCTGTAATCAAATTCAGAGCCAAGGCGCAGCCAGCCTTGGGAAGGTTTCTTGATGTTCCTTGGCTCCTAATAACATTGTCTCCTCCTTCCTCTCTATTTACCATATACCATTTGGTCAAATTAGAACTTGAAGTCAAGAAAGCAGATGCCTTCCTCTAGATAAGGTCCAAAAAAATTCCCTTGTGGGAGGAAAGAGGAATGGACCTGTCTCCTTGAATCTGTGCACAGAGGAGTCACTTTGATATATGATTTACCAAAATAATGACCAATAAGGGATGATTTTCTTTCATCCTGCAGCTGGGGCAGACTTTTTCTCCTCAAAGCATTTCTACAAGGGGCAGAGGAGAATGTCTTTCTCGTGTTTTTTTTTTGTGGAGATGCAATTACCTGCTCATGGTCTCCCTAATGAGTGTCTCCAGGCTCCTCCAGGCATCTCCAGATATTTGCCAACAAAGGTGTTGGACCAACCCATCCCCAATCCTAACCCTTGTGAAGGTATCATCTGATTTTTTGTTGCCTACTTAAAATTATTTTATTCTTTTTATTATGAAAATTTTTAAACATTCAAAAAAAGTGGAAAGAATTGTCCATGGAACACCACTGTTAAGGACTGAATTGTGTACCTCCCCAAATCCATAATTTGAAGCCTTAACCCCAATACTTCAATGTGGCTGTATTTGGAGATGAGGCCTTTAAAAAGGTGATAAGGTTAAATGAGGACATAAGGGTGGACCCTAATCCAATATGACTAGTGTCCTTAGAAGAAGAGGAAATTTGGACAGTGACACCAGGTATATGCAAAGGGAAGACCATGTGAGGACACAGTTAGAAGGCAGCCATCTGCAAGCCAAGGAGAGAAAGAGGCCTCAGGAAAAAAACACAAAAACCTTCCAACACTTTGCACTTAATTTGCACTTCCAGCTTTCAGAAGTGTTAAAAATAAAATTCTGTTGTTTAACATGCCCCTGTCCCCCTCGGTACAGAATGCCCACTGCATGGATTCTGTAGTCATTACCATTTTGCTATATTTATTCTATCATATATTTGTTTATCCATCTTATTTTTGATGGATTTCAAAATGAGTTGCAGATTCTTTACCCACTTTGAAGATTGAACTATTCAATGGAGAGGGTAAATGCACATTTGATTGAAGGCCAGTAGCACATATGACTGATCCCTCTTTGTGGCCGGGATACTGAGGGAGGCAACTACAACCCTACAATGTGAGTTTACAAACCAGGAGACGGGGACCCAAAGATGAGTCACTGTAAGGCTTGATTAGGAAGACATGGAACTGGGTGGGTGTTGGTAAACTCCTGCAACTTCAGCTGGTGGAGGCGGAGCCTGCCATTTGTGCTGAGTTCTCTATGCATTCTCTTTGGCTGGTGGGAGGGAGGTCACTACTTGATGCTGATAACCAAATCTTTAGAAGTCTCCAGGGTTAGACATCTGGATTTAATCCTGGCTTAATACCTACTGGCTGTGTGTGTGTCCTAAGTCTCTGAGCCTTGTCTGAAAATGAAGATGATAGTGCTAATACATACTTGTGGGGTTGTTGTGGAGATCAGAAGGACAGTGAATGCTTACAGAATGCTTCCCATGGTTGGCACCTCACTACTGGGGTAGGAGAATGCTGTCTGCTGGGATACACAAGCACCCACATTTTAGTGACTTGATCTAATCAAAATTTCTGCTCACTTAGCTGTCCAGTGTCCCTGTTATGGGGCTCTCCTCATGGGGATTCTCTCTCCACTGACCTAACAGGATTCTTGCTAAAACTGGACTCTTCAAGGACAGGCACAGAAGCCCAGTTCAAAGCTTTGTTGAGAGCCTGGCCAACATTTGGTCAAGGAGAGAGTCTTTGTCAGTGGGAAGGTAAAACTCATGTGCTCCAACTTACTCCTCTGCCCACCTAGGTTTGGGTGGGATAGTCAACTTGAGGTGCCCTAGGGCTGGTGGGAGCCAAGGCTCTATCCCCAAAATTCAGATGGCTTTGCCTGGGAACTCCAGGCCCTTGGAAGGGTGCTGAGCTCTCCATGCCACACAATCTCCCCGCACAGCCAGGGTAGGAGACACAGCAGGGGAAGATGCAAGGCAGGCTTCGCTTTGGAGGGGACCAGCAGGAAACAGGCCTGCATGTGCCAACAGTGGGGACAGAAGTTTCTGGAACAGTGCCCAGGGAGGTGGGATTCCAGAAGTGGTCTTCTGACCTGGTTGATAAATACCAGAGCAGCAATTAAGACAAAATGCTATGAATATGACACCTGCTGACAGCTGCAGGAAGATCCGGAAACTTTTATTATGAATTATATTTGCAGGCAGCCCTGCTGTGGTGAACTGGTGCTTGGGCCAAGGAACCTGAAGGAACTCAGCAGGCCTGCTGCCTTGAGGGCAAGGGGTTTCCCTCCAGGGGAGAGTGGGGGAGAGTGGATCATCCCTGTTCAGGACCCTCTGAAGGACCACTGTATCTCAGTCCTTGATAGAAGCCATAACTGGAAAGGGCTTAGAGCTCATCTTGTCCAATGCCACCAAGGCCCAGTGCAGAAGTGAGTTGTTCAAGGTCACACAACAAGTTTCTGACCATACCAGGGCTGGAGACCAGGATTCCTTATCCCAAGCTGACTGCAGGGCAGTTAACAGTGGTCAAGCATTCGACTTAAGGAAATTCAACTGTTAGTGCTCTGAGAGACAGTCAGAGAATGAGATAAAGTTAGAGATAGGGAGACACAGAGTGTGAGAGGAGACAGGAAAGTTGTAGAAAAGAGAAACAGAAAGAGACATTCGTGAGCCTGAGTCATTAGGTTCAAAATAAAGGTTTGAGCACCTGCAGGGTTGGACAGGACCTCAGAGGTCATCTAGTTCAGTAGCCGGCATTTTTACAGTGATGAAACAAAGGTTAAATGGAGTGGTTTACTTGTGTGAACCTTTTAAGGAAAACTTCAATGCCAAATGGTAAAAATAAATAAATAAATAAAGATTTTGTTGCTAAAAGTGGCAAAACTTAGATTTCTAAGGGTTTTTTAAATTAGGTTTGAAAAATGAGGAGCTGCAGGAATATAACCCAGCATGGGGGGATTTGAGAAAATGTGAAGCAGATATTTCAGCAACTGTCTGAGATTCAAGATGGAGCACCCCATGCCCTCTGGGCTGCTTTCTCTTGTGTCTTAGACTCTGTATTTCTGAGAAATGCCCCAGAAAAAGAAAAGAGCCTAACCCTTTCTTCCCTCACTCCTCCCGTCTTGTTACTACCAAATCTCTGATTTCAAAGCTTAGCTCAAATGCCACCTCTTCCAGGAAGCTTTTCCTGATTTCCCTCTTGAATTCCCTGCCCCAACTAGTACTCATCACTTCCTCCTGTTAGTCCCCTCTAGACACCCAGCTCCATGTTTTAGCCTCTTTTCTTTGCCCATCTCGTACAATAGTTATCTTTGAACATATTGATAAAAGAGCCCCTATTCTATGCCAGGAACTCCAAAGGCCTTAGCTCTAATCCTCACAGCAAAGCAGCAAGGTGTGTTTCACTATACCCACTTTACAGAGAAGAGAGCTGAGATGCAGAGGGTGGTCATTTCCTCGAAGTCAAACAGCTAGTAAGTGGCAAAGCCAGGACTCCAGCCCAAGTTTGCCTGACTCCAGGGCCTGTACTCTTTCCACAACACTGAACAAGGGCAGGATCTGTGTCTAGTCATGTCTTGTACACATTTGGTACTCAGTGTGCGTTTCTGAATGAATGAAAGAGTAAATGTATGAATGAACACAAGAATTACCCTTCCTTTGAAGTCTATATCTCAGAGGTCAGCAAGCTACAGCCTGGGTTCCAAATCCAGCTTGTCTCCGATTTTTATAAGTAAAGTTTTATTACCAGCACAGCCATACCCATTCCTTCATGTATTGTCTATGGCTGCTTTTCATGTACAACATGAGTTATCTCATAACAGAGGCTATGTGGCCCATGGAGCCTAAACTATTTTCTATCTGGCCCCTTCCAGAAAAAGTTTACTGACTTCTTCTATGGTCTTTACTAAGCTGGTTAAAACAACAGTGCTTATTGCTAAATACTAATAATCTTATCTCTATGATCTGGAATAGTGTTTGTGTGTGTGTGTGTGTGCATGCTTGTGCATTGTATACATGTATCTTGTATTTGCCCCTTTATTATTTTACAGGCAGGCTTCATCTAAAAAGGTTTACCCCATAGACCCTTCGGAAATATGTATATATTTAAATTAAGTTTAGCTTGATTGGCAGCACCTTGGCATAGACATGGTGAAGACCAAGGGACCCTGGCAGCAAAGACCTTCCCTGAGCAGAGGAGGTCAGACTCCCCGAGCAGTGGAAATGGGTGTGGATTTTGAAGCTAGCCAGCACAGTATTGTCACGGCAGTGTTTGAGCTGAATGAAAAGCAGCCTGTGTGATCGATTACACCCTGTTTCATCTCTGCTCCCAGTGGCAATCAGTATCCCAGGCTCCCAACCTCACCTCCTCCCCTGGGCCAAGAGCACTCTTTCTCTCCCAAGCCGCCCCCTAGTGCAGCCTCCTGAGAGGCCAGCACACTGCTTACCATTCCTGCTCCCGGGAGCTCAGGACTGGCCTCTGGACCCTTGGCATCTGGACCAGGAGCAGCACCAAAGCAGGGATTGGCCGGCTCCTACCCCAAGTGCCCAGCAAGCCAGGCACTGGGACCTCTCAGGGGCGTGCCAGATCTCAGCCTGTCGCCAGCATGTGCTTTCTGGCCAGTCCACCTTTGGCCTTGCCCACAATGACAGGCTCATCACTCAGCCTCACTCATCTGCTCACCATCTCAGGACTGCTCTGTTACTCAGCTTGCTGCTTGGGTGAGTTGTGTGCGTGCGTGTGTGTGTGGCATGCATGTGCAGTTACATGCGTGTATGCATTGTTTTGGAAAAAAAGACTCTCAGAAAGCAGACTTGTTTTGGGAGCCTGTAGCAGCCTTTAAATCTTAAACTTCTCAGCCTGTGTTGGAATTGTAACCTAAGGGGTTTGACAGTGGAGAGGGGGTGGGGGTCGGCATACATGCTCGTGTGTGTGTGTGTGTGTGTGTGCGCGCGTTTGCGCGCGCTCACGCGTGCGTCCCTCTCTTGACCTTGACTTCAGAGAGGCAGGCTGGCAGCTGCCGTTGCCTTGGCTCTGGAGTAACATTGTGTTCTGTGGTCTGGGGCCAGCCCTCGTTTGGGGGGCCAGGAAGCTCTCCATCATCTCCCCCTGACTGGCCTGGGTCATGCCCCTCACCATCCCAGGGGCCAGAGCCACCAAACCGCCCAATTGTTGTGGGTTGTGTTCTCACCTGCCCCCCACGCCTGCTCAGGAGCAAATTGGAAGATGGCAAATTCTCATATGGTCTTTCAGAGAGGTTCAAATACCTTCCACTTTTAGGATCAGAATTTGTGTTTCAAGGTGTATGTGGTATGGGTGGGGATTGAAGGAAAGTTGTAGGGTGACATCTTCTCTGGATTATGTGAATTGGGGAAAACCAGGCAAATTGCAGCCAGAAAAAATGAGAACTTGACTGTAGCTGAGCCATCTCAGTCAGGGTCCAAACACTTAGTGATGCTGCGCTCATCACCTTTCCTCTCCTCTTCGCAGGTTCCTCAGAAAGTCAGGGAAAGGCCCAAAAGCTGGTGGAGGAGGAGGAGGAGGAAGGTGAACGGTCCACCAGCTGCATGAGCAGTTGCAGAATAGTTAGCATGTGGCTGCATCTTTCATTTTCCCAACCTGCAAAGACAGGATGTTTATGTCATTTTTCTCCTTTGGTGGCTTCTAATGACACATTTGCTTGATTTGGGGCGGGGGGTGCTTCTCGATAAAAAAGGAGGCAGAAACAGAAAGGGCTGTTTGTAGTACCCTAGTCATGGGCTGGACTTGTGAGTGGGAGATCCAGATGGACACGGTGTTGATCCTGGTGTCAGATGCATAAAAAGTACTTGGATGATGGTTTGGGCCAAGCTCCTTGTGGCCCAGGTGGGGAAACCGAATCTCAGATTGAAAAGGGAGTTGTGCCATGTCACAGGGTCACTTGCATCCGGACTCACACTCTTTGATCCAAGTCCCTATCTTTCCAAGAGTAAATTGGAGTGAGTCACTTTCCAAGGAGGTGCCCAGAGTCAAGAGGGTATTGAGTCCAAAGGGCAAAGCCAGCATCAGCCACAGCAAAACAACCTCAATCATTTGCCCAAACCCACACTGGACTTGGCATGTTTCTGCCCGTGATTTGGCACTGCAATGGGCATGCACAACATGACTTCAGTGCGTTTGGGTCAGGGCAGATGGTCCTAAAATTCTGTCATTGTGGGCATTTCCAAGGCAGCTGGCAGGGGCTGAGCCACATGGTGCAGACAGGTTTCTGCTCCCCATGTACATACACTCAGGGTTTTTCCATCACACCAGAGCCGGCTGGGGCTTTTCCAGCCTGGACCCTGAGCTCAGACACGATTCCATGGAGGCAGCATAGTCCAGAGAGAGAGCCACAGGCCACTCAGATGACACCAAAATAGACATGTGAAGTCCTGGCTTAGTTGTCTGGGAAGAGGCGGGGGGTGGGGGCAAGCTGTTCCCAAACATGTCCACCTGATGGAAATATTCTGAGTTGGAATGAGCTGTAAATAAACTAGACTGTGCTAAAAACAAACATCTCCAGGGAGTTTGGGGGAGGGGGCAGAAATAGATGGTCTTCACCTGCTGAAAATGAAGTAGGTCAGGGGGGAAGGGATGGGGCGGGGGTGAACCATGCAGATGCCTCTGCAGGAAAAGCAACCAATAATTTATGTTTACTGGAGAGTTCTCCGGTTTCCAGGAAGAAATGAGAGGTGATTGTTTTAAGCAATACAGGGTCTTTCATCAGTGGAAGGCCACACAGGGCATGGGGTGAAGGGACACATTGCCGGCCACGTATAGTCTGCAGAAATAAATGGTGAGGAGTGCACATGAGCCACGTGAACCTGCCAGCTCCCCAGGTGTTTGCTGCTGGGAGGGGCTTTGTGCATCCGCAGCCCTTAGCTGTCTACTGAGGCAAAGGAGGCACTGCAGCTGGGGGACCCTGAGAGGGTTCTTGTGTGCTGGTGGGTGTCAACCATCCTCCTGCACACACCTGAGATGGAGTGGAGCAAGGGAAGCTGCCCACTCCTGGCTTTAGGGAAGAAACTAGAAGAGTAATACCATTGGCATTAATGTCAAGTTTTATGATAACATAGCTATATGAGTTTACCACTGAGAAAGAGAAAAGCAGCCCAGGACAGCTGGAGCAGGCCTGCTACTCAGAGCCAGGCCACGCGCTCTCCTGTCGAACGTAAATGATCTCACAGAACATCAGACAAGGTCACTCTGCACCTATAACGGATCAAGAAAGAACAAGGCCACTCTGCCCCCCGTGTCAGACACAGACAAAATAAGACTATCAACCAGCCACAAAAATGACCCACTGTCCCTCTATGCTTGCTAATATGAGTGACTACTGCTGCCTGGCCAGTCCCAGCATCAGCCTCCCTTCTCCTCTAGCTAAGAAGTAAGAAAGTCATAGACTAGCCCTTGCTTCCTGACAGCATCCAATCCAGAGCAGGACCTGACTTTCTTCCTTATTGTCTCCTCCCATATCACCTGCCAAAGCCCCAATCCTGGAGTAAATCCTTTCTCACGCCCTGTTACTGGGATGCTCCCTTGTTCCCCTTGGAGTGCGTGCCCCCTCTTTGCAATGAGTCAATAGAGACAGCTGTGTTCAGCTACAGGTGTGTTCCTGGTGGTCTTTGGATGAAGGGCACTGGTACTGTCAATCTCAGGTAGTTGCTATGGGGGCCCTTTGCCTTCTTCTTCTTAGCTCCTGACCTTTATTTCCACCCACATTGGAGTCATAGTGTAGAAATCTAGGGGAAGAATTCTGGAACCAGACTGATGGGTTCAAATCCTGGCTCTGTCCCTTCCTAGTTGTATGACCTTGGGCAATCACTTCACCTCTTTACCTCAATTAAGTGATCTGTAAAATGGGGGTGATGAGATGGTGATGATAATAATAGTACTTAACTCTCAGGGTTGTGTGAGGATCAGGACATTTTATATATGTGAAGCATTTAAATGGTGCCTGGCATGTCATAAGTGGTTTTTAAAAAAAATTTGTTTATCAAACATTTGAGGAATATCTAGGGTATGCTAGATACTGTTCTAGACCTTGGGGATAAAAATGGCTTCTATCCTCTGGGAAAGCAAAGGTTAGTCAGAGAGATACAAGGAAACAGATTCACCCATAGATAAAGGTTAATAAAGGTTAATATAGGAGTGAACCCAAAGAAGAGCATAGCAGGACCCCTCAGCCTTAGCCTGGGAAGTCAAGGAAAGCTTCCTGCTCCTGACAATTCTTGATGTACAGTAAGTCTCCAGAATGTGAGAGGAGAAGGTGCGATATGAGCTTGGCAGCTGCCAGCTGCTCAAGCTCCACAAGCTTTACCATCTTAGGTCAGGGGCACCGTTTAGGCATCTTTCTGCCCTCCCCCAAGGGCTAACCCAGTGTCTGGCCAAACATGTGCTCAAATGAACAAATGTTTAACACAAAATTTGGCAGATTTCCCTACAAACTAGTGCTTCCTCCAACTTTTCCATCTCATACTCTGACCACTGTTACCCTGGGTCCCCTGCAACATCAAAAGCACCCTTGATTGTTCCCCCTCTTTCACTCCTACACCAGTCCTGGTTTTCTTCTCCTCAGTAACCTGTACATCAAGAGATTCCATGTGACAATGAAGCTCTGAGGGTCCAGGGCCCTCTCTTCTCTTCGCACCCATGTACTGAGACATTTAACTGTAACTCTCTAGTGAGCATGGGTGACACAGAATGTGTGCGTAGAGTCTGGAGTCAAATATGTATCTTAAACCATGGCTCATGGTCTTTTGTAATCAATGCTACCTCCAGCCCTGGCTGCCTCCCTCTCTGAACACTTCCTCCCGAGCACAATATCAAAGTCATTCACAATGACTTCCTTCTCCCCAACTATTGGGGGCACATATGAGTCTGTTTAACTTTGAATTCCTTGTCCCATCTGCAAAGTGACAAGTCACTTCTTGAAGAAGGAGAAATGGACCTTATAATAGTCAGTGTCCATGCCATTTGCTTATCTTACACATATCATCTCTCGAAGGCCAAGGGAGGCCTATGTCCAATAGCAAACAGGAGGTGCGCTCACATCTAACAGGTTGGGAATCAGATTGGGAAGTCTGGGGTGGCAGTGTGGGTCTCCTTGGGCACAGTAGGCATGACAGGGGCCTAGCCCTGCCCCATGCTAATGAGCAGCAGTTTTCTCTAAACAGCCCTTCCTGGCCTGGATCAGAAGAAACGTGGCAGCCACAAAACATGCTGCCTGCTGACACCTCCTCCGCCCCCCCTGTTCCCACCACCATTCTTCAGAGAAGGCCGAAGTCCGGTGAGTACCTTAGGACATGTGAGGGAACAGAAACGGGGCTCTTCAGTGCCCACCACACTACCCCACTTCCCCATCCCTCAGTCAGCTTCCTCCAGAATCTTCTCTCATGCAGCAGGTTGAGCAGGGAAGGGATCTTTCCCAGCTTCTGGTAATGTCCATTCTTCCCCTGTCTTCGCTGAGTTATGGAGGGGATTCTTCTCAGCAGGGAACTGAATTTGGCCAAGTGTCCCCTCTTCCTGAAAACAATGAGGTGAATGGATGACTTTCTAGGCTCCCATCAGCTGCTCAGATATGGAATTTCCCCTTCTGTTTGTCTTCCCACCCAAGTATCTATGGAATTCCCTTCCATGGCCTGTCTTAGACATAGACTGTTTCTGTGAGGTGACGCGGGAAATAGTCCTCCTGTAGCCAAACTGAGGTGTGAGAGGGAACAGAATTTGGAAAGAGCGGAAAAGGTGAAAGAAAAAGCAGGATGTAGGGAGCTGACCTAGAAGACAATAGGCGGGGACTTGAGAGTCTCAGATCTTTCCAGAAGCTCTTCGACTTATACTGTCCAATACTGCCACTAGCCGTATGGCTATTGAGTTGAGCTGTGCATATAAAATACACACAGAATTGTGAGACTTCATATGAAAAGAAGACTGTAAAATATTTCATTAGTAATTTTTAAATATTGAATATGTGTTAAAATGATATTTGGGGTGGACTGGGTTAAATAAAATATATTAAAATTAATTTCACTTGTTTCCTTTACTTTTTTAATGTGGCTACCAAGAAAAGTTAAAACTGTATATGTGGTTTGCATTGGTAGCTCACATTTTATTTCCTTTGGACAATGCTGTCCCAGACATTGGATAGAGGCCCCTGAAATGAGCTTCCTAACTCCACCATTGTGGCTTTGTAATCCATTCAAGCCAGGTGCGTCTCAAGAGCAGGTGAGAGAACAGACACTGGTGGCCAGGAAGGTCACCTTAGGATACCCATTGGGGTATAAGAGAAGCGCCAGTCCTGGGAACTGGTCTACGAAGCAGGTCTGTGTCAAGGGTGGTGACCCTTCTCCTGTCCCCCAAGTCTGACCTATAACCCTGTATTGCTTTGCATTGAAGCTTCTCTCCCCAGACATGAAGAATCTCATCCTGGAACTGGAGACCACACAATCCCCGTGTGTCCAAGGATCGCTCGGCTCCCCTGGGCCTCCGGGCCCCCAGGTTGGTGCATTTCACCAGACCTCTTCTCCTCTCCTGCTGTCTTCTGTTCAGAGAAATGAAGCCTCGTAGAGATGCCCGTTTTAATGTGATATGGGGGCTGTTTTTCCTTCTCTGGCTCACCTCCAGCTCCAGAGCCACGTGAATAGAACGCTGGTTCTTTAGGTGAATTCTGGCCTCCCAGTTTTGGTTTCCTCATTCATGCAACGAGGATAATAATTGTCCCTGCAGGACTGGATTTAGGATGGGGGAATCAAGTGAGATGCTGCCTAGATGGATGTGGTTATTATTATAGCTACCACAAAATAGTTGATGACAGTGGGTTGCCCCTTATGTGGCCATTGACCCCATTCAGTGGGCCCAGAGGCACCTGCATCCAATGCAGGAAAGTGGAGGCAAAGAGGAACCTGTTACCTTGAGTCCACTTGACCCAGATACAGCTACCAAGCAGCCTACCCCTCCCCAGCAAAGTTAAAGGGAAGAGTGAGGAACAGGCAAAAATACTAGAGAAAGGATTTCCAGGCAAAGACACCTGGTCACAGACTGCTGGCTTCCCTGGCTGCCTGGGTGGGGGCTCCCCCAAGGAGGAATGTCCCCTAGCCTGGGGCTCTGGGCCTGCCATGGGAAGGGAAAGAGGGAACAAGGAGCAATCAGTCTCCCAAGTACCTTCCTTAGGAGTTATCTCGCCCTCCTGGGTCACCCTGCCATGGCTTCTGTCCAGGAAGACTGAGAGATCCTCTCCTCACTCTGGTTACAAAGCCCCACATGCGGAGACCCGGCCTGTATCTCCTGCATCATCTCATGCCACTAACTCTGTCCACTCGCAGCCACAGTGTGTCTCGGTCCTCAAGCACCTTGTTCCAGCCTTGGGGACTTTACGCTGGTGGCTCCAGCATTTGAAATGTTCTTCCTTCTGATTTTTACCATGGCCAGCTCCTTTGTCACCTCCTTAGCAATGCCTTTCTCAACCACCAAGCCTTCCCCATCACTCTCCATCCAATGGCCTATTTTAATTCTCTGCCAATTTTTCTCATGTTGTTATAGCTTCCTTATTGATTTTTTTGTTCCTAATCTCTTTGGTCTCCTCTCCATGAAATATAAGCTGTGTGGCTGGGGTTGGCAAACTATTGCCCATGGGTCAAATCCGGCTTGTTTTGGCAATTCAAGTTTTATGGTCTCTGGCTGCTTTTGCGCTGCAAGGACAGAGTTGAGTAGTTGTGACAGAGTTGCTGTGTTAAAGGCACAGCCTAAGATATTTACTATCTGGATATTTACAAAGAAAGTTAACTAACCCCTGGTCTTGAGGACATTGTATTGTTCATAATATGTGTCCATCTACACCACCTCATGGGATATAGTAGGTTCTCCATAAATATTTGCTAAATGCAATAAGGAATATAGGAGTTGGCCAGAGGGGCTGGGAAGTCTGCAGAAAGGCAAGATGAGCACCCTGAGGAGCACCTCTCAGGTGGGTTTCTATCTTCCCACAGTCTATGCTGGCAGCTGGCAGGGCACAGGGAGACCCACAGACCATGGGGAAAGAAGGGGAATTCTCTGCTGACCAGCAGCTCCCCAGTCACTTGCTCATCTCTAACTTCTAACAATCCTATCTGAGTCACATGGGGGCTGTGCTGTCCAACTCCAGGGGACCATGCAACCACCTCCGTTCTCTTAGAACAGAGTGGATGCTGTCCCCACCAAAATGAGATCTGTGGACCAGCAACATTGGCATCATCTGGGAGCTTGTTCCAGATGCAGAATTTCATCCTCCCCTCTCCACTACACCCCCCTCCACCATTCAATCAGAATCTGTATTTTAATGAGACACTCAGTGAATCATGGGAATGTCGGAGCTAAAGCACAACCCTAGTAAAATAGTTCTAGCCCATTTTAAGAAATGGAAAAAACCGAGGCTTGGAAAAATGGAAAGACTTGAACAAAAACTCTCTGTCCTCCCCTCCCCAAAACAGAAGGAGAATAAGCCAAAGGTGGTGGTTTCCAAATGTGTCTGCACATTAGAATCCCCTGGGAACTTCAAAAATTCCTCATGCCTTTGCCACTCTCCTTGAGATTGTAATTGGTCTGGGGCATGGCCTAGTCTTTGGGATTTTTGAAAGATCCCCAGAGAATTCTAATGTGCAGATAGGTTTGGGAACCATTGGCCGAGGGGGCTGTTTGTCATTTAGAGACAAGTCTGATAAAATCATATTTCAAACAGGCTTTGTGTTAGCCATGTTCACCTGCAGATCTTGGGGATAAAGTAGTAGCCTTGGGGGGGAAGGGAGGGGCAGTGGTTGATGGATTTCCTCTCTGCTGTATGGAGGAATTTGGAAATAGTTAACCAGCTGATCATTCCATGGACACATGAGCAGAAAGCAGCTGTATTCTGCCGTGGGTGTGCCAAGCCTTAGTGCAAAGGTGCTAGAGTCCCTGAGCTGGAGTCAGCCCCACCCCATGGCTGGGCAATTGCACAAAAATGCAGTATTTACTTGCCCACATTCTTAATGTCTTTTGCTGCACCTGGTACCCATAGATCCACCATGGGAATTTTTAAATCTCTGCTTCTGTGTGCAAAGTGTAACTTCCCTCTTGTCAGGACCCAGGGAAGCTTGGTAAGAGCAACTGAAAAGATAGGAGAGGAGTGAAGCCTCTTGTTTTCAGCAAACAGCATTTCTTCACGTATCTTCAATTGCTCTTGCCAAACACTCCGGATATTTCAGGCAACCCAAGAATTCCAGGGAGAAAATTAAACTCAGAGTAGACATGAGCATTGCAGTCTTCGAACCATTGGAAACACAGCTCAGAGAAGCTAGAAGAGGGGGATCACAGAGGAGGAGACTGGGCTGGCATGCATAAGAGGGTCCTTCATGGGTTTTCTGGGGCCCTGAGTCTGCATAGAGAGTGAGGCTGCTGTAGGAGTGTTGTAAGGGCATTCCCTCGGTCCTGCCTCCCTCACCCCTGTCCTTGATAATTCCAGTCTGTGTTTTTGTATACTTGGTCCGACGTATACTTTCTTTGCTTCTTGGTTGTGTAGGGTCCACCGGGGCATCCAGGCAAGACAGGACCAAAGGGAGAAAAGGTATGAGTCACTACTCTCTTCCAGCCTGTTTTCTGGGGATGCCACTGAACATTTTCTGGCTGAGATTTCAAGGCATGTGGTAATTCTGCCTTAGTGCACGAGGATGGGCTCCATGAGGACGGGGCTGCTGCTGCAGGTGTGGGATCCCACCAGTGTATTTTGGCTTGGCCCACTGCCGTAACAGGGGTGCTGTGAGTGGCCAAGCCACCAGCCACATGGGCATGCCCAGCCATCAGCCCTACTAAGCCCTCTGCTTCCAGAACTTCTCTTCCAAAGCAGCCTCCGCTTACCTGCCTTTTCCACCCACAGGGGGAGCTTGGCCGACCAGGAAGGAAGGTATGGTCTATGTTGTCAGCATTACATGACAACTGTGCTCCGCGTGTGTGCGTGAGTGTGTGTGCACTCCTTCGGGTGGGGAACCAGCGGTGCACTACTGCGGCCTCCAACCCACTGGACAGTGGTGGCACCACCATCCTGATGATGACAACAGCACCTTTGCTGTTTCTGCCCACTCCTTCGCTTGGGAGCTGGAGCCAGCTACTGCCAGGCATTTGGACTTCTTCCAGAGGCTGCCAAGCCCAGCCAGATTTCCCACAGCTTCAGAGCATCTCATCCTGCCTTCCATCAGAGAAACCCTCCAAGGCCCCAACCAGTGGCACAAAATGACTCTCACTGTCTATTAGATTAAACCAGAATAAAGTGCCAAACAGACAGAAACAAAAGGCTTTTGCAGTAATAAATTGGAGTTACTTAAGGTTACAGGGACTCTGAGTGAACCAAACACATGTTATCAAGACTCCCATTACAGCCAGGAAGAAGAAAACCAGCAGCCATTCCCTGTGGTCAATGGATGCTGGTGCTGAAATTGTAGGTCTTGATGATAGAAGTAGGTGCAAAACTTTGGCCAAGAAAGATGCCTGTGGTTCTAAATATAAATTACTATTTTTTGGTTGAATGTTTTATTCAAATACTTTCACTATCAATTAGAGTCTCAAACAGACCTTTGGGAGGTAAATTTACAACCCTTTAGGGCACGGATGACAACTCCAGCCAAGGCACAGTGGTTGTCTGAACTGCTGGGCCAGAAAGGAATATGGCATGGTCTCCATGCTCAGAACTAATGAAGGCCATGGTTCATTAGTGATGTGTGCCATGGATGTGGGAGGCAAGAGTAGAAATTTGTGCACATGCAGCACTTTGGGGTTTTTTGGGGTTTTTTTTTTGGTTTGTTTGTTTTTGTTTTTATTGATTTCAGAGAGAGGATAGGAGAGGGAGAGAGAGATAGAAACATCAATGATGAGAAAGAATCAATTAGCTGCTTCCTGCACGCCCCTACTAGAGATGGAGCCCAAAACTCGGACATATGCCCTGACTGAGAATGGAGCTGGGACCTCCTGGTTCATGGGTCGATGCTTAACCATTAAGCCACACCAGCTGGGCCACATGCAGCATTTGTGATCCCTGGTTAAGGGGCTCAGCCTTCTGCATCTCTAGCTAGGCTAACTGAAATTAGCCAGTGGGTTCAAAGGTCAAGATAGACCCCCCAAGTCCCTACTCCCACTCTTTCTTTCAGGGCTTACTCTTCCATAGTCTCTGGCTTAGGTTGAGTTCCTTAGAAGCAGTGACAGAGATGGCACGTGCCATGTGCAAGTGAGTCGGTTATTAAGGGAGCTCTTTCAAGAGGAGTCTGAGAAGAGGGGCATCCAGATGGGATGGGGAGGAAGCCCAATGTGGGAGTGGTATCAGGTGATGTCCAGCTTCAGCCTGATCCCTGGGGAGCTGTGGAGTAAGAATTGCACCACAGAGTGTCTTGCCTCAAGGTAAGGGAGCCAGGCTCTTGGCTACAGGGAGGGGACATACATAAATCACTGGACAGATCCGGTTGCCCACAGAAACTCCACAGTTGCAGGTTGCAGGAATGAGTTGTTACAGCAAGGAAGGTAGCCCCTGGGGGATGAGCACACTGAGCAGGTGAAAAAGATCTGGAGGGAGAACCAACAGCAGTTGCTACTGCTTCCCAAACATAATCCTATGCCATTTACATCCCACCCTTGGGGAGAACCTATTGGAATGCAGTGGACGGGTGGGTGGAGGTGATAAAGATTGAAAAACCAAGAAGTTTAGAATCCCTTCTCTACCACCTTTTATTTCTTTAGTAGAATAAGATCTTGTGTGTTGACACAATGTCACACCATGGGCTTTCACTTGTACCTAAGTGATCCAACTTTTTGGCTATCAATTTTTGGAGATGAGGGTCCTGAGGCTGTGCTTTAGAGGCCCCACACTCCTCCGGGCCCCAGAGACAAATCTTGTTTCCTGGAAGGAGGGAAACAAATCCAATTTTCCTGACTTTTGTTCTTTGACTTTGAAGGGTAGACCTGGCCCCCCGGGTGTTCCTGGTATGCCTGGGCCCATCGGCTGGCCTGGCCCTGAAGGACCCAGGGTAAGTGTGGTGCAATCTCAGGGCTCATGTGGTATCAGAACTTGAGGGAGAAGATGGCAGCTCCCTGGCCCCTGGCACACAGTGAGTGACACTCACGTCCTCAAGAGGGAGCGGAAGAAGAGAGCACAAATACTGTCCATAGGCCCCCAAATATTTCCTCCTTCACTTGAACTGTAAGACCTCAGTCAGTCCAAAGCTCTGCTCCTGTAGGGGGAAAAATGAGGGGCTGCTGACCTCTTTCACCGGGGCCCTGATTCTCCTTTGTCCTGAAGGGTTAGCATGTGATTCTTTGGTTTCCCTGAGATGACCTAAGAGGGGCTTGTGTCTGGAAAGCTGTTGGCCTGTCATGCTGATCTGGCTGGAGGTGGAGGGTTGAGGGGGTTGGGTTGGCTGACTGGAACAACTAAAAACCTACATTCAGAGAGGGATCACCAAATGCTGATGAATTCCCTTCCTCAGACAGGCTATGGAAAGCTAACACACCCACTCCCGTGCCTTTGCTTACATTCCACTCACTTTGGTCATATATCATGGGGTGTAGAGGCCATGACTTGGGCAGGTAAATGTCACTATATAGTTTGATTCACTTACTGGCAGAATTTTTAAGGGAATAGAAAACTGTTCTCAATCCTTGTAAGTGAAGTCCCAAGGATATGTCTTGAAAATCAACTGTATAAAGCTGAGCCACCCAATATGGCAGCCATTGGACATATGTGGCTATTGAGCCCTTGAAATGTGGCTAGTGCAACTGAGGAACTGACTTTTTTTTTAACTTTAAGTTTAAATTTTAAAACTTTTACTCAGTTCAGTTATTTGAAAACATTTAAGTATGTGAATCATATGTTGAGTATGTGAATCTGCTTTTTCAACTATAAATTTTATGAACTCTGAATAGAGATCATGTATTTTGGATGAAAATTTAGTGCCTGCATTGAGATGTGGTTTAAGTGTACAATGCACAACAGATTTCAAATATTTATCTTATAAAACATAATGTAAAATATCTCATTAATAATTTTTATGTTGACTACATGTTGAAATGATAATTAGATTAAATTAAAGTAAATATATTGTTAAAGTTAATTTCACCTATTTAGTTATAGTTTTAATGTGACTTCTAAAATATTTTTAAATGAAGTATGTGGCTCACCTTATATTTCTACTGGTTAGCACTGGTATAGTTTTTTAGCACAGAGGGTGCTGAAAGTTCCAACTGCAAATGATTCTGAGGGGCAACAGAGCTCACCCATGAGTCTTAGCTCCCTGCCTTCATCGTACACACCCAGAGGATGATGTTCACTCTACCTGGTTGCAACCCTAGGGTGAGAGTATATGGAGATGTCTGAAAGATCCACCCTATGCAAAGAGCAAAGCAGGTGAAGTTTTTTGGTGCTGACACCTTGTCCTCTGGGGCCCCATGCCCCATGCTCTCCCCCTCCCTCACCCTCCTACAGCCTTCTCTAAGAAAAGATCAAGCATTATTCCATTAAAGCGTCTTAGTGAGAATTTGAATTTAGTTTTGGAGATCTGCTCTGCCTTGGGAATTTCATTTCATATTTAATCTCAAATACCAGAATGAAGTGTGGAGAATTGGGCCCCTGGGAGTAAGCAAGGGAGTATTTGGGGTCCTCAGATTCACAAGCTAGCCCCAATGTCCCAGTTCCTTTCTGATCTTGCCCATAACTTCCTAGTTCAGTTTTTCTAGGAAATGTCACTAGAGGTCTTTTTTTTCCCTCCTGATTCCCACAGGGCGAAAAAGGTGACCTGGGTCTGATGGGCTTACCAGGGTCAAGAGGACCAATGGGCTCCAAGGTCAGTGTGTTGGTCCAGATGGATGTTCTCAGATCTTCTCACTAAGGCTCTGGAGCAGCTGTTATCTACAAAGATAGGATCTGGGTGTGTCTGCCATCCTGGGCCAGCTGATGTCACAGATGCTGGACAGCCCAATGCCAGAGTGCTTGTCTTTACCAGCCTTTGGGGGACACCAGGGCTGGGATGCAGGGACTTAGAGATGCCATTCCTGCTATTCTTCTGGGCAGCAAGGGTCAAGCCTTGGGACAACAAAACAGATGGAAATCTTTGTTCAGGCCTTTGGGGTGGTGGTAAGAAAAGCAGCATTCTTTTTAGGCCTGATGTAAACACAATCCCAAGGGACTTTTTGGTATTGAATGCTGCAGCCCCCACTAAAACTTTCAGTGCAATGAGGCACATCTCACCACCACATTCAGGGATTCCGTCCACTCTCACACCAAACCCAGTGGTCCGACAAGGCTGATTGTAAATATGCCTTCTGCTTTCTTTTAGGGATACCCCGGATCCAGAGGGGAAAAGGTTAGTGCTTCTCTCTCCCAGCTTCCCAGAGCCTGGTCTGGGCTAGTGGCTCCCGGGCCAGTGAAGATGGGCCCACGTCTCTTCAGTCAGTGACTGCAGTGACCTTGCCTCAATATTCCTCATCTTTAATCAGTGGGCTGAGAGAAGTGAGGGGCCCCTGAGGTAGGGCAGGCAGCTTAGGTAGGAGCTCCCAGTGGAGGTCGAGGCGCTCATATGGAGCAGATGAGCACTGAAGCTGTGCCAGATGGAGAATGAACGCAGCTTGCATGGTGTGCTGGAGCAAGATGGCAGATGTGTGTTTTTAGACCAAGCTACCACCACACAACCTTCTCGTCTGTCAAAACAAAAAAACAGAAAACCCAGCCAGAACCTGGGGACAGATTTCCTATAGAAAGGGAGAGGTTCTGGGACCCAGAATTTTCTGTGCCTTGAACTTATTAATGCAGGAGGTATTTGGGGTCCAAATAGAAGGTAAATCACAAAGCATTTCTTCCCTAAGAAGGTCTTGTCATCTCTGAGCCTGTTTCTTTGCCTGTGAAATGAGGGTATTGGCATAGGATAGGGAGTTATTAGTTTAAAATGCTCCATTTTTTCTCCCATGGTATTAACTCATATACTCTCTCCTGTGGTTTTCTCTTAGGGATCCAGAGGTGAAAGGGGTGACTTGGGTCCCAAAGGAGAAAAGGTAATGGCTGTTGCATAGAAATGATCAAATACAATGGAAGTGGTGAACCCTGCCTACCCCCATCTTATGGGCGGACTGACTAACTGGCTGGCTGACTGACTGACGAACTGTCTGTCTGTCTGAGTGGCTAACTGCTTGACTGTTTGTCTATCTGTCTGACTAGCTGACCGACTGACTATCTGTCTGACTGACTGACTGACTGACTGGCTGTGACTGAATGACTGGCTGGCTGGCTGACAGGCTGGCTATCTGTCTAACTGGCTGTCTATCTGTCTGACTGACTGGCTGTCTGTCTAACTGACTTGCTGGCTGGCTGGCTGTCTATGAATGACTGACTGGCTGGCTGACTGACAGGCTGGCTATCTGTCTAACTGGCTGACTGACTGGCTGTCTGTCTGTCTGGCTATCTGTCTGACTAGATGACTGGCTGACTGGCTGTCTGTGTATCTGTCTGACTCGATGACTGGCTGACTGGCTGTCTGTGTATCTGTCTGATTAGCTGACTGGCTGGCTGGCTGGCTGACAAGGCTCTATCTTGAAAATGGCTGACTAAGCTCTTCCACAGCCCTCTCAAGAGTTATTCAGAGGCAATCACTGTTATTTGTTGTTCTCTTCACAGGGTTTCCCGGGATTTCCTGGAATGTTGGGGCAGAAAGTAAGTACCTACAAGTAGTAAAAAATAGAAGTAGGAAAATAGACCACCCAAGTACAACAAAAAGAGGCCTGCCTCTCTGTTCATGAGGCAAGGAAAGTAGGTCTCGCTATGGAAGATTCTGGTTTGAAAGGGGAGCAAGTTGCTGAACATATAGGTGAGAGGTCTGAGACCTCCTCCAGGTCATGGGAGGGCAAGGACACCCCCCTGATGGACAGAGGCCCTACTTTGTACTTGCTGCCCCTTAAAGGGCTGTGGTGATGTTCAAAGGCAGAGAACTTTGTGACAAGGGGCTCAGGTCTGAACTGTAGTGGTCAAAGGTCCCAGGGGGAGGTGCAAGCTTCTCTGCCTAATGCAACTGCCGACTACACCCAGTCGGCACTTCTTCAGGGAGGCTCATGTCCTGCTACAGGTAGGCAGAGTTATTTCAGTTGGTGATAGCAAGCAATTTTTATTTGCTAGTTAAACTTTTTATTTAAATAGTTAAATACTTAGTGGGATTTCATGAATATCTTGTCTGGGACAAGGCTTAATAAAAAGGAGTTAATTCAGTTGACTTAAAGAGAAAATATTGAGTAAATAAGAATAAAGTGATGTGAAGATATGACAAAAACTATGAAGGTGACAATTGACAGAATTAAAAAAAGGTTTTCCTTAGGGTTAAGATCTAGGGAAGAATAATGGGGAGGGTGGTGAGGGGAGGTGTCAGAGAATGAAGAGAGAGTGCACAGATGGCCACCAAGAACCCCCTAATGTAACCCCATTAGCGGTGGGTCCTCATGCCGTGAGGCACTGATGTAGGAAATTGTTATTTTAACCTTGGCCTCAGAGTACAGTGTTCTTCAAACATGCCAATGAGATGCTTTCTTAAAATTCTAAACTTTTTCTCAAGTCACCTTAAAGTTTTATTTTCCAAACTTGAATAAACAATTTCTTATCTGATTTTCTCCAGTCAGTAGAGCATATTTAAGTAATTTCAGTCATCTGACATTAATTTATTATCATTTATCACTGCCTTAAGCTGTCAAAAAATGTCTTCTGCTACCCTAGATGGGGTATTGGGTTAAAAATAGAGTAAGTAAATGTGCAAATTAAAGGAAACATTAAAAGAGAAAAAATGATTTAAAAAATTTTTTTTATTGATTTCAGAGAGGAAGGGAGAGGGAGACAGAGATAGAAATATCAATGATGAGAGAAAATCATTAATGGGCTGCTTCCTGCACGCCCCACACCAGGGATCTGCAACCTGGACATGTGCCCTTGACCAGAATCGAACCCGGGACCCTTCAGTCCACAGGCCGGTGCTCTATCCACTGGGCCAAACCAGCTAGGGCAAAAAAAAAAAAGATTTTAGTTGAAAATATTTAGGCTAGGCTTTCATTCAGTGCAACAGTGAGCATCAAAGAATAATCCATTACTGTAAAATTAAAGATGACAGTTTCTCTGGTCTCTGCTCCACTTACTAGACTTGCCATCAGGAGTTCTCTTCCCCTTTCAGGGCAGGCTGCTTTAAGACAGAGCAGATATGATAACCATAATTAGGTCAGAGGAGAGAAATTAGATTAAGTGAGTACTGGCTGCTTCCAGTTGATGAAGAGAAGGGCCACACTTCCTTCTGATGGTCTTTTTGAAAAAGTTATGCTGCCCTGGCTGGTTTAGCTCAGTGGACTGAAGGGTTCTGGGTTTGATTCCGGTCAAGGGTACATGCCTAGGTTGTGGGCTTAATCCCCGGTGGGGAACATGCAGAAGGTGGCTGTTTGATGATTCTCTCTCATCATTAATGTTTCTCTCTCTCTCTCCCTCTCCCTTCCTTTCTGAAATCAATAATTAAAAAATTTTTTAAAAGTTATGCTGTTCATACTGCTGTTTTCTCCTAGCCAAGCAAGGCACTCCTCGGTCCCTGCAAACAGCCCTGGAAATTGTGCAAACATCTCCACGGCCACGTAGGATCCATCTCTCCTCTCACACTCTCACTGCCCAGCCTCCCAGAGCACATGGCGGGTTGGAAAGAAATCATAGGTGTAAGGACAATTCTTGGCGAGGCAGGATGTTGGTAGCTTGGGTCAAGACAAATCCATTACATTGGCTGAGCCGGCAGATGATTTCAGAGGTTTCTGCTTGATCCTTGCTTTATATTGGTGTTCCCTGGAATTTTCCAGGTGTTCTACCTCCCCTGACTTCCATGAGAACAGTCATCTGGGTGTTCACTGTCTCCTCTGAGGGTCTGGGCAGCTCTTCATGGATACTGGCTGCTGACTAGCAGAAGCTCTTGTGGTTGCAATTGCTAAATGTAGCCTGTTGGTGGTGCATTCTGGGCTGTTAGAGGGATTGCTGGAACAATTATGGGAACAATGCCCTGTGGTTCATGATCTAAAGCAGCTGTTCTCAACCTGTGGGTCTCGACCCCTTTGGGGGTCGAACAGACCCTTTCACAGGGGTCGCCTAAGACCATCAGAAAACACATATATAATTACATATTGTTTTTGTGACTAATCACTATGCTTTAATTATGTTCAATTTGTAACAATGAAATTGGGGGTCACCACAACATGAGGAATTGTATTAAAGGGTCGTGGCATTAGGAAGGTTGAGAACCACTGATAAAGAAACAGCAAGAGGGCCTGGGATCTAGAAGACCACGGGGAAGAAGGAAGGAGAGAACTAAAATGGAGAAGGAAAGGTTAGCCTTAAACTATAGAATTTGGGCAATTGATGCCTTTTGTTCTGATGCTTCAAAATAGGGCTTTTCAATTAGGAATATTGTTTATATTGCAATATTATATTGCTTTCCATGCCTTTACAATAATTGTATTGAGTATTTGAACATATGTCTCCCCACAAACAGTTTCGTCTAAATCAAATGGAAGTGAACTGGAACTAAAACCAATTTTTACTGAAAAGTGAGGCATGTACAACCCTAGTAAAGGTCATTGCATGAGCAGAAACTTCCCAGAGATGATAGCTGTCAAAACTGTATTTAATCATTAAAAAGTCCATAGAGCCCTGACCAGTTTGGCTCAGTGGCTAGAGGGTCGGCCTGTGGACTGAAGAGTCCCAGGTTCGATTCCGGTCAAAGGCATGTACCTTGGTTGCGGGCACATCCCCAGTAGGGGGTGTGCAGGAGGCAGCTGATCAATGTTTCTCTCTCATCGATGTTTCTAACTCTCTATCCCTCTCCCTTCCTCTCTGTAAAAAATCAATAAAATGTATTTTAAAAAAATAAAAATAAAAAATCCATAGATTTGAATTTATGCTAAAAACAAAACAAAACATAAAATTCAACTAAAAGAGCAAGTGTTTTCCCCCAGTAGCTTATGGCGTCACAGGCACACTTGTGACTGAAATACAACTCTGTTGTTGGCCATTCTGGATGGTGATTTGAAACACTAAGATGTGTGCTACCTGGAAGCTGTCTCTCTCAAATAATAAATCACCCTCCCTGGATAACCTCTTTTCCTTCCTGGTCCATGAAAAGCCTACCTACCTTTCACATGAGCTCATCACTCTTCCAGTCTCCCAGAGCAGCCCACTTGGAAAAGATCTGGGATGATCTAGTAGACGGCCTTTGTGGCCAGGGGTTGAGTCCACCTGCAGGGAAGGGCCTGCTCCACATGCCCTAATTCCTCTCTTGCTTCTCTTTTTTCTTTCCAGGGTGAAATGGGTCCAAAGGGTGAGCCTGGGATAGCAGGACACCGGGGACCCACAGGAAGACCAGGAAAACGAGGCAAGCAGGTAAGGATCTAGGGCTTATCAGACCCCCGCAGTTATACCTCCTTACCTGGGGTGCACGGGGGGGGGTGGGGGGGTGGGGGCGGGCGGTGTGGAGAGGCGTGCCAGTGTGGTCAATCAGAGATATCCCATAGACCCAGTCTTCAGTTTCCCCTGGGCTCGTGGGCAGAAGCTACACCACTTTCAGGAGTTCCTGGCTTCTCTAGGGTAGCCATAGTTTGAGTGGATGGGATAGGATGCTGTGTTCCCACTGTTTCCAAGGCTAGAGCAAGAGTGGATCTTTGGTTCATAAGAACAGGTCTACCTTAATCAAAGCAACTGGTGTAGAAACCAGATCTGGTCCTTTACCCAGAAAACCTGCTTCTTACCTCAATGCCCCAGACACAAATGGAGTCTTGGAGAACAGCCCAGATATTTCCCTGCTCTTGAAGGTCTTCTGGGTCTCAACAGTAGGATAGTTCCCCCTTACCCCCACTCAGGATTCCAGTTTGTAAGTGACCTTCTTTATTGGCACTGTTAAGGGTTTAGGGAAATTTTTCATTCTGAACTCCCTCTGGTCAGCAGGCTCTTGTGTCAGACCATGTGAAATGGGAGAGCAAGGCAAGATGAAGGTACAGTTGACTTGGCTGGCTGTGGAGCTGTCTGTCCTGAGTGCCTTAGAGAAACCTCTCATCTTAGCTCTAACAGACAGACATTCTTGAGAGATGTGCCCCTTCACTTTTTAGGTGGTAGTTTGCTTGGTTTTTGCCTCCTTTCCCATTTAAATGAAATATATGATCATCATAGGAAACTTGGAAAATTCCACCCATGAACCAAGAGGTCACTGGTTCGATTCCCAGTCAGGGCACATGCCCGGATTGTAGGCTTGGTCCCCAGTAGCGGGCGTGCAAGAGGCAGCTGATCAGTGTTCTGCTCTCACATCACATCAATGTTTCTATCTCTCTCTTTTTTCTCCCTCTCCCTTTCTCTCTCTGGAAAAATCAATACAAACATATTTTTTAAAAACAATCTAACACCCAGGTATAACCATGTAACCGCTTTAGTATATTTTCTTTCCAGTATTATTTCTTTTGTGAACTTTCTAGTCATTTGTTTCTTTTCTGTCCAATATATAGTTCTTGTATCCTAAATTTTTAACTTAAAATCATAATATATGCATTTTTACTCATTGCTACAGATATTCATTAAGCATTTTAACATCTTTTTTAAAAGCCTGCACCAGATTTTAGTAAATGAGTAAGATTGCTTGGACAAGAGAGGCCTAACCAAGTTATATATGATGTTGAGAAGTGAACATCTTTGGGCCATAGTTGTAGTTCCAAGTTTGCCTAGGCCTTACTTCCCAAAGACTCTGATATAAGTGATCTGGCGTGAGGCTTCAGCATGGGTTGGTGTTTGATTAAAGCTCCCCAATGATTCTAATATGTAGCCAGGGCTCAGAACATGGTAGCATATGAAGCCAATTCTGATCTTTTCCAAGTGAACTTAGCAACGATATAGCCTTCAACCCAAATAATTCAGATGTCACGGTAACTTTGGAAGTCACAATATTCCAGTTCAGTTTTCAAAGTTTTATAATGGGTAGCATGGCTGTGCCTTCACAATGCTGTCACAGATTCCAATTTCCTGAAAACTAGGCTCAGAAAAAGAACAAAAGGAGACATGTTCCTTCCTTCCTTTCTTGTTTTAAAGATCATTTTCTCCCTTACTGCTGATTTCCATTCATAATTTTCCACACTGGGGTTCAAGCAGACTTTTGCCTTCTGTCATCTAGTTCTTTACCTGGGCAATGTTTATCTTTTCCTGGTGAGGGCTGAAGCCAAGAAGTTGAAAATGATTAGTTGTCATAATCTTACAACTACCCCAGAGCCATGTCTAGAACCTCAGAGAAGTTAGGGGAATAAGCTCTTCCTTTCCACGAGGAGTGTGCTCCAGACCCTCCGTGCCTGTCTAGTCAGCAGACACTTGAGTTGTTAGCTTTGGGGGCCTGCCATGGTACTTCCTGTTTATCAGAATTAATTTGCTACCAGAGGGTCTTATCTACCAAGTGTTCATTGGGCCAGTCGTGCTGAGTTTCTGGAGGTTATTGTACATCAATCCAAAACCTAGAATCAGAAACCCAGAACAGACTTTAGGAAATTAGAATTTCAGAACCAGGGGATTGTAGTGATCACCCAACTCAATCCCCTTAGCATAGTCACAGGAAACTGAGGGCCGGAGAAGTCGAATGACCTGCCCAGACCCCTAAGCTAAGCCAGCTTCCATGCCAGAGTTAGAGCGTGGAGAGTTGAGACCAGCTTTCCCTATATCACATCTTCTCTCATCACCTCCATGCTTCAGGACTTGCCTTCAGGCAGGCCCAGAAAAGCAGCCCTGATCCCATTATGCAAATCTGCAATTAAGGAGACAGGCTTCCTCCCTGGAGAAGCATCACCAAACTTTGTGACAATGAAGGAATGAATGCTTTTCCTGGAAAGCGTGGCTCATGAGTGCTGCTCATAGAGACATGGCTGGTTCTGAGAGGACGACCGATGAGCAGAATATTCCATTACTGCTGGTGTCAGAGTCAAGGAGCTTTTCCAGCTTCTTCAGCTGTGACACTTCCTGTGCTCAGAGCCAGCTGACTGGCTGCTAGAACAACAAGCCTTAACTGCGGCTATATTAGGACAGTGTGACTTCCTTTGCCATTCTGGGACCCATCTTGGTTACCTCATGGCATGCTTCAGCTTGGGCTAAGGCTTAAGACTCCCTCCATCAGGATGGAATTAGAAACAAACGCTGACCCTCGAATCCCACAGTAAGAGTTTAAGATCTTCTGGGACATTGCCGAGAGAGCCCCCAGGGCCATGTGGACAAGGAGGCAGGTTACATGTCACCTTTGTGATTGGAAAGAAGTGCCCGGCATGCCTGCTGCCCAGACTTGGGGAGGATTACATTTCATCAGGTGGCCAGCCTGCCAAGGCACAAATGTGGAAAGGGGGCCCAGCCAAAGATGTCAGGCATCAATCACTGTCCTGGTTAAGACCAGGGCAAGAGTGATCAATGAGCACACTGCTTGTGAAGAACCCACAGGCCTTGGTTTCTGAGTTGTTCCTAAGGGCAGCTCTGAGGGGGAAATCTTTGCTCTTGGCCTTCCCAGAGCAGGCAGCAAAGAGGACACCCTGCAGGTGTGGTCTCTCTTTAAGAAATCAGGACCTGTCTGTGTGAGAAAAATGAAACCAAGCCAGTTGCTGTGATAACCAGCTATGATAATCTACATAGTCCTTGGTTCTATACAAACTCCCTTTTCACCTCTAAGATCTTTGTTAGCCTCATAACAAACCCGTGCAGGTATATATTTACTGGCCCTATTTTACAGATGAGAAAACTGAGGCACAAAGCAATGACATGAGTTACCCAGGGTCTCATGGCCAAGGTGAAAACCCAAATCTTTGACTTCCCCTTTGTGTTTTCAGCTTCTTCCTCCTCCCTTATTTGATCTGGGGAAAGGAGGTGAACAAAACAGCTTCACACCCATAGGGAGCTTATGTCTCATGGGGAGACATTGATGAAATGATCACAAAAATAATTGCATAGTTATGATCTAAGATAAATGTTATGGGTCTTTATCCTGAGGCCAGTGGGTAGCCATCGGGTGGAAACGGCTCCTGTAATAAAATAGAAATGCTCCTGATGAGCAGGCAAGTGGCCTGACTGCTAGGCCCAGCTTTGCTGCCTTGCTGCCAGGTGACTTGCAGTAATTCCTGCTCCTTTCTGAGCCTCTATTTCCTCATCTGCCCAGTGAGGGGAGAGGGTTGGATTGTTGTTGTTTTTCCCCCCAGCTGTTATGTGTCATGTTTCTAGGACAGAACGAAAAGTAATGTCTGCAAACTTGCCACCATCACTATCTCAAATGTCACTTGCCCTGAGTTATTTTGGAGCTTGGTGGTCAAGATGTCTGAGGTTGCATCCTGCCTTGGGCTCTTGCTCCAAAGTGCAGGGTGGCCCCTGATTTAGAAATAAATGGGAAGTGGGTCATGCCATGCTCTCATAACAGGCTCCACCTTTCTCTCTCAGGGACAGAAGGGAGATGGTGGAGTTATGGGTCCACCAGGCAAGCCTGGGCCTTCTGGTCAACCTGGCCGTCAGGGTCCCCCAGGCCCTCCGGGTCCCCCATCCACAGGTAAGAGCTACACTGCTTCACTTGATCTACAGTGTCGCACTCCTGGCCAGCCTCCCGGAGAGAGCACAAGGAGATACCAGCAGAGGCCTGCCTGGTGTTTTGAGTTAGAAACTGCTAGAGAAACTTTAATCTATATAATAAAAGGCTAATATGCAAATCGACCGAATGGCGGAATGACCGGTTGCTATGACGCACACTGACCACCAGGGGGCAGACACTCAACCACAGGGGGAGCGCTGCTCAGCCAGAAGCTAGGCTCACGGCTGGCCAGCACAGGGGCAGTGGTGGGAGCCTCTCCCACCTCCGCGGCAGTCAGGCATCCCCCGAGGGCTCCTGGACTGCAAGAGGACACAGGCTGGGCTGAAGGACACCCCTCCATCCCACGAGTGCATGAATTTCGTGCGCCAGGCCTCTAGTATATTTATAATTTCTCCACAGTTGGGCTCATTCAACTTTTACACAAGGAAGATAAACATTGTTCTGGCTTTGTTTTTAGCATTTTGGAGAACAAATAGAGGAGAGAAAAAATTACATTGATGTCATTTATACATTAAGTGAAAAATAATGCACATATTTCATCAATAACACCTTTTACTAGAAAACCATTTCATGATTCTAAGCAATTCTCTTAAACCTGGAAGTAAAGATAACATTCTAAAATTTTCCATCTTACACAGTGTTAGGAAAGAGTCCTTATGGATTTGCATGGAATATAGAAAGAAACGATAAAAAGAAATCAAAGTCATTTGCAAGGTAATAGGTACCCTGCTACCTTGTTTTACTTTGTTTAATATGATAAGCTAAGCCCTTGGTTTAGTTCATTCTCATCAGCTCAAAAGCACATTGTATAAGCACAGCATCTCTATTTCCAAGAAGACTGTTTACTCATTGAGCAACATTCTTTGTCCTCAGTTATACAAAAAGAATCAAAACAATTTTTGTTCCAATTTTTTCCTTAAGAAAAATGAAGACAAAATTTCACAGTGCTCTCCCTTTCTCTCCCCCCCTGTGCTTATGGAAATATATTTGCAACCACATCATGGGATGATCAAGAAATGTCATATTTTGTTAGATCCTTTAAACCAAGTTAAAGCTAGTTCTGAAACTCCAATCTGCCAGAATGCCAGGAAAATTCAATCTTAGACTCCACTTCTCCAACTGCCACAAAAGAATTGGGTAAAGATCCTGGGAAATTATGGCAGAAAAACATCGGGGGGTGGGGGGTCCCTCCAGCCTTTTATCTGCCCTGTTTACCTGTGAAATGCCTGTTGTCTGAGGCCACAATGGTCCGTGGGTGCCTGTGACTGCCATCTCATGCCATGCTTAGGCATTAGAACATCTCCAAGGCTGGGAATCCTGGTCCCTATGGTTCACTTCCCACGGAGTGCTCACAGCCATTCCTTCTGAGACCTTATCTCTTCTCCAGGATACTGGGGAGGGGATACCTGTTCTCTCCAGGCCTGTGGGGATCCCTCCTCTTCCAATCTCTAGCCCCCTCTCTCCTCACACTTCATACACTACCCCCCTCTTAGGAGCTTTTCTCTTCTGAGAACAGAAAGCAGAAGTTTTCAAATAGTACCAACAAGTTACCTTGTCACATCTACTTCTATTTGTTAAGGGAGCTGGATTTGAGATGCAGCCTAGGCCCTGTGTCCATCCCCATGATCTGTTTCCCTGCGTTGACTAGATGATCCAGATGGAGGTCCTTCCAACTCATCTTTCTTCTGCCTAACATTCCCCTCGAGCCCCATGACTATGAGCTGCCAGGGACTGAGAGCACGGCCTGAAGCCTGGGTTTTGCCTTTGGAAGAGACTCTCTTGGACCTTGGGGCATTTAGGGGCCACAAGGGAACATGAAGGGGCGGGGTGTGGGGGAGGGGTTGTGCGGATGCATAAGGAGGTCCTTAGCATAGTCAGACCTTAATATATGCATCCATTTGTAAAGGCCAGCCCTCATCTAAATTGAATTCCTTCCCTCCTTGGGCCTGGATTAGGTGAGAAGGGCAGGGCCTGGAGACCAGCAGCAGCTCACTCAGATGCCCACTCTTTTGTCTTGTCAGTCTCTGGTGGATTACAACCTCATCCCTTTAGTAGGCCATTGTAGCCTTGTTTTCTCTCCTTGGTTTCCTAGATACTTCTCACTCAGCCGGGGATGCTCATGTCCCCTTTCCTTCCACCTCCCCATCCTCTACCAGATCCTTCCAGCAGATGCCCTGCCCTCTGCAGAGCTGGAGCATATTTCTGCAGTCTGTCTGGGTCCCTGTGGCCTAAAATGACTTTCCTGTCATCTTCTGGGTCACCCAACAAAATCCTCTCATTCTTTCAAAGTCCTCTCTTCAGTAAGGCCTTCCTTGGTCCTTAATGGATGGGTCTCCTTTCCCTGCTGCCCCAGTCACACATTGCCTCGTGCTATTGCCCCCGGTTCCCCAGTCACACATTGCCTCCCTGCTATTGCCCCCGGGTTCCCCAGTCACACATTGCCTCCCTGCTATTGCCCCCGGGTTCCCCAGTCACACATTGCCCCTCTGCTATTGCCCCCGGTTCCCCAGTCACACATTGCCTCCCTGCTACTGCCCTTGGTTCCCCAGTCACACATTGCCTCTCTGCTATTGCCCCCGGTTCCCCAGTCACACTGCCTCCCTGCTATTGCCCCTGGTTCCCCAGTCACACATTGCCTCTCTGCTATTGCCCCTGGCTCCCCAGTCACACATTGCCTCTCTGCTGTTGCCCTCCACTGGTAACTGTTTTTTGCAGATGTGTTTCACCTTTCTTCTAGGTGACAAGTCCTTGAGGCAGGATCTGTGGCTGAGTTGGCTTCACATCCCATGGCACCTGGCAAGTGGTATGGGTGGGGCTGGTCCCCACAGGTGCTCACTGGGCTACATTGGCTCTCAGTCTGTCCCACCTGGGTATTGCAGAGCAGGGTGCTGGCCATCTCTTTGGACTGATGTCCCCTCCTGTGCCTTCTTTTAAGTCACTTCTTTTCTGGGAGCTTCCCAGAGTGAGAGGAGAAATAATTCTTAGAGAGAAGAAAATGGGGCAATAATCCTGCTCTTTAGAAAAGTTTTTTGGGAGTGGGAGAGAAGGGAAGGGAGGAGTTTAATGGAGGCTTTCCCTGTGCCTGGGACCAGTTGGATAGTAATCAAGAGTTGAACCAGGCCCCCATAGTGATTCCTCAGACTACCTTTGAGAATCTGATAAAAGTCCCAAACCCACTCTCAGGGGGGAAAAATGTGTCTTCCCCAAGATGCTTCACACGACTTCCCAGAGTCCCAGAACCCTTGCCTCAAATCCATCTGGGGATGTCATCAGGCAGAATTCTCCTGGGCTAGTCCAACCCTCCCTTTACAGATAAGAACTATGAGCCTGAGAGAAAAGTGTCTTCCCCAAGTTCACAGAGCTGACCGGTGGCCACATCTGATCCAGAATGTCCATGACTCCTGGGTCTGAGGCTTTCCCACTCAGCCCTGCAGCCTCTGTAGGGCAGAGTGGGAGCTGGGGGAGATGTGAGGACTATTCTGTGGTTCCTCTGCCTTCTCCCAGATTCCGCTCAGACCTGTTCCCACCGCAGCAGCCAGTGGAGATGAGCAGTTCCCTGGGCAAAGGTGGAGAGCAGGTCCTCTGGCTGCAAGGATGCAGGGATGGAGGCCAAGCCAGGCCCCCTGGACCAGCTCCGAGAGGCTGAAGTGGGGAAATTTGGGTTGCTGTGCCCTTCAGTGTAGCCTGGCAGGACACAGGCAGCGAAACAGATGCCCTCTGACAGCTGGGAGGAGTCAGCAGGAAAACTGCAGTGGTGGCAGGAAGCAGGCTCCCTGCCACATCCTGTCATCTAAGGGGAAGGCTCCCTCTGGTTCTGGTGCCCAGTGCTGTGAGATGAGATGGTGCTGCAGGAGGTGGAGACGGTGGGAGCTTTTTATTACCCAAGTTACAGAGCAAAAGAGGCACTGCGGGGTAGGGGAGGGAATGAAGGCAAAATGCCTTTAGGATGTAATTTGCAATAACCAAATTACAAATTTGGCTGAGTCCTTCCTGCACCAGACAGGGTATAAGTGAATCAGTGTGGTACCTGGGAATTGCCATCTATCTCCCTGCAAGCATCAGTGTTCCTGGATGTTTGTCTTTTGAACGGCATAGTGTTGTCAAACATGAATCAAATCTCCGCTTCAGCACGACTTAGCTGGATAATGGGACAAACTCCGGAATCTTTTGAGGCCATGGTTCTGAGGAGTTGTTGGGGCCATTCACATCCCTGGTTACATAGCATTCCCACCTTAGTTTGCCCAGGTGCTTAACTACCAGAATATTCCTGGGCTGGTGAGTCTCTGTTCTCTAGGCTCTGCTCCACAAGATTGGGGCTCCTCCCACAGGATCATGTTCCTATTTCTTGTTAGAACGAACAGCCATTACTTGGTATAAGATGTTGACAAGCCTCCTTGTCTTTATACCGGCAGCATCTGGGCTGGACAGGCTGAGCCTGCTGGTGAAGGCTCAGGGTGTGGGGGTCTTCCCATCGAGGCCTCCTCCTCCAGCTGTGGCTGCTTCCCTGGGGTCCTGACCAGACCTTTCCCTGGGACCATTTTATTTCTTGTCCTTCTGGGATCTACAAACTGTCTCCCCCGTTGCTGGCTGCCCTGATGTTTTATAACCTGAAACCAACGACTGGTTGGCATTCAGACTCCCCTCCTATTTTCCCAGGAGGAAGGGTCTTTATTTCATTTTTCAGTCTCTATCTTTTCCTCTCTTCCTGTTGATTGGATGGCTCTTGCTCCAGCACTTTTCTGCCAACTGGAATTGTGACATCTAGATTTTTCTGAAGACCTTTTCTTTCTAGTTAGTCTGCATTCATTCATTTATTCATTCACTCAGTCATCAGACATGTACCATGCCCCTACTGTGTGTCAAGCCCTGGTGAATGGAAATGGGCATCAGCCCTGCCCTTGTGGAACTTACATCCTCTAGGGGGCGGGGGGGGGAGGGAATCAGATAATCTCACAATATACAGAATCACAAGCAGAGATAAATGCCTTGAAGAAAATCATAGAGGACCATGAGATTGTATCCGAGGTTAACAGGAAAGAATATGAGGATTCAAAAAGGCTTCCCTGGAGAAGTGCAGGGAATGGCACGTGAAAGACCGTTCCCTAGACCAGCGGTTCTCCACTGTGGTGCACAGTGGAATCATCCTGAGAGTTTTAAAAAGTACGGTTGCCTGGGTCCCGTTCTCAGGAGCCCTGAAGGTCTGGGGTGCGGCCTGGGCATCAGAGCCTTTAGAAATGAAGGTGGGAGCTTCTGCCCTAGCAGGTCTCTGACGTTGCAGGGAATAAATTTCCTGATCACATCTTTTCAGGACACTCTTCTCAGTACAGGGAGAGTACGTGGGCTGAGCATTTTTGAACTTCCATTTTCTTCCAGAAGAAATTTTAAAAATACTTACTCAGAAGTTCCTTTGTAAAGACCCTATTTATAAAAACAATATAAAATGAATTTTTAAAAAAACAATAAAAGTTTATTAGTGAGCAATTTATCTGCAAGGAGTCCCCTGTTGATAGTGGTCTAAGAAGAGAGGATTTTTTTTTTTTTCATACAATAAGAAAGTCAAGAGATGGACAGTGGCCCACTTTGGTTCAGCCTCTAAGGGTCAATACTATCAGGGCTCCAGACCCCATAAGCCCCTGGCTTGTCCCTTATGGTGGCTTCTCTCCTCATCCTTGTTACTTCATGGTAGCAGTATGGCTGCTGCAGCACCAGCCATCTTATCTGTCTTCTAGGCAGGAAGAAGGGGGGAGCTATGACTCTCCTCAGCGATGATTCTCCCTTATTAGGACAGGCTTTCCCAGATGCCCACCCTTCTTCCACCAGACCTTGCATTGACTAACACTGTGGCACACGGTCACCTCCAGGTGCAAGGGAGTCTGGGAAGTAGAAGGCCTATCTGTCTAGTCTCTAGCAGTGGTTCTCAACCTTCCTAATGCCGCGACCCTTTAATACAGTTCCTCATGTTGTGGTGACCCCCAATTTCATTGTTACAAATTGAACATAATTAAAGCATAGTGTTTAATCACAAAAACAGTATGTAATTGATCTCACTCATTCATGGATAATAAAGACCATTACAAACTTTTGAACACTAATAGATACAGAGGCAGAGCTGCCTCAAACTGATTGTCAAACTGCAGTGGGAAGGCCAGAGAGGGTTGGGGGGCAGAAGGGAGGGGAGTAAGAGATCAACCGAAGGACTTGTATGCATGCATATAAGCATAACTAATGGACATAAGACACTGGGGGGTAAGGGAGGGCAGGGGATTGTCAAGGGCGGGGGGTGGGGGAAGGACACATATGTAATACCCTTTGTAATACTTATTATAATATTTTTTTAAAAAGAATAAATAAATAAATAAATACATACATAAATAAATAAATAAATAAATAAAACAGTATGTAATTATATATGTGTTTTCTGATGGTCTTAGGCGACCCCTGTGAAAGGGTCGCGACCCACAGGTTGAGAACCGCTGCAAAGTATAAAGAGAGGGAAGGGAGAATAAGGGTGGAGAAGGGTGTTACCACACCCAGCATGGTTAAGGAATCCTGTCCCAGAGAACATCACCTCCTCCACATCGTGGATCAAAAGCATCTCTCTGAACCTCTGCCCTGAAATACTGTGGACTTCAGCCTTCTTTCTGTTGTGAAGGTTGCTCACATCAGCCTGGGCTGTTTGGTTTTCTCTTCCTTGGCTCTAGTAACAGTCGTCTGTTGCTCCCTAGGACAACTTATAATGGGACCCAAAGGAGAACGAGGATTTCCAGGGCCTCCAGGAAGATGTCTTTGTGGAACCCCCGTGAATGTGAATAACCCTTCTTATGGGGAATCCGTGTATGGGCCCAGCTCCCCGAGAGTCCCTGCGGTAAGGTTCTTATGGGAGAAATCTGGGGTGTTACCCAGCAGGACCTCTCATCGGGTCCTCGGGGCTTTGTAATAATAAACCTTATTTTTATGTATGTATGTATTTGTTTAGCAAAACTTATACTGGGTACACACTCATAAGAAATTGGAACATAAGGAAAAATCAAAAGAAAACTATTTTGTTGTGAGTCCATTTTGATGTATTTTCTTTGTCTTTTTAAACAAAAAATTACAGAAAATTTCAAAGAAATACAAAAGCAAAACAAGTAGTGTAATAAAAGTCCATGTGCCCTTTACCCAAATTTAGTATTTATCAACTCATGGCCAATCTTGCTTCCTCTTTATGCCAGCCCACTACTGCCCACCCTCCCTTGGTTTATTTTGTAGAAAAGGCTGGACACCAGTTCATCGTAAACATCATTTGAACTGATGCATAATCACCCGTCCACCATGCAGTTGTGCTGTGATTTATTTAACCAGTGTCCTATTGTCAGTGTTTACGGGGTATCCCCAAGCTTTTCACGAACGTACATAACACTGTAATGAACACCTTTGTGAATTTTGTTAAGACTCATTTGTAAATGTTGAATTACTTGCTTAGATGACCTCACCTTCCTATTTAAGTCTTGGGCACATTTTAAATGTTTTTAAAAATTTGGATATTTTTACTTCAAATGGAGACATTAGGAACTGGATTGAAAAGCTATGGGAATCAGGAGGAACGCCTGAGGGTAACATGCAAACGCCCTTCCCACTGATAACCAGTCCAAGGACAGGGACGTGTCCTCTGTCAGCCCTCCCCTGCCCCCACTGGAAGTGTTTTCTCGAAGCCTCACCAGTGTGTCCTCTGGCAGATTTTCGTGGTCAACAACCAGGAGGAGCTTGAGAGGCTGAACACCAAACATGCCATCGCCTTCCGCAAAGACCAGAGATCCCTGTACTTCAAGGACAGCCTTGGCTGGCTCCCCATCCAGGTACCCAAGGCAGGCGCTCGGGACACCCCCCACCAGGAAAGGCACATACCTTTCAAGGTAGAGAAGGCCAACAGGGAGGCTGGTGCAGAGTTCTGTTTCCATGGAGGGCTGCGCATCCTCCCTCGCTGTCTCTGAGCAGCTCTTCATGCCCCGGCTCCCCAAATAGAACCTTTTCTTCTGAGCCAAGGTTCCCAACAGTCTCACGTCCCTGCACTGCAAGGGCACTGAGTTGATCAGGCCCAGCCTTCCTGCCCCTACAGAACTCTGGGCGACAAAAAAGCAGTGCCTTTCCCACCCAGGAGTGGGGGGTGCTCCTCGGCAGAGCCCCCCTGGGCCCAGAGCTTCTGTCCCCAGTGCCAATGGCCTGCCCTGCCTGGTGCACTGTCCTTGGTAACTTGGTGTGTTTCTTTGGCCAGCTGACCCCCTTCTATCCTGTGGACTACTCTGTAGACCACCGCGGCTCCTGTGGGGACGGGGTCCTGCAGCCCGGGGAGGAGTGTGACGACGGGAACGACGATGTGGGTGACGACTGCATCAGTGAGTGGGGCCCTGCCATCAGGGTGGGGGTCAGGGCCAGCCCTGGACACCTGTGGTGGTTTGGGATCATTTTAGAGCCTGCGGGGTGTACCTGAGCTGTTGTGGGGATAATCTGCCTCTGAGGCCAAATGTTAACTCCTTCATTATCCAGGCAGGTCACTGGGGGTTGGGGTCAAGGCCCCCAAAGAAGCCACCAGGGCCTGCTTTTTTTCTGAATCCTACTTCTTGGCAAAATCCAAATTCCAGTCCATGTTCTTTGTCAAAAGATCAGGGTGAAAAACAAACAAAAAAGAGAGAAGAAACCACAAGCAAGATAAGGGTGATGAAGAGTGAAAGGAAAAAGGGCGAAGCCAAGAATTTAAATCCGGACTCACTTTTACCAGATGGAGCCCTAGTAGCAAAGCCCTTTTTAGTGAGTGGGCCCAGCCCAGGCTGTCCTGCCCCTGCCCCTTCTCAGGGCTGCACTTGCTTGTGTCCTCTCAGGCTGTCACCGGGCGTACTGTGGAGATGGCCACCGGCACAAGGGCGTGGAAGACTGTGACGGCTCTGACTTTGGCCACCTGACGTGTGAGACCTATCTCCCTGGGTAGGGATGCCCTCACATGCTGTTCTGACACCCCCCTCCCCCTCCTTCACCCTCCCTCCTCCTTTCTCTCTTTCCTTCACAAATAACTTTGAGTGCATCTTATGTTCCTGGTATTTTCTGGACACTGAGGTATAGTAACAACACAGTACAGGATTCCTGCTCATCCGGGGGAGACAGGCAATAGACCCACAGCCACCGGGTGTCCTCTAAGAGCAGCCAAGGCCAGGGTGGAACAGACACAGCCACCAGCTCCATCTGGGCTCCGGTGGCAGCAGTCTCCAAGCTCAGCTGTTACCCCTGCGTGAGCAACTCCATCCCCAGTGGCCGCCATGACCACATTAGTCTCTGGGGCTACGGGCCTGGGAGGGAGCCCAGTGGAGGGCGGAGGTATCAGGGCATCTAAGCATCTGTGTAACAAGCTCCCACCAGGCCTGTGGGTGCAGGTGAGACCACACCAGCATCTAACTTTGTTCACTTGTGGCTCCTTCAAGAAAACCCCAGGAACTTAGTATTGCTTTCAAGGACCCCTTTAATTATTTCTGAGCCTCTTCAATGGGGTTTGTGTTGCTCAGGGTGAGTATTCTAGTGTTGTGACCTCTGTGTTGACATCCCCAGGCCAGCTGAAGGCTCTGGCCCTGTGAGGCACTGACTCTGTGCCCAGAATGTGGCGGCCTGAGCTCCTTTCAAGGTGTGATATGGTGCTACGTTCCCCGGTCCTCATAGAACCAGAGTTGTCTAACTCTCTAGGGAAAATAGGGAGGCTCCTCCCTTAGCTCCAGGGGGATACCTGGCCTGTCAACCCTCTTACGTCCCTCAGGAGCCCAGTCTCTTCCAGCCCTGTTCCTCTGAAAGGTGTGGACCAGGCCCTCGCCAGAGCTGGGAAGCCAACACCAGGCCGCTCTCTCCATTGCCCCCTCTCTCCTCTTTTCAAGGGCATCTTTTCGATGCCCACACCCAAACCTGTATCAGCATATCAGACGGCGGGGGTGGGGGGGTGTGGGGGGGAGGCAGAGACTGTAGACCAGTGATGGCAAACCTTTTGAACTCGGCGTGTCAGCATTTTGAAAAACCCTAACTTAACTCTGGTGCCATGTCACATATAGAAATTTTTTGATATTTGCAACCATAGTAAAACAAAGATTTATATTTTTGATATTTATTTTATATATTTAAATGCCATTTAACAAAGAAAAATCAACCAAAAAAATGAGTTCGCGTGTCACCTCTGACACGCGTGTCATAGGTTCGCCATCACTGCTGTAGACCTATAGTCACCCCAAGGTTCCAAGCACTCTAGCCTTGGCCAGGCCTCCACTGCATCTGATGTCTGTGTGTGCTGCGCCCCCTTGAGGTAAGGAGGGCTCCTAACAGGCACCTGCCAGAAAGTTGGCAAAAGGGCCAAGCGGGTGGATGGCTCCATGGCAACAGCTGAGTGTAGACAGTCACTCATGGAGAAGAGGATTGCATGCAGTGGTTCTCCACCTTCCTAATGCCGCGACCCTTTCATACAGTTCCTCATGTTGTGGTGAGGAACTTAAATTATTTTTGTTGCTACTTCATAACTGTAATTTTGCTACTGTTATGAATCATAATGTAAATATCTGATATGCAGGATGTATTTTCAGGGGTCGTGACCCACAGGTTGAGAACCACTGGTAGAGCCTGGTGTGCTGGGGTTTCTCTCCTAATCCCTAGAAGCCTGGGGTGCTTGTGAGCGTGGGCATAATGCACAGCACGCTGTCTCAGGATTAGGACTTGGGCTTACGCAGGTATACACTGCGCTGTCCAGTGTGGTAGCCTGCAGCCACACGTGGCTATCTAAATTTAAATTATAAAGTGAAATAACATTTAAAATCCAGTTCTTCAGTCACACTAACCTTATTACCAGCGCTCAGTAGCCACAGAGGGCCCGTGGCTGTGTAGTGGACTGCACAGCCATAGAACATTTGCATCAGCACAGGATGGTCTAATGGACAGAGCCGGGCATGTTTCAGGCCTCGAGATGGGGAGATTCTCTCAGAGATGCTGTGTTGAGGCAAGTCTACTAACCCTCTCTCCCAGACCCCTCAGCTGGGCTCAAGGGGAAAAGACCACAGGCCTGGACTCCACTCCCCCACATCCCTGGCCTCATATGAGAATGAGAATAGTCTCTATAGAACCCTGGGCAGCAGTGGCTGCTGTTGGATGAGGTTTGACCAAAGTCACCAGAGTGGCCCTTTAGAACATGGCTTTTCCCCCAGGGCTGGCAGGACCTCTCCTGCCCACTGCCTGGTGTCCACCCTGACCTGTATCTGCCTCCTCAGGTCATATGGGGACCTGCAGTGCACCCCGTACTGCTACATCGACTCCACACCCTGCCGCTACTTCACCTGAGGACGCCAGGAGGTGGCTGCATCGCACGTACCTGCAGCAGCGTCTCCACCCTCATTCAACTGACCTCGTACCGTCCTGGTCCAGTTTCCACCACCTTCATTCAACAAAAACAAGGTCAAACTCTTGCTGCTAAGATGTGCTTTTAACTCAGTCTGACGGGAAGAACTCAGGACCACTGCATCCTGTCTTAATCCAAAGTATTGGAAGACCTCCCACATGCCCAGCCTGGGGAGGCCCAGGCTCCCACTGGGCTGGTAGCCGACCGACAGTGTCCACTGTCTTCTGGAGTATGGCCGACCAGGCCCTGGACTGGCTTAGCACTGTTAGACACACATAGACCTGCAGGCTGTTTGCTCGCATCCCGGTGGGGGCACCTGGGATATAGGCCTCTGCCCCTCTGACTTCTGGAAGCCTGGGCATCTCACCAGGGAAGCCAGCCTCCAGCTCTCTCCAGGCCAGTGAACCACACAGCAGGAAAGGGGACCCCTTCTCTCGGGGTAGCTCCCAGCTCTAGACCCACTGAGGGACTCCTCAACTACCCACAGCCCAGAACAGCCTCATGTGGACACGGCTCCCCTAACAAGAGACCCAACCATGAAGAAGTACTGAGAAAGCCTCAAACCCATGCTCTGTCTGGTTAGAGGGTGAGGCTCAGCTGGGGTGCCTATGAGCAGAGAGTAGTGAGTAGTGGCCTTCCACTTTTCCATGTTTCCCCAAGGGCGGCTCTCATGGTCTCACCACTCCAGGCTCCATCTTGACCTCGTGGCTCTCTGCAGTTTGACTTCCATCTCACAAATGCCCCTCATGTCCATTTCTGGCTCAGGAGATTCTCAAGCAAAGTTCATGCCCAGGCAGAGCTGAGGAGCCCCCCACCTGGGGTTTCCCATCTGGGACCCAACCACTTCTAGGCAAAGACAGTTTCTGTCCTGAGCTCCGACTGCTGGCTGCCTGCTGACTCTTGTGACCCCCATGTCGTCATAGTGCGTAGCCTGGTCCTCATGTCTGTGTGCCCGAGCCCCACAGGTGTCCACAGGATCATCAGCCTGCACGTCTGTGAGCTGCCTTTCATCACTGGCTTTCCTGAGTGGGGCCCCAGCTTTGTTTTGGAAAGACATCTCCGCATGGCAGACCTCAAATGGGATTTGCCCATTTGTTACCAGATGCAGGGACATCCTAGGCTTTTGTTCAAAGCTATTTCCTGTGGCTAAGTCTTGGTGACTCAGCAGACAGGAGCGTCTGGTCCAACAGGCCATCATACTACAGTAGACGGGGTCGGCCCAAGGGAGGTGTCATTTGTGGTGGGCACATCGGTCAGCCTGGTTTCCTCAGCCTCTACCCCATGTCCTGGGGTGATGTTGCTCCCATGTAAAGCCACCACCTTCATACTGGGATCTCCGGTGGGAAATCAAGAAATAAAGGCAAAAAGAAAAAGAAAGAAAGAAAGGCAGTTCCTTTCCCTGCTGTGGCTCTGTCTTCCCTGGGAGTTTGGAAAGTGTCCAGCATTGCCAGGTGGAATGAGGGGTCTGAGTTCAACTCTTTTTTCCAGACTGCAGAAGGTTCTAGAGCTTAGAAGCAGTCCCGCTCCCTCAGGGACAAGGGAGGAAACTGGGGTGCAGAGGTCACAAAGTAGTCTTGCTAGCCCAGCCCCACCCCAGCCTTGTATTATGACCTTGTTTCAGATGGTGGAGATCCAATACTGTCTTGGGCCTGGCTGAGAGGATCCCTGCCCTGGGTCTCACACCTTGGAGGGCACTAATATGTTTAATTATCTTATATAATAAAAGCCTAATATACAAATCGACTGACCAGCAGAACGACTGGTCGCTATGATGCATACTGACCACCAGGGGGCAGACGCTCAACGCAGGAGCTGCCCCCAGCGTTGGTGGCAGGGGGCGGGGCCAGCAAGCGGGCAGTGCCAGGCCAGCCAAGGTGGGTGCCAGTGGGGGCCCCTCCGATCGCCCCGCCAGGCACCCCGCAGAGGGAGGTGACTGGCGACGGCAGTGGGGGGCTGGGCCGGCGAGCAGGTGGCGCCAGGCCAGCCTAGGTGGGTGCCAGCAGGGGCCTCCCGATCGCCCCACCAGTTGCCCTGCAGATCGCCCCAATCAAGAGCCAGGCCGAGGGACCCCACCCGTGCACGAATTTGTGCACCAGGCCTCTAGTTCGAGGAGATTGTTACACTTGAGCAACCCAGAGTTACCACTCAGAAGCTCCAGGAGTGTCTTTCTTCTCCCTCACCTTCATTTGTAACATTCTGAGAGGGTTGCAAATCACACAAAAGTAATGGGTTGAAGAGTCCCCACCATCTCATCCAACCCCCCTGAAATACAGAAAAAGAACTCACAGTGCTTTATCAGAGGGGTTCTCTCTGGGGATTCACCTGCTTGTTTTCAGTCCCATACACTTGACTTTTAATCAGATAAGTCTACAAGAAACAACCCTCCTAAGAAAGAAATCAGCTATTTCCCTGCCCTTTCCCCCTTGTCCCACTCCTTTTATAGATATGAAAAGGGGCCCATGTAACACTGAAATTCTGCTGCAGGAACATTAGTATCTCAAGTGAATTTCATTTGTGGTTATTTGGGCCCCTGTAGTTTCTTCAAAGTCAATGATGAATTTTCTTGTCTTTGATGTTCCAACCCACGAACAGGACCACAATCTACTGCATACCCTGCCCAGGTTATACTCAATCCAACCGCTAGATGGGAAGTTAAATGCAGGCATGGTGGTAATGGGTCATCGCCTGAGGTTCACCAAGGGATTGTCCTGAATCAGCAGTTCTCAATTAGGGTCTGTCAGAATGACCTGAAGGGCATGTTAAAACATCACGGGGTCCTACTCTAGAGTTTCTGATTCAGCAGGTCTGGGTGGGGCCTGAGAATTTACATTTCTAACAAGGTCCCAGAGGATGCTGATGGACCAGGGACCACATTTTAAGAGCCACTGCTCTAGGGATATGGCTCATCTGAGAACAACTGCAGAAGACTAGGCCAAAAACACAGGGAGGAAAGGTGAGGACTTTGGGTGGGTGGCTTTTTAATACTCTTCCATTAAAGGGGGCTGGAGGGGTGTCTGTGTCCCTTCCTCTTGAATCTAGGTGGGCTTTTGACTGCTTTGACATATAGAATACTGTGGAGATGATGCTGTGTGAATTCTCAAGCTAGGTCATAAAAGGCCATACAGCTTCTCAGAACACTCATTCTAGGGGAAGGCAGCATCCTGTCGACTATCCTGAGACTGCCCTGCTAGAGAGCTGTGCAAGCCCCTTTGGATGACGGTCTCAAATGAGCCTGCTTCCAGCCATGCCCACCATGTGCCAGACATGTGAGTGAAACCAGTCTGGACTCTCCAGTCCTGCCCATCTGCCAACTGAATACCACTGCGTGACCTCAGTTGAAGCCACAGAGCAGAATTGCCCAGCCAAGTTCTGTCCGTATTACTAACCAACAGATTGCATGAGATAAAATGATTGTTTTAAGCCACTAAGTTTTAGGATAGTTTGTTACTAGGCCATAGATGACCATAGTACTGCTCTAGGTTAGAAAGGGGAGAGAACTACATGCAAGGAAGTGCCAAGCCTAGAGAAGCCTCTGACTTCGGTTTGGCGCCCTCTGCAGGAGCCATGAATAGAAATGTTTTACCTCCCATTTTGGGACTTTTATCTGGTGAGAAAAGCCAGAGCTAGGAGGGGCCTCCTTAGTGATGATATGGCCCAGGGTTCTCAACCATGGTGGAGACGTGGGGTATGTGAAGGTAGTAGATCGATTGCAATAATTTCCCCAATGTTCACCCCCCACCCCGCCTCTCCAGTGTACTCTGCAACTCCTCCAACTGGAGTGTGCTCCCCACCCCTTGATTCTGAACTTGGCCCTGTCACTTCACTTGCTTTGGCCAATGACATGTCAATAACTGTGACAGTGGCAGTTGTTTCCTCTCTAGCAGCTCTGCCTTTGCCATGACAATATGCCCAGGCTAAGATGCTAGAGGACAAGACACATGGAGCTAACCTGCCCGAGTTGCGCCAAGGCCATCTTAGATCAGCTGAACCTGTCAACTACCAGCCACAAGAAGGTGCCCAAGCAAGACCAAAACTGTCCAGCCACCCAGTTTAAATCGCCAATCAAGACTCGTGAGCAAAATAAATGCATATTATTTTAAGCCATGGAGTTTGGGGTTTATGATTATAGTGACAACAGTTAAAAGAGCATTAAACTCTTAGGTGATGAATGTACACCCCCACTTCCCCACTGAGACCTGGCTCAAGTCGAACTCCTATTTCCACCTGAGGAAATGGGAGCCATTTGCAGAATAAGCAGCAAAGGATTCCTGGCCTAGATCTCTTGATGTGTAATTATATTTAATCTAAATTTATTGAGCACCCATTAGGTGCAAGACACCACAGAATTAAAAAGGAATGTGGCCATGGCCCACCAAGGAGTTTGCAGTCTATCAGGGAAGCCAAGACCGCAAGACAGATGTGGGCACTGTTGGTAACAAATGTGGAATGGAAGCAGGAGGCAGGGTCCCTTCCAGCCATCGAGTGTCAATTCCAGGGAAGGAGTCTGGTGAGCTAATACTAGGATACACCTAGGGATTCAGTTGCAGTTGCACCCTTACATGGTTCTCAGACCCAAAACTAAGCCTGCCTTTTCAGACCAACTGAAATGGCCTCAAGTGCCATGTGGCTTACTAAAGTCATCCTTTAGTTCTGAACTTACCTTTTAAAACTGAGGTGTACGTCCTAATAAGCATAACACCAAACTGAGGAATCAATTTAGATAATCAGGGTTAAGCACAAAGGATTCTTAAAAGAACCGTACATTTTGCATAATTTCTATTAAGAAAATAAAACCCACAAGGACAAGAAGCGTATTGCTGACCTTCATTTTTACTTAAATATAGTGATCTTTTAAGAGAATAAACAACAACAAAACTTTACACAGCAAATATTTTACATAAATGTAAACATGCACGTCTACTTCATAATTAAGCAAAATAAACTTTTAAGCACAAAATTTTAAAAACATTAAAGAATGAGACAACAAACCCAAGACAGAAATAACAGGAGCAACAAAAACACACATTTCATAAAGCTTCAATTGGTCTTGTCTTCCAACCTACTGGTTAAGGCCTGAGTTTCAGAAATCCTACCTTCCTTGCCAAATGGAAATGTCCAATTTGGCTGTACTTAATATATATCCACATACCATAGTATTACTCTTTCAAAATAATGTAATAAATACATCACACATACACACACCCACGCAATTCCTACTTAACCAGCCTCTTGAATAGGGAAGGATTTTGGAATTTCAAGTTTTCCCACTACTGAAGCACATACATATAATACCACACATAGAAAGAATGATCCTGCTACAGAAATAAAATGGTTAATGAGTGGCATCATTACAAATATCTAGTTTCTCTGTATTAAGTTTTTCCAAATCATGTCTTTACTGTGGCTCCTCAGATAATTCGGACTTAAGTCTTTACACCTTACCTAATGACCCACAGTACGGTAGACATCGAACAAAGAGAAGGTAATTTTAACAATTCAGTTAGAAACTTCAAAATGATGAAAATCAGCATGGATAGTTTTCAGCTTTCTCCAAATGCCTGGAATGTTTTCTCTATATCTACCCTTTCTACTGTACTTGTTGGTTCTCTCTGCCTCCTCCCCACCAGCTATAAGCATCTGACTGTCTATGCCTGTGGACGTCCCAGAGGATGGAGATGAGAATGACGGTCCCTGCCTTTAAGGAGTTCACACTAAGCAGAGCTCGAGCAAGGAAGTCAGTATGGACCCAGCACTCCAGCTGGTTGAAAAGAACAGAGGAAAGGTCCATGAAAATGGCACCTGTAGGAGATGGCACCTCAGGAGTCAGGTTTGGGGAAGAGGAGGAGGAGAGACTGAGAAGGCACAGAGGCAGGAAGAACAAGACCAGTTTGCCTGGCATGAGGGTACTCGTGAGTAGTCTGTAAGGCCAATTTTTTTATTTCCAAAAACAAAAGATTCTTTACTGTGGTGGGTAAAGCTGGAGGGCGGGGGAGGGAATCACCGAGGGCTTTGTGCAGAGAACCAAACTGGAGCCAGGCTAGAGATTGACCATGCGTGTCGGGACGATGGGTGACAGGAGAGCCTGAAGCTCAGAAAGCTTGACTCGCCAACCCAGCGCCACATGCAAGCATTTCCTATAGAACAAACATCTTTATCTGACATGCCCAAACCATAGTTCTGTCTATGTATGTGAAGACTTCGGGGGGGGGGGGGGCTTAAATAGATATTTTTAGTTCAAGTTCCTGAAACCTGCCCCAGCTTGAGGAAGTCAAGAGCAGTGAAACATTCCTACATCCAGTAACAATTCATGTCTCCCAATCATGACCTTCGCCCTCCCTGAGCTGTCATTACTAAGGACATATAAAACAATTACCAATTCATTATAAATAAGTTCCTACATGCCATTAAACCCACTGACACCTCCTGATGGGCTGAGAACCCACCACAGGGTACAAGTGTGGACCTATTACCTACACTTGGTAGAATGGTATGAGCGTGCTGTTGGACAGTGACTGCTGGTCCACATCTCCAGCTCACTGGGATCACTATGCAGTTAAAACAGGGGACCCATAAGGCTCAACTCTAACCATGGTCACCACCTTGGATCATCTAATTCCCTTCTAGGTCAAGATTGCATCCCTCCCCTAGCTGGGGAAGGAGAGGCCATCTGAGTGGAGGGATCCCAGGAAGGAAAATCATATTTAATGTTACTGATAACCTGCTAAACCAAAGTAGATGGAAATTTCTCCGGACATATTCATTCAAATTACAGAAATGGGACACTGCAAACTAATTATGGGACAATTTATCGCACATTCACTCAATATGAAACATTTACTAGTGACCAGTTTCCTCAACAACAGATTCACTTGGAAACTGCACACTGCAGAAGGCAACCTTGTGACTTTCTTCTACCTGTATATAAAAACTACAAATCAGTCTGGCAATCAGGCACAAACAGTGGTACAAAAGCACGAACAGAGACACCTTATCAAAAGAATGTGCTCATTTCATATTGCAGAACTCCTATTTAGATTCTGGTTTCTGAAAACCTGCTGCTGGTTCATTTGTTTAGAAAGGTTTCCATGCCGAGACCGGTTTGGCTCAGTGGATGGAGCGTCGGCCTGCGGACTGAGAGGTCCCAGGTTCGATTCCGGTCAAGGGCATGTAACCTTGGTTGCGCGCACATCCCTAGTGGGAGGTGTGCAGGAGGAAGCTGATCGATGTTTCTCTCTCATCGATGTTTCTGGCTCTCTATCTCTCTCCCTTCCTCTCTGTAAAAAATCAATAAAAAATATATATATATATATAAAAAAAAAAGGTTTCCTCACTACACCTCTCTTCTACTCCTGCCTCCCCCACTACAATCCCCTGAATGAGGAACACTTAATATGGATCTACTCAGAAGTAAAAGCCCCAAATTAACTGGGTCATGTGTCAGTACAGTGGCTGCTGGTTTAATCTGCTAACCAAGCCTCCTGCATTTAGGGACTGTCTGGATCTGAATTTGAGCTAGAAGTACACAACACTTGTCTTTTGGAATCCACTACAAATTCCTATGTACATCTGTAAGTCTCACATATGAGAACCTCTGGTTCTAACAAATGAGACTCAAGGGAGGGAACAGTGGGAAAAGCCTGGACTGGGGGCAGGAGGCTAAACCAGCTGAGTGCTTCCCTTTCCTTATTTGTAAATGAGGGGGTTGAACTGCCAGGGCTCTAGGGTCCCGCCCAGCTGACACCTGAGGACTCCACCTTGAAGTCCGTTTCTTCACAGGCTTGCCAGGCTGTCACACAAAACTTTCTTACCACTTTGTTTCCGCATTTCAAGTGGTTTTAACATACTTCTATGTGGCAGTCTGAGGTTTCCCCTTCTCTCCTATCCCTCAAAGACTGTTTCTCATTTCACTGGTGCAGACCACTTGGCCACACTGGTGGCTGCCAGGGTTTAAAACAGAATCACTAGCCTGGTGAAGATATGGCCTTTGAGTAACCTAGACCAGGCCACATTTGCCTGTTTTTCAACCAGATAGAAACATAATTGTTAGTTCTTCTATCGATCTACTTAAACCTTGAAACATGAGATTGTTCAAATAATTACACAAGAAAGTCACCCATCACCATTAAGTTAAAGACTTGAATATCTGAGAGCTTTAGGGCCTCGAATTTCTACTACAGTCACTGATCCACAGCATTTTCTCTTGTCAATGGATTCCATGCAAAAGTAGCCGGTCTTGCAGTATATTTGTGCACCAAAAAGTTGATTTAGAAAGATCCAGCTCTAGTCATCACTGTCACTCCCAGATTCACTCAACTGCAAGTCATTTCCTATAAAAAGAAAACAGAATCAAACCAAAAGTACACAATTTAAAAATGACTTTCCCACATTTCTCTGGTTGATTGCCCTTGCTATCACACTCTAGCAAAACCAAGCCAATTTGATTTAGCTCAGTGACAAAACAGGTGCAGTCAACATTTTGAAAGAAATGTTATTTGTGGTATCTGCAAAACAATTCTGCTTACTGAGATAGAACAGAGGAGGAGTAGGCTAGACAGCTTTTAAATGTGTTAATAAATAGTAAGGAAATATTGTATTTCTAAATAACTGACTCACTGTCTAGAATTTTTCACATTAAGTTGCTTTATAAAAGCCAATACCAAATTAGGTTTCCTAGTAAGGAAGCGAAATACTTTTTATACCTACAACATGCTAATCCAATTCCCCTCTGGTACACCTCTGTCCAGGATATTCATGTTACTTTAAACCTGAAACCTTAACTAATGAGTGTTGTAAAGCCTCACATTTGTGTTTGGTGTGCAAAATTTAGATTTATATAAGCACTCAACATTTCCATCTGAGAATAACAGCTGCCCAGTTGATACTGATTGGATTACAACAAAAGTGAACTTCTGTGTTTCTGGATTGCTAATCTCTAAGCCACCTCTCCTCCAAGTTTGTTCTGAGGACCCTGGGGTCCTTCTTTTTCTAACTACACACCTAATGTCAGATTTTTTTCACATACTTCAACCTACACAACTAATGGCCACAGAGTGGATGCAGCCATCTTTCTACTAAGCCACGCATTAAAGAGATTAGCAAATTTTTTTAAAAATATATTTTTATTGATTTCAGAGAGGGAGAGATAGAAACATCAATGAGAGAATCATTGATCAGCTGCCTCCTGCACACCCCCTACTGGGGATCGAGCCCGCAACCCGGGCATGTGCCCTTGACCGGAATCGAACCCAGGACCCTTCAGTCCTCAGGCCGACACTCTACCCACTGAGCCAAACCGGCTAGGGCAGATTTGCAAAATTTTTTAAAAAATATATATATTTTATTGATTTTTTTACAGAGAGGAAGGGAGAGGGATAGAGAGTTAGAAACATCGATGAGAGAGAAACATTGATCAGCTGCCTCCTGCACACCTCCTATTGGGAATGTGCCCACAACCAAGGTACATTCCCTTGACCAGAATCGAACCTGGGACCTTTCAGTCCACAAACCGACGCTCTATCCACTGAGCAAAACCGGTTAGGGCAGATTTGCAAAATTTTAAAGCAGTTACCTTCTTACTAAATATTTTTTTATTTAGTGCTTCTTTTTTTACTATTTGGTAATTTATTCCTTTCTGTTCAGAATTATCTTTGTCAGGATCCTTTCTTACACTTTAAATATCTCCAGGCTTATAGATTCTGACCTAAGATAAATAGAAGCTGCATCTCTGGCCTGACAGGCCACCGTCCCGGCCAGAAAAGGGAAAGCACACTTACTGAGGGTGTTCATGAGCTGGTTGCTCCCCTGTGGCCGGCCGGTTCCATTGACAAGGGCCGGCCTGCTGTTGTAGGGCTGCTGGTGTGCAGGCTGGGGAGGAGAGGTAGGGCCGTTGTCCTCGCCTCCGCTGCTGGAGCTGTCGTCATCGCTTCCCGAGGAGCTCTCAGAGTCTGAGGAACTGCTCCCACTGCTGCTGCTCATCTGCTCAATAATGTCCACTTCAGCCCTCAGCTCTGGAATAAAACGGCACAAGTGTCAACACAACAACCATTCTCAAGGCAGCACTTCTGTAAATAGTAAATCTGCAAAACCAACAGCAATGAGGAATAACTTAAATGAACTCCTAAATGTACAAACAAAATGACCTAAACAAAAATACCTAACCTGTCTTCAGAGAGACAATGAAAACATTAAATTCACTCCAAATAACCAAAAAGCAAACTGCTTCAGGATGATGACTGTTCTATTTTGTCTTTACTAAGAAAAAAATTGTGAATTATATATTTAAACACCAAATAAGAGCCTTCTGCACACCCCTTATGCTAAGGGATTGAAAAATATTTAACTAGTAACTGGAAGGTCTGAGTGCTTGTTTTGGATCTAACCAGCAGGGAGACCCAGTGGAAGCCAATGAATTTTCCAAGACCCTCGGGAAAAATGCAGGGCCAGACAGACAGCATCTGGGGTGCTTTCCAGTTTTTATGTCCCACGAATAAACGGAAGCTTGCAGGAGGAACCATGGTGACTGAAGACACATGGTGGAACATTCCTCCTCTGCCCTCTTTCTGTATCTGACTGGCAGTCCTGCCTGTCAGGTACTGCATTTTTTACAGATATAAAGCAGGGAAGGAAAAACATGTTTTACCCAACATGTCAATGTCACTGAATACATTAAGGATATAGAATAGATTTTCCTGCCCAAACATACCATGTGGCCTTAAACGGCTATGGTTCCTTTAAGAATAACTGGGAACAATTCCTGTTCAACTAAAGTGAAAACTCCCATAAATGACATTCCAATATTCATAAGGGGAAAAAAAATCAAGTGGCTTAACCACTTATGCACCATGCAAAGACTGACTTTGTTTTGCTAAGAGAGCTCCTCTCTAAGGTGGAAAAGGCAAGCCTCCCAAGGACAACTCTCTCTTTCCCTGTTTACTACTGTTATCTATTTAATTTTGTTTCATAAAATACGCCACTTACCCTCATAACTTCCCAAGAGTCTGAACAACTAATGAGATCCATTGCACAGAAGAGAAAGAAAGGTAAGCAAGCTTCTTTCTCAGGTATGTAATGGAGAGAGCCTCACCAGACCTCTAATCTTTTTAGGCCACTGTCCATTTCCACTGGTCCTCATGGTGCTTTCATATGTGTAAACTTGATGTTAGTAGAAAGTATTGGTCACGGGAACTTTAATGTCCCTCTAAGCTAGATACTATACTAACACTGGCACACCTGGCTTTCACCCCTAGCACCTTGGAATTTTCTTCTTCCAAAGCCTTGAAGGTGTGCCATAGGCCCTTCGCTTGTTTAAATCCTGGGCCTCTCAGCAGAATGCTGTGAAGATAGCCACAACTCAAGTCACTCTGCCTGGACGCCCCCTGTCAAACGAGGTAAGTGAGAAAGCCCCCACCCTCATCACTCTGGAATAGTGAAGTCTGCAGAAACTGTCAATGGCAGAGAATGCCCACACCATCATGTCAATATTCAGCCTTGTGCTCTCCACAGAAACATCACCATACTACAAGTTGCTATCGTTCCTCCAAAAACTGCTCTCTACCTCTTTTGATGTCATCCAGCTGAGGTTCAGGTGAAGGGTTATCTTTCAAGGGCGAAGTTTTGGGTCCAACTGGAGGCTTTGTTGGAGCTCTGAATGGCATAGGTGGTGGGGGCGGAGGCGGCTGTGATGGCTGTGATGGCTGTGTTGGCTGTGGGGGACGAGTGGGCTGCTGTTCCATTCGGGCTTGGATTTTACTGCTCCCCTCAGCCCTGAAATGAGATGCAGACATTAAACCAGAGGGAAAAAGCCAGTGGTTCTCAAATTGGTCCAGGTGGCTGACCACTAGAAGTCTCTACAGAATTCCATGATTTTTAGATTGCTGCAAAATGTTGCTGTTTATAATTTTATCACATGAACTAATCATTCAACAACCATCTATTGCAGTGATGGCGAACCTTTTGAGCTCGGCGTGTCAGCATTTTGAAAAACCCTAACTTAACTCTAGTGCTGTGTCACATATAGAAATTTTTTGATATTTGCAACCATAGTAAAACAAAGTCTTATATTTTTGATATTTATTTTATATATTTAAATGCCATTTAACAAAGAAAAACCAACCAAAACAATGAGTTCGCGTGTCACCTCTGACACGCGTGTCATAGGTTCGCCATCACTGATCTACTGTATTCTAGTACTGTATTATGCACCAGAGATACAGAGATGAATACAATAGACCCACTGCCCTCAGGAGTTCACGTTTTATAGCAAGAAGCAGATAAAACAGAAATGAGACTACAGTGTGATTGTAAGAACCCATTTTTTAAAATATATTTTTTATTGATTTCAGAGAGGAAGAGGGGGAGAGAAATAGAAACATCAATGATGAGAGAGAATCACTGATTGGCTGCATCGTGCATGCCCCCTCCTGGGGATCGAGTCCACAACCTGGGCATGTGCCCTTGACCGGAATCAAACCCAGGACCCTTCAGTCTGCAGGCCGATGCTCTATCCACTGAGCCAAACTGGCTAGGGCAAGAACCCATCTATATATATAAAACCCTAATATGCAAATAGACCGAACAGCGGAACAACTGAACTGGTCACTATGACGTGCGCTGACCACTAGGGGGCATGCGCGAAACATGGCAGGTGTTGGCAGCAGGTGGCAGAGTGTGGAACATGGCGGGTGTCAGCGGTGGTGGGATGGTGGAGCAGGTGAGTGGGGGTGCCAGACCAAGGTGGGGCAGCAGTTGCTGTCATCAGGGTGAGCCTCTGGTGGTTACTGAAAATTCTTTGCTCCCGTGAGCCAGGGTCCCGCCCAGCGCTCGCACCTGCTGCCTGTGCCGGCCCGGCTTGCATCTGCTGCCGGCGCCAGAGCCGCCACTTGGCACTGGTCCCGATTGCTCGGCGCCGTCAGCGGGTGCGAGTGGCAGCTGCCAGCCCCAATCACCCTTGAGGGCTTCTCCACCTCCCCCTGCTCCTGAGGGGCGATCAGGACAGCAGCTGCCGCTCGCACCTGCTGACCCCGCCAGCCCCGCTTGCACCCGCTGCTGGCACCGGCCCCAATCTCTCCGTGCCATTAGTGGGTGTGAGCGGGGCATGCGCCATCAGCGCTTGGGAGTGGTGGCAGTGGGAGCGGGACTGCCAGCAGACAGGGGACTGGGGGCCGCAGTGGGAGGGGCCGGGCGGGGGCATGGAGGATGGGCCGAGACCTGCCCCTGCGCCCACCGCAGCCTTGAGGCCCACAGTTCCTTTCAAGGTGCACGAATTCGTGCACTGAGCCCCTAGTTTTAATAGAAAACACAACTGTTTGACTTGTAAACACTATAAAGTAATAATAAGTGTATGAGTTACTAAATTAAACTAGCTCTTGAAATCTTTGCAAATTTTTCCAGTATCTATGTACTGCTTACTTATTTTGTCACATACCAGCCCTAGCTGGCAGATAAGCTAAGTATTCCACCCCAAACTGAGAAAATTCTGTCCATTAACAATTTCTTTTGTAAATGACTAGCCTAGTACTTTTCAAACTTTAGTGTGCACACAACCATCTAGGGATCTCATTGAAACGTTGATTCTTATCAGGTCCTGAAATTCTGCACTTTCAGCAAGTATCCAAGTGACAAATGCTGCTAGTCCCCAGATGACACTGAGTAGTAAGAGAAATGCTCACAACCACATTGGAGGAGTCACAGCGACACCTGGTTCATGGAGGCAATGAGTACAAATACACCGAGCAGCTATGCAGCAGTGGCACCAGTCTCAGGTGAGTCACTTGCACTTATCCTTGGTCCCTTCGTCTGTGTGTACGTGGTTTTTAAGGATAATAACAACACCTTTCTAAGAATTACTGACAGATGAGAAAAGATACTGCCATAAAGCAACTAGCACAGTTCCTGGCATGTAATAACCCTTTAACATTAAGAAAATGAATGTTTTCACACTAATAAAGAATATCTATTATTCAATTATCCTTTCATAATTATAAGTATATAAATTTAAGCTTTATCCCTTAAATGGTACTGTTTCAAAAATCATGAGATTAATAAAATCAATTTACTTATAAAGAACACCTCTTTACCCAATGGCTTTCACTTTTCAGGTTTTAAAAGCATTATTTCTTTCTACTACATTTGAGGAAGATATTTTATGGATTTGTCTGAGAAGACAAAGGTGGAGTTATTGAGATTATTGATAGGATACTGAATACCCAGATACTCACAATCTTATAAATAACCAAATAGATAATACAAATGCAAACTCACATCACTCTGTATCTGGTTATTCACATACCTTGTTTTCTTGACCTGAATGCTGCTACTGAGTTTTTCCAGCACATATTCACCAGTGTCATGATTAATAATAAGCACACAGTCTTTCTGATAAGGCCGTTTGTTCCCCTTGAACACAGTCATTGGTGGTGTGGATCCCTATATGGCACAAAATGTATATGATCAAAACTAAACACACCAGTTATGAATATAAAAAATAAATTTACAGGTGACTCTACCTCATCAAATCTTTTATCAGAGACTCAAAAAGAACTGGTTTCCCAGGTAAAAATGAAAGAAAATAATATAGCAAGAACCTGTGACTGTACAACTGGTTCTAAGTAATCAAGAAAGGTAATATAAATTTTTAAAATTACTGTATGTACATTGTTCTAGGGATTCGGGAAATGTTACAAATAATAGTAAAGTGTGAAATGAGAGGAAAAAAAATAACCATTACTTGTATTACACTGAGAAGAGCTAGTGAGAGATCTCCATCATTGCCTCATAATTGGAGAGTTCATGGCTTCCCGGTCATGCCAAGTAACCCACAGAGCATCTCAAAGGGCAGCCCATTATTCTGGTTAGCTCAGGGTAAGTACATCAGGCCACTCATCTGCCTAGGCCCTTTGATGACTACCCCATTGCTCTGAGGTCAAGTAATTAAATCTTTAAACTATCTAGCCCTTCAGCCTCACCAGCACCACTCACCCATGGGCTATGCTGACTCCAGAGCAGAAGGCAGCTGGCATTCCCTGAGATCCTCAGTCTTTTTTATTCTATGACTTTAACAAGGCTTCTGCCTGTAACTCCTGCCTCTCCCTCTTTTTCAATTACTCAACCTTCAGATCTACTCAAAGGTATTTCTTAGACAAACCTTCCCTGATTTTCTAAAATAAACATATGTTTTCTTATATTTAAATTCCATGCCATAAACTCCACAGGCCAAAAAATGTGCTTGTTTTATTCAAGACTGTATTCTCAGTGTCTAGTAATGGACCAGCACACAGTAGGTGCTCAATTAATGTTTGCCAAATTCAGAACTTCATCCTTTGTACAGAATCAAAAACTATTTGGCTCCTCACTCATACAGTAGGAAGGGACCTTAGAAACCATTTATCTACCCCCTTCATTTTACACTGGGAAAAGTATGCTGAAGAGGGAGATGATGTAACCTGCCAAAGGCAACAAGTAATGAAACAGCAGTTTGAACTGGCACAGGTAGTTTTTCAAAAACAAACTTTCCCAGGTCTCCTTGTCCAGAGTCTTTTCCTTCTGTCACTGGTGAGCAAGAACTAATTTGTTCCAGGGCAGGGCTGTGACATGCAATGACACATGTTCACAAAGAGTATTTTGTCTAATCCTTCAGACTTTGTGAACAGAATGCTGCCTTGGGCAAGGCTCATAAAAGCCTGTCTCTTTCTGCAAGGGTTCTCAACTCAGCCTTTAACTGAGGTCCTCATCACTCAATTAGCTGAATGCTCTGAACCTCTGGTTCTTGCCTGAAATTATCAGCCTACACTTCACCCCAGATATATTACATGAAAGATGTAAGTCCTGCTTCTGCCCACCTTGACTCCTGCCTTGGCAGCTCCACACTCCTAAACTGTTGTTGCTGTACATTAACATGGAACCTACGGCTTTTCTCTGTGGAGTTGCTTGGGGAAAAGCTATGCATGACTAAAAGAGGGGCTAGATATCCAGGTAGGGTCTTTGTCTACTCTGCAGTAAATGGGAGCCTAGGTTAAATGGCAAAAAATCATTTTTAATCAAGCACCTGGGATGGATACATTCTACTCAAACCCATATCCCAAATTTCTTTTTTCCTTATGCTGACATTTTAAACAGTAGGGAATTCAAATTGTAATAACATAAAATAGGAGAATTCATTTAAAGCAACAACAACAACGGCATAAACTTACAGGGATATGTGGCAGTGTAATTGTGACTTCATCTCCTTTGCCAACCTGAAGCTCTCCTTCACAGGAGGTGTCTATAGATGCTGGCTTAAAATCATCTAAAGGGAAAGGGGGAAAAAAGCACTTATCCATCAGGTTACTTATACTAAGGGTTTTCTAGGCATTCTCATTTAAGAATTATTCAGATAAATGGGAAATACAAATAATTTAGAATATTAAAAAAACTATTTCTTAGAAAAACTTCTAATGTACAAAAGCAAAGAGAATAGTGCAATAAACCTCTGTGTACCATCATTATTCAGCCTCAGTAATTACCAATTCAGGACAATCTTGTTTCATCTATTCCTCTACACACTTTTCCTCCCACCCTGACTGGATTATTTTGAAGAGAAGAAAAAAAAAGCTAGAATTTATGTACCATTTTATTAAGCAGAGATATTCCCTTCTCCCCAGTGACAGATGAAAATGAACGCTTATTATCATTATAAAGCGCTTTGTTAAGTTGTTGTGAAGATCAAAAGCAACAACATATTAATAAGATTCTGTGATTGTAAAACCCTATGTGAAATAGGGTTTTATAAGCTGCATCATCTAAGCTGATTTCATTTTGCATAGGAACTGTCAAAATTATGATTTGCCACACTCAAGTTCCACAGCTTTAACATAGAGACTCCTGCAGACGTTCGGAGTAGACGGCTGAACTTGATCTCTAAAGGTTAATCCTGTCCGTGCTTCTGAATTGCAGCTGCAGTACAACAGGAAGCCATCTCACTCCACGTTAACACACGCCCGCCTCAAACTGCAGGCCAGGTGCATATGAGAAGCGTCTCATTTAAATTTCACATTGCCCTTCACTCTACTAAAGCAACTTAGCAAACTGCTCAAGAGATGCTGTTCTTATCACATCCCCAATATCCTCCCTCTGAGAGGGCTGCTCTGCTGTCAGTAGTTAGCATAGTAATGGCCTGCAAGTGACCACACAAAGATAGACCTTCATTAACTGACACACCCTTTTCCTATGTGTTGAGTCACATCTATTAGCTCCTTAGACAAAAACAAGTCTTAACCAGCATTAGCATCACCGAGACAGGAAACCAGGGGCTTGTGAATCACAGAGGGAGGCTCAGTCAGCCATTTACCTAAAAGCCAAATCTTTACCCAGGACATGGGAAGGAGTGGGCGTGCCCTCCCTCAACAGAGTCTGTAATCTGGTAGAAAAGGATGGTCCAGCATAATGACTATTTCGACATTTTCTAGGCCTGCTGTCTTGTGCTTCCAAGCATAGATCAAGTTTTAACTTATTCCAGGCGCACACATTCTAATTTTATTCTGCACCTACAAGGGACTTGATCCTGAGTTAAAGTCAGGAAAGTATAGGTGACCTCAAAAGACATCAATGTCAAGGGAGGTGCGGAGAGCCGCGGGAGGAAGACACTGACAGGGCGCAGAGAGGATGCGCATTATTTGGAGGCCAGAGGGAATGAAGCGCAGTGTCTCAGGGCAAAGACGGGCGAGGGGAGAGCCGGGGAAAACGGGGGAAAGAGAATGAAACAGGAGGGAGTGGGAGGCTGAGGAGTCCTTTAAACGCGGAGAACTCGGGTGGGTAATCAGCAAGGGGGGTGGATTCGAGGAAGAACTGGAGTCTGATGTGGGGCCACAGCCTTTCGGCAGTGAAGAGGGGAAGGTCTGGCATAAAGGAAGGGCTGGCTGGAGCGATGAAAAGAGAAAGAAAGAAAAAAAGAGAAAGAGGTCAATGCGCTTCGGAAGAAGCGTTTGGGGCCACGAGACAAGAATGGTTGGGAGTGACGACGGGTTTGGTTTGGGAAGGCTTAGCTGGTGAGGGACGGGAGGGAGAAGGGAGAAAATCGAGGTCCCGGGGGTTCCGGGGTAAGAGAGGAGGGAGCTGACGTAGGCAGGGGATTCCCCGGACTTTGGAGGCCAAGGTTGGCGAGAGGCGGCCGAAAGGAGCCGTGGGAGCGCCGACTTACAGCGAATGGTGTGGAAGGAGGCTCGCGGTCGCTTTTCGAAGCTCTCCCCGAGCCGCAGGCAGTGTTCCTCGCGGTCCAGCAGCGGGTTCGCGGTCCCGTTCATGGCCCCGCACGGGGCTCGCGCCCGGACCGGCGCTCTGCCGGCGCGGCCACCGTACGAGCTTCCGGCGCCGGCGTCCTGGAGAGCGGTGCTCCCGAGACACCGCTCCGCAGCGCACCGCGATTCCAACCGGCGCCCACCCGGGGCCGGAAGCAAGTCTCCTCCGCGTCGGGTTGGGGGAAGCCTCTGCGGAAGCAAGGCCAAGGGACTTCCTGCGTCGGGGAGGTACTTCCGGGTTCGTGGCGGAAGTGGCGGAGGCGGTGCCATGGCAATAGAATTCCGCCGGGATTCTGCGGTCCTCGACGCCGGTTTGTCCAGGCTCAGGGTTTTTTCGCGGCGGCTCCCAAACTCTGTTTCCGAGGCCTGGGCCTGGCTGAGGGCTGAGTGCGCCCGGCCCTGCCCCTCCAGGTGAAGCTAGAAACTGATGACGGTGAGCCCAGAGCGCCGCGGGCTAGATCCACGCGGGTCTGACAGCCAGTGTGACCGGCTCTCCGCAGGCCCTAGCGGCCGGGTCCGCCTAGTTGATCTCGAGTCTCATGAGACAGATGGGTTCTCGGAATCCTATGCCGCGACTCACTCGTTCTCTCCCTCCCCTTCGTGCCGTGTTGGCGGTGCGAGGGCCTGTCCCTGGTTGTGAGAGATCTTGTGAGTGCGACGAGAGACTCAGGCCCCCCGGGCGTAGCTCTGTCTTCCCCGAAAACACCGAGTGTCCGATCCTTGGGAAACGATGATCCCACTTCTGTCCGGCAATTGACCACCCGCATCCAATCGGGGAGCTGATGCGGTCGTTGTTAAGTCACTCCTTAAGTCACCCCAAAAATTAATGAGTATTTTCTCTCCAGTGTTTCTCAGTCAGTTCTTGGGAGTGTCCTTTTTCTGAACGAAACCGATTTATTTTAATAGAGGAGTTATTCTGGTTTGAGTTAGCGTTCTGCGCGTGCGAGCCCTGCGCCCCTAAATGTGTTGGGGTCCAGCCCCATCAGGTCCAGGGGTTCCCAAAGGTGTGGACGGAGTCGGTAAAGAAGGAATGACTCAGAGACAGCCTTCAGTTGATCAGCATAGCCAGGTTTTCTCTTTATTCTCCTGTTACATCTGTATTTCTACCATTTGATCCTATAAGCATGCCTCTATAATCACATCATGGTATGTTTTGGGTCCTCCCTTGACCTTCTACAGTTCCTTGTTTCATGTCCATAGTTTCTTATCTGACCTTTGCCAAAAATCCCATCTCCATCTAGTTCTGTTGAGTTTAATCCTATCCATTCTATTCCAAAGGTTAGGGCTAGTTATCTCCATTCGAAGGTCACTACTCTACTGTTCTGTTAAACTACAAGAAAGTAACTGAAGGAGATTATTCTAAGTAAAGATTACGTAGTTTAAGCGTGATTGTTCGTAGTTAAGGTGATTAACTACCCGAGTGGCACTTAGTTAAGGGGTTTTACTGATTTTTTCCCTTCCTTAGTCCTGTTAATCCCTAACTCCAGGGAAAAATCCCCACCTGGGGAAACAACCTTTCTCGGGGAGGTGGCTTTGGTTAGAACACATAGCGCTAAGAAGGGGAGCAAACATTAAGAACAGTATGCCGTATACTCCAGGTCCCTTGAAACATATGCTGTGCAGATGTTTCTTCCCTGTAGCAACTGTGTCAAGCAACAAGATGGACCGGCCTCTGGCATAAATGTAAGCCCTCTGATGGTGGGGACTTTGTCTTAGCTTCTATGTGACCTCTCTATGGCAGGCAGGGTTTCATGTGGAGTCAGCACTGGTAAATGTGTGGTGAACTGGGCAGTTTGGTGAAAGATCTGTGCTAGAACCGCAGACTTGGCCTCTTAAAGAACTGTCCTGGAACCCCTAACCAGAATCTCATTCTTTTCCCTGCAAAATAGGAATGTCCCCTGAGCCTTGAACCTGAGGAACCACATCTGAGAACACCCTGCCTATGTCTGCAGAGTCAGCTTGGATTCCGCATGTTATTCAGGGATGGAGAGTCTTCGGCAGGATTAACTGTGTTACCACCAGCTGATGAGATGGCATCTTTGCAAAGGAAGGGGCTGCCAGCAAGGATCCTCAGCTCCGAAGAAGAGGAGAAACTGAAAAGGGACCAAACTTTAGTGTCTGATTTTAAACAACAAAAACTGGAAAAAGAGGCTCAGAAGAACTGGGATCTTTTTTACAAAAGAAATAGTACTAATTTCTTCAAAGACAGACACTGGACCACCAGAGAGTTTGAGGAGCTCAGATCATGTAGGGAGGTAATGCTACACCTTATTTGAGCTGTTGTTTCTTTATTTAAAATTTTTTAAAAATTGATTTTAGAGAGAGGAAGGGAGAGAGAGAAACGGCCACCCGTTGCTTCCTGAATGTGCCCTGACTGGGACTCTAACCCCACTACCTGGGTATGTGCCCTGACTGGGAATTGAACCGGCCATCTTTCCATGGACGGGATGATGTTCCAACCAAGCCACACCAGCCAGGACGGAGTGGCTGCATTGAGCATCTGCCCCCTGGTGGTTAGTACGCATCACTTAGAACATTTTTAAATGTTCTTCATTTAAAAGGTGAAGAAAAAGAGTGCTTTGTTGCATTTTTATGGAAGTGAGGTACATAATTTATGAAGCCTGTCAGAATACTTTATACCTTAGAAAGAAGTAGACTGATTTCTGTGGGGAGCTGATACAGGGTTAAGCCTCAGACTGACCTGTGGGCAAAGTCACAAACAATTCCCAGCTTAGAGGGCACAGTCCTCTTAGCATAATTAGGCTTGACCTTATGAGGCTCTCTAGATCTTATCTGGGAAGCTAATGGGCTGAGGGAAGTGCAGGAAGTGTAACTATGGTCAAAACAAGTGAAACTCACAAGAACTGTGTAACTATAGAAACCACTACCTTGTTTACCTCTCACTATAAAATAAAGGCTCAGCTTGCCTTGGGATCTCTCTCTGTGGCCTCAGCCAGGCACAGGGAAGATCCACGGAGACTAAGGAAAGCTAGAGAGTTCTGAACACTGTCTCCGTGTAAAACATTCTTCGCATAATTTATGAAGCCTGTCAGAATACTTTATACCTTAGAAAGAAGTAGACTGATTTCAAGTAGTTTTAGCAGCTCCTGGGTTGTATAATACACAGGAGAGAGCTTTAGTGGGCATTTTTGTTTCTTTAAAGCTAACCTGAAAGTTGTAAATGTTAAATTCATACTGAAGAACTTCAGTGACAGATTCATAATGATGATGCTCACTTGACCATGCCCTTTTCTAGAACTTCACATCTGTGATTTAAGCCTTGTAATAGCACTGTGAAGCAGGCATTAGTGTTAACCCCACTTACTGATGACATTAGGGACAAAGCCATTTAACTGATTTGTCCAACGATAGAAAACAGACGTGAGGGGAGAAGTCTGGATTGAGCTGTTAATGCTGTGTTTTCTCCACACCGAACTGCCCAATGTGGGACGACAAATTGAGATGTCAGTATTAGCTTTGGGTTATCAGTTATTTATTGCCTCTGAGGGCAGAGACCTTGTCTTACATGTTCTGGACCTTTTAGTTTGGTTTATTTCTTCATTATGCAAACGTAGTGTACTCTAACTTTGGGTTCTCTTTCCTCAGTTTGAAGATCAAAAATTGACTATACTTGAAGCTGGCTGTGGGGTTGGGAACTGTCTATTCCCACTTTTAGAAGAAGATCTGAATATCTTTGCTTATGCCTGTGATTTTTCTCCAAGAGCAGTTGAATATGTCCAGGTTGGTGCACCATCCATGTATTCTCTTATGTTTCTGGTTTTTTAAATTTGTTTAACCTGCCCTTTATACCCATTTGCCCAATTTCTGTTCTCTCCCTGAAGTTGAGCAGCTATGATAATAAAAAATGTAGTTTTCCATTTACATACATATATAATACTTATAGAAAGATAGCTTTATTCAGAAAAGTATAAAGAAATACCATAACGACACCCATATACTTATACCAAATTTTTAAAAAATATCTTTTTATTGATTTTAGAGAAAGAGAAAGGGAGAGGAATAGAGAGAAACATTGATGAGAGAGAAACATTGATTGGCTGCCTCCTACTGGGGATGAAGCCCACAACCTGGCTCTGTGCCCTGACCAAGAATCGAACTGGGGACCTCTTGGTTCATAGGTCGACGCTCAACCACTGAGCAACATGAGCCAGACTGCTTATACCAAGTTTAATGATTGCCAGCATTTTGTTGAATTTGTTTTATAGACTTTTTTGTGTGTGAACTGTTTTAAATTACAAATATTTCACTGTTAAACATGTTTGCATACATCTTCAATAAGGATTTTCTCTATATGACCACAAAACACATATATAATAAAAATAACTCTAATCCCCTAATGTCATTAATACCCAATCCAGATTCAGATGTCCCCAGATAGTCCCAGGTGTTTTTTATAGCTATATTTCATCAAGGACTACATCTTATATTTCATTATGTACCTTAAGTCTCCTTAGCCTAAAATATTCCTGCCCTTCCCATTGACCCTTTTCCACACTAACATTGAGCTTTTGGAAAATGAGCCATTTTCTGTAATGAGGTCCCACATTCCAAAATGTTTCTTTGTATCATTGTTTAACTTATTCCTCTTTCCCAGTCTCTATTTGTTCCCATTCTCAAACCACATTATGTTAGTACTACACTTCTTCTTCATTATTCTTCATTTTTAAAAGTTGACTTGGCTATTCCTAAAGATTTTCACTTCCAGATTAATCAAATTTACCTTGTCAAGTTTCTAGAAACTTACTAGGATTCAGTAGAGATTGCACTGGATTTGTAAGTGGAATGATAGGTAGAGTTGGCATCTTTTCAATATTGAATCTTCCCATTCAGTAACTTTCTATGTCTTTCTCTTTATTCAGGCCCTTATTTACATTAAAGCAAAGTTTTATATTTTTCTTTATAATGCGCTTATAAAAGCGTCAAACCCACCAACCAAAGTGCACCAGGAACACATTTATAATAAAAGAACTTAGGTTTATTTAGCTTGCTGCATCAAGGTTTAATATACCCAGGAGAACTGTGGGAGCTGGAAAGACTTCTTGTAAGTTTAGTTTTGTAGTTGATGATTCATTCAAAGGAGGATTAAGGAAGCAGAGACCAGTTTTGGATTATTATCCCTCTGGAAGTATTTGGAATATGTGATAGGCTGTATTCTGTCCTCAATTAAAAATGATTTGTTAAAAGGAAATCTTGCCCCTCATATTGCATATTCCATTCTTTAATGTGCAAATGGTTCATTACTCGTTTTACCTATAACAAAATGATCAGTGATCTCTGTGCAGTAGTATACAAGTGGAAACAGGATCTCCTTTTGAGGCTGTATTTTTCTATATGTATCAACATGGAAATGGCATTAAAATTCTTTTGTGTTTTTCCTCTCTTTAGCAAAATCCTTTATATGACACAGAAAGATGCAAGGTATTCCAGTGCGATCTAACTAAAGATGACCTTATGGAACATGTGCCCCCCGAGTCTGTGGATGTTGTCCTGTTGATATTTGTGCTCTCTGCTGTTCACCCTGATAAGATGCACCTTGTCTTACAAAACATTTACAAGGTTAGTGATTTGGAGTCTGCACTTGAGGAGTTGGACATCCCAGTCTTCTTGCTTACCTTCTCTCTGAGGCTCATGTACCGTCTAGATTGAAGAGCCCCCATTCTCATTAGGTAGGCTGTGTATGGAAAGGGATTCTGCGTGAAAAAACATCCACCCTAAACTTCGATTTGTCTGGTGGCCATCACTGCTCTTCAGAGCTTGGCCAGCCTTGGAGCAAGGATGATTTTTACCTGGGATCTAGGGAGTCCTGCTGTAAAGTGAGAGGAAATGTGGTTCATTGATCAGGAGCACACAGTCAGGAGTCACAGTGTCTAGAGTCAAAATATGGCTTCCCTATTTAGGTAAGTTCCTTTATTTCTCTGAGCCTCAATTTTATTACCTGTAGAAATGTTGAGATAATACTTCCTAGATATTGGGATTGGGTGAGAATATATGAAATATGCATAAAGTGCTTAGCATGATGTCTAGAACATAGTAAGTGTTCTTTAAAAGTCGGCCATTGTTGTTGTTACTGCCATCATTGCTATTCATATGGGGAGAACCCAAAGTCCTATGGCCACCAGGAGCCTCAGTACTCAGGAAGTAAAGCTTCACGTGTAAGTCATACGACTGAAGGTAAACCATCTCATCTCCCTTCCCTAGGCCTCAGTTTCCTTATCTGTAAAACGGTGTCTCACAGAGTTATCATGAGGTGCAGGTGAGATTATGTGTGAGGGTACTTTGTAAACAAGGCTCTCTTATCTATACAGTCAATTGGTAATGATGTTGATTAATTTAAAAAATCAACAAAATCAAGAAATTCTAAAAATGGCAAATTCTTACTTTAACCCTTTGCGGTCCAATTTTATTTTTGGAATTCAAACAGTCTGGTCCAAATTAATTGATGGGAGTGAATGTTGAACCGGTTTGCGGTGTCTCAGTGATGTTAGACCTGCTCCTAGCGCCTGGTCGTGGACCGAAAAGGGTTAAACATGTTATTGTAACTTAAAATATATTAATATTCATTTGTCACTCTTTAGATGTAGAGCCAAGGCCTTTTCTTTGAGTTTGGGACCATTTATTGTCTTTCTTACATGAGCCACACATAAAATAGAGTTTGGTTTCTTTAAAAATGGATCAAGAACTTAAAAGCAATTGGAAAGGAATCTGGAACAGAGTCTCTTACATTCTTACCCAGACTTTCACAGTTGACTCTCACACACCCAATCAAATAGCCATTTGTTCAGTACTTCTTTATCAAATCTTCCCGAAGTATTCAATGTACTTTTCATAGAAAATAAAAATGCTTTCTATTCACATTTATATTACAGTAGAGCCCCGGTGCATGGATTCATGCACCGGTGAGGTCCCTCAACCTGGCCTGTGGGGATCGGGCCGAAACTGGCTCTCTGACATCCCCCGAGGGGTCCCGGATTGCAAGAGGGCAGTTCTCGGGTGACACACCTCGGAATCGGGCACCCTCCTCTCTGGTTTCAGGTGCGTTACTGGAGAACTGCAGCTGCTAAGTCACTGCAGTTCGGCAGCTCCTGCTTTGAGTGTTTGCCCCCTGGTGGTCAGTGAGTGTCATAGCTACTGGTCAGAGCATCTGCCCTCTATGGTCATTGCACATCATAGCTACCGGTCGGACGGTTGGAAGGCTGCTTAGGCTTTTATATATATAGATTGTTTATATACTCATACCTATATATATAAAGGCGTAATGTGCAAATCGACCACACAGCTATGATGCGTACTAACCACCAGGGGGCAAATGCTCAATGCAGGAGCTGCCCCCAGCCTGCAGGCCCGGATCGCCCTATGGGGAACGGGGAGCCAGAGGTGGGCGGCGGTGAACGAACGAGGGCGGTGCCGGGGCCCCGATCGCCCCACCAGTTGCCCTACACACAGAGGGCAAGAGGCGAGGCCAGCTGCCGGCAGCCAGAGAAGATGGCCCTGATTGCAGGCCAGGCCTAGGGACCCTACCTGTGCATGAATATTGTGCGCCGGGCCTCTAGTATAATTATAAATCTAAGTACAATCAGCACAAACAAGTTTGGGAACAAACACAAGTGACCAGTGGTAATTCTGCAGCCAGCTCACCTGGGGACACTAAAGTACAAGTGTGCATGATCTAAAGCCTGTAAGCCTCACCTATTCAGTGAGTCCTGGGCTTCAGTCGATCTGCTCTACAAAGGGAGAGGAGAGCATTCAGCAAGTTGAAAGGTAGATGCTAGGTATGACAGCATTTGTGTATTCAGAGCTAGTTATACATTAAAGTTTTACCCTGATTTTAGTTGTTTTAAAAGAGTAGTAGTGAGGTAGAAATTTTAAGACACTTGAAACCTGTTAGGGAATAATTATTTGCACTTAAAACAATATTTAAAAAAAAAATTCAGATATTGCCACCTTGGTTTTAGCCCTCTGAGGTTTTGTAAGGTGGTTTTGTTTTTTTTCTCCTTAACTTTTCCTTTCCCCGTTCCTGGTATCTGAGCAGATGGGAACCCAGCACATACCAATAAATGGGCATGGAACTTAAGCTCGGTAAACAGGGAGGAGAGGACAGTAGGGAAGAGATAGTAGGACCACCTGATTTGAAGGTCCGGATGAGGGTGAAGGATTATTAAAGATGGGGAACTAGAGAGGGAACTAAGATGGTGGGGATGGTCAGCGAATGACCTGGATGACTTTGAGAATATGGGGAGGTTATACACTTTAGTGCTGACAAAACTTTAGGACATTATGAGTGAATGGGTTAAGCAGGGTGGAGGACACGATCTTTGAAAGAGAAGCTCAAATCGTTAAGAAGCCAGCATATTTGGAAGGATAATGCACATGTGTATTGAATTGACCAGAATTAAGAATGGAATAGTATTGAGAATAAGAGAGTAAATCCAAAGATCTATTTGCCATGAAATGAAGGGATATGACCATGGAACGAATAGACATTGGTATCATTAAGGGATATAGGTGATATAGTCTGATGACAAGAGATTCAGAGCTGGGGGTTTCAGGGAGGAGGAAGGAGAATGCACAGAAAATAGCAATGAGGAGCAAGGGAGGAAACCAGCTAGGTCTCCCAGCCCAGTGGTACAGGGTAGTGGGAGAAAACACAGCCATGACTCGAGAGGTTGCAGAGAAAAGTGTCATGGGGACTGAGGTTTCTGTGAGCACAAGAATGAAGAGAACATTCAGAAGAGGTTGCGGATACTGGTGATTTCACTGATGAAGGCTTCAGGTGTTAGGTAGCAGTTAGGGCAGAATATGGAATATCAGGAACTTTATGGGGCTGAGGGTGCCCACTACCAATACTTCCCATCATTATGCAGAGGTCCTAGTCAGCACAAAAAGACAAGACAAGATTTGAGGATGAGAAAGAAACAAAACTTACTACTTTCTGATAATATAATCATCTAATTAAGAATATATTAAAATAAAATTAAAAATATATATATTAAAAGAATTACAAAAGCTATTGTAAGGTAGATATAATTACTCCAGGATGTTAACACCGGAGAAATTTTAAAAACCACATAATTTTATACTGAAAGAAAACCTTTAAGTTGAATTACCTCATTTTCGGAATATAATGGTGAAGTAAAAGTAGACCAAATTTGTCATTGGAAGATTTGGATTTTGTTCTACCTGTGCCACCAACTTGCCTTGAAAACTCAGGCAAATCATTTTACTCTGAGCCTAAGTTACTGTAAAGTGGGTATAATAGACCTAACCTACCCACTTCTCGGAGTTATTGGGGGAGTAAAAGAACCTAACATTGGGAAATGCCTGGTGTAACTATACAGTGCCGTGACTAAAGGAGGCATGAGTATCATAATTATTATTTTACAGAAGAGAAAACATACACAGAGGCATGAAATTACTTGCTCAAGGTCATTCAACTAGTTAATGGAAGAACTACAATATGAATCAAGATTTTCAAATTCCTGAGTGAGTGCTTTTTCCACAGTCCCATATAGCATTCCTTTCTTCTGAAATGGAGAAGAAGTCTTTCTCATATGAGCTAATTTTTTCAGAATTTTTCCCTCTCAATTGTTCACATTTTAAAACTTAGCATTTTTGACCAAGGTAAGAATGTTTTTATCCAAGAGCCTCTTTACTGACAATAGTTAAAATGCATGCTAGTATTGATAAGAAATTACTAAATGAGAGAATCTGCTAGCACACTTGAAAGTATTATGGACAATACTTTATATTCTATTCAGAAAGAAGAAATACATCAAACTATGTCAAATATCTATTATAATAGGTAGTATATGTCATGTCTTAATTACCTTGTTGATGTGATGGGTCAGAGTAGGAGTTAATAAAATCAGTGCCCCCTTTGAAGTCCACTCTAATTTGGTAATATTAACGCAGTTTGAAAGAATTTTCACATAAAAGTGTTACAGTGTGTACCACTTTCTCTTCATCCTGAAAGCGTATGGTTACTTGCTTTGTAAGATAGGAGCAGTTATACCCACTCCCTGCTGATCTTACCTTCCAATTTTTGAGACATCCACCCTGTGATGCCTATCTCTGAAAGGCTTTAGTGAGGGTTCCCACTTGGGCCGGACATTGAACCCCTTCCCTACACTCCTGCACTTGCCTGATCCACTCCTCACATTGAGAAGTGCAGCACAGCGTGGGAAGAATACTCCTCCCCTCGTAGCCCCTCTTTTCTTGTCAGTAGTGTCACTGGCATTGGAATGACCCCCCCACACCCCTACACACACACACACACACACACACACACACACACACATCCAAGGGCTAACATGCCTTTTGACTCCCCCACTTAGTAGCTGATGTGTGATCGTAGGCAAATCACTTACCTCTGCTGATGTCCGTTTCCTCATCTCACGTGAGGATAATAATCACACTCCTTCCTTCTTCTCAGAATTGGGTGAAGATCCAATGAGACAATGTCGGGTAAGCTGTACAGGGCTGGGCATATGTCAGGTGTTAGCATGGTGGGGAAGCCGTCCATAGTTGTAGCACAGTGAAACCAGAGCTGAGACTCAGAATGAGGAAAGCCAGCCAGAATCAGTAAAAGCCAAAATGACATATTTTTTTAAAAGAGATAGTTTGACTACAGGGTCATGTGCTAGGACAGTGGTTGGCAAACTGCGGCTCGCGAGCCACATACGGCTCTTTGGCCCCTTGAGTGTGGCTCTTCCACAAAATACCAGGTACAGTGCGATTGAAACTTCGTGGTCCATGCGCAGAAGTCGGTATTTTGTGGAAGGGCCACACTCAAGGGGCCAAAGAGCCTCATGTGGGCTCGGGGCTGGAGTTTGCCGACCACTGTGCTAGGAAATGGCTAATAAAACATTGGAAGAACATGCCTTCATGAGGATACGACTATTTCGTTTAATATCTTTAACATTTTAATTGTGTGACACTGGACCTTCCAGAATGCTTTTGTAAGTGCTCAGGAAGTGTCCCTCCGTGGGCACACTGCCAGGCCTGGCTGCACCTTACATTAGCAGGCCCTTTTCCTTCCATATTATGGGGATTTCAGTCTCACCCCTTTCCTAATTATCATAAATGTAAATTTAGTCTCTAAATTAATCAGGTTTTATTTTAGCTTGAATCCATCTCTATGAAGCTTTATTTGACTGGGTTCCCCAGAATTATATCCAGCCTGCTTTTGATTTGTAGGTATTGAAACCAGGCAAAAATGTCCTGTTTCGTGACTATGGACTATATGATCACGCCATGCTTAGGTTTAAAGCTGGAAGCAAACTTGGAGAAAACTTTTATGTTAGACAAGATGGAACCAGATCGTATTTTTTTACTGACGGTAAGATTACTGGACTCTGTCTTTATTTGTGTTTACTTGATTGCGTTATCACTGTGTTACTGGTTGGGATGGGGATGGCTGTACTTAGCACACATGCCAAGCTCTCTGACACGTGCCCCTTACCTAGAACCCAGGATGACATAGACACAGCCCCTGGCTGCGGTGAGCTCACAAGCCTCCTCTGGTGATGGTGTCTAGTTGACCTGGGTTAACGGACAGGCTGGCGTGCCATGTGGATACCCTACCAGAACTGTGCTGGAAAGGGGGGGCCAACTCAGGGTCTTCTTCACTTTGTTCAGTCAACAATAAAGGAAATAGGACAGTATATTGCCTTGTGATTGCTCTCCCAGGTCACAAAAAACATTTTTCTATAAAAGTGATTAGATCTGTATTTAAATGCACAATTTTGCTATAGAGGGCTCCTTAAAAAGTCATATTTAAATTAAAAACATCCAAACACTAAGTGTTATTTTAGTCTTTTGGGCATTTTGAACATGAGTTTTAAACCTATTTAATAATGGACCATAAGATAAATTACCTTCTTAAGCTCTGTTTTTTACAAACATTTGTATTTCTTGAAATAAAATATTCTTTTGGATTCCAAGCAAAAAATGAATGATTACCATTCAATCTGCAGAATCATAGAAAATGTCACTTGAAAATTAAAAATTTGTTGTAGTGTTATTTGTTTCATTTAACATGTAGTGACATGTTATTTGGATTAAATTTCCTTTCTGTGGGGTATATCACCACCAGGTGATTTCTTTCCCCCACACTGGTCACAGATTTTTCTCCTTCATATTAGGATCGGTGAGGTGCTTGATCTAAACAAATTGAACACATGCACACTTTGTATTAATACAGCCAGTTTGGAATTTTGCTGCTTTTTACTCAGACTTTTGCATTTGGGGACTCATAATAGGGCAAGGTGGGCATAGTCCAGGTTGTCCTTAAACTTTTTTTTCTGATTACATTTTTATTGGGGGGGTTTCTATTTGGGTGTAAGATGAAGAAAAGTAGGAATGTGTTACTTCCCAAAACAAAACCTTACATTTTCATGTTGAAGTTTTCATTACATTTTTAAAAACCTGTCTCAACCCTACAGCCCTTAGGGAGTCCTTACCCCACCGCAAAGCACAGGTAGTGACACCAGCACCGAGCATTGTTGATCTGCTGTCTTACAGAGTTCCTGGCTCAGCTCTTTACGGACTCGGGTTATGAAGAAGTGGTGAATGAGTATGTGTTTCGTGAGACGGTGAACAAAAAAGAAGGTCTGTGTGTGCCAAGAGTTTTCCTTCAGAGCAAATTCCGAAAGTCTCCAAAGAGCCCAACTCCTGTGACCCTGGGCCCGGGGCACAGGTCCTGACCTTTCTTTCACAAGGTTGACTTTTATGCCTCCCCTTGAAGAGGAATGTTTAATGTCATTCTTTTTATTTTCTATATTTTTATATCTTAACTTCTTCAATGAGTACATATAACTTTTGTATTAAAAAGTAGCGCGTAAAAAAACACAAAAAAAGAGCGTGTATGTGTGTGTGTGTGTGTGTGTGTGTGTGTGTGTGTATTATAGAAATGCAAAAGCAAATAAAATTGCAAGGTCTAAAAAGTAAAGGAAGTCTTATGGTGTAATTGAGCCATGTTGTCTGACTGTAAAACCCCTGTAGGAAAGCTTAAGGGCCCTCTTGCACTTAGAGATCTTTATTATTCTTATGTTACTCACGTGAGTCTGACACGCGCAGCGTGTCCGACAACCCCATAGAACAAATTAGGCCAAACAGAGCAAAATAACACATCCATGTGTATTTTTAGCCTGAAGGTTTGTTCTTCTCTTTTTTAGTGTCTCATATTTGCTCATTTTTCTCCGCTTCAGTTCACTCGTGTCTCTTCAAGACCAGTGTTCCACAAATGCTACTTTGCTGTGTCTCAAGAACCCACTGTGGCTCCCGGCCTAATTTTTAAAAATTTAATTTATTGATTTGAGAGAGAGAGAGACATTGATTTGATGTTCCACTTAATTATGCATTCATTGGTTGATTCTTGTATGTGCCCTGACCAGGAATCAAACTCACAACCTTGGGGTATCAGGACAACACTCTGACCAACTGGAGCTATCTGGCCAGGTCTTAAGACCTCTATAATTGGGCCGGTCTTTGCCACACTACCCCAAGGGAGAGAAGGGAAGGCCACCACCTTGGCCCTTCTCCTCCCCTCATCCGCCCAACGCAGTTTCTCCAGAAATAGGGTGGATGATCTGTCCCACCTCCCTGTGGGAAATGAGGACATAGTGGTTAGGAAGTAAATGACTGACATGGCCAGAATCACATAGCTAGTATTTGGTAGAATAGCGGAAAATCCTGAAATTGGTCTGCTGACCTGTTCCCAAGCATTCTCATATAATGACTTTTACTGTATGAAAAATAACCCAAGTTCTTTTGGCCTGCTAACTAAAGATGATCCTGTAAGCCCTTGTGTTTCACTTTTTGGGGGAAGCTGTTTATGAGAGCATTTGTCTTGGGCATATTGACTGGACTATACATGCAGCAATCCAGGGCCTTAAACCCTAACCACATCTGAAGAGGAGGGGTCTCAGTGGGAAGGGCTGGGTAATAGTCATAGCTTTCTGCACAATTGGAATAAGTCCTCCTGGCAGTGGGTCTCAGGCAGGAAGCTTGCTGGACATTGTAACTGCCACCTGTCCTTGACTTTCTAGGAGAGGCCTAGGAGCGCGGGAAACAAGAGGAACTCCTATCTTCTCTGGCTGGCCTGTTGCTTTATATATTCTCTCCCCTTCTTTTGAAGGCTGGAAGATGGCTACACTAGGTGAGAGCAAAACTGATCATAGTACAGAGTCTGTCCTTTGCAGTGTTTTTTTTCTTTGAAATCAACTTGTAAAGATGGGCCTATAGGGTAGATGCTCATGGGCCTTACAGAGTGAAAGTCTTTACAGACAGAAAACAGCCCCAGGAAGGAAGTAGGTGCTGCTTAGCAGTACTATAGAAAATAGCATAGCCCTAGCTGGGTTGGCTCAGTGGATAGAGCGTCGGCCTGCAGACAGAAGGGTCCTGGGTTTGATTCCGGTCAAGGGCATGCACCTCGGTTGTAGGCTCTTCCCTGGCCTAGGCCCTGGTCAGGGCTCGTGCAGGAGGCAACCAATCGATGTGTTTCTCTCACATCGATATTTCTCTTTCCCTCTCCCACTCTCTCTAAAAATCAATGGTAAAATATCCTCAGGTGAGGATTAAAAACAAACAAAAAAAAAGAAAATAGCATAAGTACTCGAGTACCATATATATCAGTGATGGTGAACCTATGACACACGTGTCAGAGGTGACACGCGAACTCATTTTTTTGGTTGATTTTTCTTTGTTAAATGGCATTTAAATATATAAAATAAATATCAAAAATATAAATCTTTGTTTTACTATGGTTGCAAATATCAAAAAATTTCTATATGTGACACGGCACCAGAGTTAAGTTAGGGTTTTTCAAAATGCTGACACACCGAGCTCAAAAGGTTCGCCATCATTGATATATATTATGTAGTATATACTCCATATAGTCTAGGCCAGCGGTTCTCAACCTGTGGGTCGCAACCCCTTTGGGGTCGAACGACCCTTTCACAGGGGTCGCCTAAGACCATCGGAAAACATATATAATTACATATATAAAAACATATATAATTGTTTTTGTGATTAATCACTATGCTTTAATTATGTTCAATTTGTAACAATGAAATTGGGGGTCACCACAACATTAGGAACTGTATTAAAGGGTCGTGGCATTAGGAAGGTTGAGAACCAGTGGTCTAGGCTATGTATTATACCACACAGTATATACCCTATACTATATAGTGCTATGCATTCCTTGTGAGTTTTTTATATGTACTGTGTGATATAGTACAATAATATTAATAAATGATAGAATTGGGAGTATGGTTAGGACTTGCCTAATTCAGGTCTCCAACTTCTCTAAGCCTTAGTCTCCACATCTCTGAGGCTGAGATCCTACTACCTACAGCACAGGGCTGCTGCCAACATTAAATCACGGGGGAGTGCTTTATTTACTACAAAGTGCCAAGCCAGTGCTAGTGATTTCTGTTAGTTTGTGTTCTCCAAGAAAACGACCTCTCCCATGATTGTCATTAAATCCAAACTCCTCTTCAAGAGGGCTGTCCTTTTGAAAATCTTGGCGTCCTTGAAAGGGCCCAGGATTTGCATGTGTCACCACAAGGTGGCACTAGATGCCCAATATGCCCATTGGCCTCAACTCCCATCTTAATTAGTTACACATGTCCATTTTTATTATCATTGAAGAGGAAGGGAAATGCTCACAAATGTGTTTTCTAGGTCAACTTTAGCTCATAATATCAGTGTTGGCCTCACTGGGGATAAAGCAAGGGATATTTTATCCAGCATTCAACCTACTTTGCCTACTGAAGGTAGTTTGCTCTCAACTAAATTTGGGCAACATTTTAAGGCCATGGGCTCTGAAGGTTTCTGCAAGGCCCCCACCCGAGGCACATAGGGGAGCACCAATCAAGGACCCTTTCTTGAGGGTAAATAAAGCACCTCCCACATCCCTAAATGTTTCTGTGCAATTGTTTTTATTATTGCTCAGGATCAAGGCAGAGCAAGAGAAGGGACTGCAGCATGGATACTTGCTTGCCTCACACATTATTCGCAGTCACATTTGATAGCGCTTGATTCCCTATTTCACAGTTGTCAACCAAGGAAGGGAAAATTGTGAAATAAATTATGAATACCTTGCAGAACCATGTTGGGGAGCAAATATTTAAACTTCACTAGGCTCTGCTAAAACCAAAAGTTCCATTAAAAATAAAATTAGCTTTATTTTTCTTGCTTTTTCTTTCTGCCCTTCTCAAATGTGTAGTATTTCATTAAACAGTGTTCAAAAGGTACTAGGCCAGGGGTGGGCAACCCCGGGCATGCGTGCCAAACATGGCACGCCAGTAACTTTTGCTGGCACGTGAAACCCTCTCTTATAATCTTCCACTTACAATTTCTTTTTCTTAATATCGACTTTTTTATTTTTCAGATAAATTCAGTGTAGGTGCATCTTAGATAAATAAATAATTTTATATAACAAGTTATCTTAAAGACCATAAACATGAATTGACGAGAGAGGGGAAGAGCAATTTCAATAGTGTCGAAAACGAACTATTGAGGACTTGGAATGTCAATCCAGAAAATTTTTTCTGTTTAAAAAACTTTGCAACAGCGTTACTCTCCATGTTTTCATCCACATACACTTGTGAATCTTTGTTCTCAGTGATGAATTTTGTTAAGTCTCATAATAGGAGTAGCCTGACGGATGAAAGTAGTAGCTCGTGCATATCTCTGAAGGTCACGAAATATAAACCTGATGTAAAATCTCTGTCATCAGTGATGCAGCAGCAAAAGTCCCACTGATAATATCAAACGGAGTCATAAAGTTTTCTGTCAGACTATCAGTGTACATGTATACATTAAAAAATAAATGTATTTTTCATCATCATATACTGTGTTTTTGTCACTCGAATGGATTTTATTATTTCTTCAAGGTTCTTCACGTACGTATACCTTAAGAGATATCAAGTAGGCGTAACATGTTCTCAAAAAATTAGGGTTGGCATGCAGAAGAAATTTGAGTCAGAGATTTTGCTGGTTTTGGCATGCACTCACAAAAAGGTTGCCCACCCTACCCTAGGAGCTGTGTGTCATGGTCTCACCTCTGTGGCCATGCCCCACACTGGAGCATATGACACCTCTACTGGAAAAATGTGGAAATATCCTTTCCAAATGACGGTGACAGTTGTCCTGCTGTGGTTTTCTGTAGTCTTCCTTCCTCTTTTTCATTCCTCTGGGGTTCTGGGGGTTTCTGTTTGGTCTCCTAGCTATTTACTTTGTTATAGTGGCTGGGGCCGCGTCCCTACATCTTAGTATGTGCCCATGCTAACCTGCCTTTTCCCCTCTTTCCCCCCAGCCTGTACTCCTGCCAGGGACTCCACAGTACCCTGTGCCTAGTACAGGGGTGGGCAACCTTTTTGTGATATTAAGAAAAAAAATTGTAAGTGGAAGATTATAAGAGAGGGTTTCGCGTGCCAGCAAAAGTTACTGGCGTGCCATGTTTGGCACTCGTGCCAGGGGTTGCCCACCCCTGTCCTAGGGTATCTAGATCTATAAGAAAAACATCACGACTAGCAAATGAGAATTCACAGGTAAATACAATTACTAACAAAAATGGTGAGCCTAACTAGAAACAATTATGAATTAAATGGAGACTCCCTTTTTGGCTTGTCAAATAAGGCTTGAAATGGTAATATTTAAAGCTGATAAAGGAACAGAGAGACTGATATGGAGGAACAAAAAGTATGGTTTCTCTAAAACAGTGCTGTCCTCTAGAACTTTCTGAAATGATGGAGATGTTCTGTCTGCATTGTCCAATATGTAGCCACTGGCCCCACATGGCTATTGTGGACTAAGTCTAATGGTCAGTGCAACAAAAGAGCTGGTTTTTAAATTGCACTTAAATTTAACTATAGCTACATGTGGCTAAGTGGCTACTATATTAAATAGCACAGGACCAGAATTCAAGTAGGCATTGTGAAGCAAATTCCATAAATCTATACATAATCTTTAATCAGTAATCCCATGTTTAGGAATCCAATTTAAGGAAATAGCCAGAGGTATTTATACAAAGATTTTATCACAGTGCTATTTAGAACAATGAAAAGGTGGATAAAGCCCTAGCTGTTTTTTTCTCAGTGGTTAGAGCATTGGCCCACAGACTGAAGGGTCCTGGGTTTGATTCTGATCAAGGGCACATACCTTGGTTGCAGTCTCAATCCCTGGCCCTGCAGGAGGCAGCCAATGAACGTGTCTCTCTCTCATTGATGTTTCTCTGTCTCTCCCTATCCCTTCCATTCTAAAAACCAATGGAGCCCTAGCCAGTTTGGCTCAGTGGATAGAGCATCTGCACTGCTGACTGAAGGGTTCCATTCTGGTCAAGGGCATGTGCCCGGGTTGTGGGCTCGATCCCCAGTGGAGGCAGCTGACCAATGGTTCTCATCATTGATGTTTCTTTCTATCTCTCCCTCTTCCTTTCCTCTCTGAAATCAATAAAAAATATAGTTTAATAAATTAAATAAATAAATAAATAAAAATCAATGGAAAAATATCCTCGGGTGAGGATTAACTACAACAACAAAAATGCAGAAAAGGTGGCTACAACTCAGATGTCTAAAAACAGGTTGATTATATAAATTATAGTATAACTTAGGATATTTGCACAGTCATTGAAACTTTTGAAAACTTTTCAAGTCCAACGCCTTAACCACTCGGCCATCGCTGCTACTGAAACTTTTAAAAACTTTTAATAAAAAATGCTCTTTATAGCCGAAACCGGTTTGGCTCGGTGGATAGAGCGTCGGCCTGGGGACTGAAGGGTCCCGGGTTCGATTCCGGTCAAGGGCATGTACCTGGGTTGCAGGCACATCCGCAGTGGGAGATGTGCAGGAGGCAGCTGATCGATGTTTCTCTCTCATCGATGTTTCTGACTCTCTATCTCTCTCCCTTCCTCTCTGTAAAAAATCAATAAAATATATTTTAAAAAAAATGCTCTTTATATAAGTAAGCAGGAATTTAAAACTATACATAGGAATGGTTTCAACTATGTTTAATAATAAATATTATAAAAGGATAGATAGGCTGATATATTCTTAAAAGTACCCACACAGGCTTTTTACGAAGATGGCGCCGAAAGCTAAGAAGGAAGCCCCTGCCCCTCCCAAAGCCGAAGCCAAAGCAAAGGCTTTGAAGGCAAGGAAAGCAGTGTTGAAAGGCGTCCACAGCCACACAAAAAAGAAGATCCGCACGTCACCCACCTTCTGACGGCCAAAGACACTAAGGCTCCGGAGGCAGCCTAAATACCCTCGGAAGAGCTCACCCAGGAGAAACAAGCTTGACCACTAGGCCATCATCAAATTCCCCCTGACTACCGAGTCAGCCATGAAAAAGATAGAAGACAATAATACACTAGTGTTCATTGTGGATGTCAAGGCCAACAAGCACCAGATCAAACAGGCTGTGAAGAAGCTCTATGACATTGATGTGGCCAAGGTCAACACCCTGATCAGGCCTGATGGTGAGAAGAAGGCATATGTTCGACTGACTCCTGACTATGATGCTTTGGATGTTGCCAACAAAATTGGAATCATCTAAACTGAGTCCAGCTGCCTAATTCTAAATATAAAAATTTTACACTGTTAAAAAAAAAAAAGTACCCACCCAGGAAGGAACCAATCCAAAATGGTTACAGTATTTAGTGCAGGGTTGTTCAATTACAGCTGAGACTTTTTCTTCTTTAAACTTTTCTGAAAATTCTATTTTCTAAAATGAGCATATATTACTTTTACAAAAAAAAAATAAAAGGTATGCTAGTATCTTCAGAACTTCTTTCCAAAAATCCTCGTGACAAATCTACTAAAAATGTCATTTCAACTTTTAAGATTCTAGCACCAGGAGCTAGATGACACCTCCCAGGAGTAAGAGGGCGGTTGTCTTAGATGATTCTTCCGGTTCCAGTGCTCTGGCACTGTGGTGAGGTGCCCTAGATGGGGTACTGTCATCTGAGCTGGGCCCTCCATGGCTGCAATGAGTTTGAAAATGCATATCCTTCAGTTGGAGAAATTGGCTCAAATTATTTAATGATTCCCCAGCACTACCATCACACATATTTTCTCTCTTTCTGGAACTCTTTTTTTTTTTTTTTAAGAAAGGAAAGAAGAAAGAGAAACATCGATTTGTTCCACTTATTCCTGCATTCTTTGGTTGCTTCTTGTTTGTGCCCTGACTGAGGATCGAATTGCAACCTTGGGGTACAGGATGACAGTTTAACCAACTGAGCTCCCCAGCCAGACCCTGGGACTCTTATTATTAAAATGTTCCTGAGCTGATGCTCTAATTTTACCATCTGTTCTCTCCTTTTCTGCCATCTTTTCTTAGTATTTGGCTTTCTGGGAGATTTAACTCACAATCCTTTCACTGAGTTTTTAATTTCTGTTCTCAGATTTTTCAATTCCTAGAACTCTTATTTTTTCAGTGCTCATTTTATAAATTGCAGTTTACTCTTGTTTTGTGAATGCAATGGATTATATCTCTAAAGGCATGCATTCTCCATGAGATCAATATTGTCTCCCGAAGGGGCAAAATTGGTTCTTTGGGGTTTAGCAAAAATTATTAAATATTACAGTGCTTTATGGCCCTCCAAAACTCAACCCTTTCTGACAAAAATCATATTCTTTAATATTTAATTTTCTCTCATTAGGTAAAAATAAGATTTAATTTTAATGTTTCTCCTTAGAGGTGTGATTTAGGCTTTCATCTCCCTGCACAGTATCTGTATATTAGTTTGTGTTCTCCAGGGAAACAGAACTAATAGGAGACACACACACGCATGTACACTCACACACACACACACACACACACACACACACACACACACACACAGATTTAGTGTAAGGACCTAGCTCACATAGTTATGGAGTTAAGGGGATGGGAGTGTTGAAGACGGAGCCTTTAAGGAGGTAATTAAGCTTACATGACGTCATAAAGGTGGGCCTTAATCCAATAGGACCAGTGTCCTTACAGGAAGAAACAGCGGGGATATGCATGCAGAGAAAGGCCTGTGTTGAGGACACAGCAAGAAGGTGGCTGTCTGCACATCAGGGAGAGAGGCCGCAAGAGAAACCAGACTGCTGGCACCTTGATCTTGGACATCAACTGTGAGAAAATAAACGTCTGTTTAAGCTGCCCAATCTGTGGTACTTTGTTATGGCAGCCTGAGCAGATTAACACAGCTCCTAACCTGGGAATGGAAGGGGACCACGTTTCTAGGCTGTCTCTGCTTTAATGGAAGACTCAGTGCTCAGAGATCTCCCTTTGGGGGGCTCAGTAACTTTCATTCCCCCCCCCCCCGCCCCAGGCCTTGAGGAGAGCATCACCTCTGCCTGAGGCAGTTTTATGGGAGACCAGAGACAAAGGGCCTAGCCAGGTAGAATTCGTGATTCCTCAGGGCTGCTGCTTGTCACTGGGTGAGATGTGTTTGAATTCCAAGACTTGACTTTCAGGTTCGGGTTCTGGCCTCACTGCTTCCTCTTGGCAGCTGTACCTGGATATTGTCTGTGGCTGCTCAGCCTCATTCTCCTCTGCATCCTGGAAACGGCATTTCCCAAACTCCCTTGCCGGTTGGGTTCGGGTAGTGCAAAGCACTGTGTGAGGCTGTTGGAAGGCAGAAGGAAGGAAAAGCCGCTTTTGTTTTTTCTGTTTGTGATATTAGCAGCAGCTGTGGTAGGTTGTGGGCTCTGCCTTGTGGGGTACTGAGGTGGGGGCAGCAGCGTGGCTAGGGCAGTGATGGCGAACCTATGACACGCGTGTCAGAGGTGACACGCGAACTCATTTTTTTGGTTGATTTTTCTTTGTTAAATGGCATTTAAATATATAAAATAAATATCAAAAATATGTCTTTGTTTTGCTATGGTTGCAAATATCAAAAAATTTCTATATGTGACACGGCACCAGAGTTAAGTTAGGATTTTTCAAAATGCTGACACACCGAGCTCAAAAGGTTCGCCATCACTGGGCTAGGGTAACTGGGCTCCAGCAGCTCGGATGGCAGGTGTCATAGCAGGATCAGGTGGGCTTTGGCTCTCTGTTCAGTGAGAGGCAGTGAATTTAATGGTGGTGGCAGCAACCGAAACCCTCCAGTGCGTTGGTGGTAAATGAGTGCGTGCTCGTGGGCCCTGGGTAAACTACTCTCCCCATCCTGCCTCCATGTCGGAGCGTGTCTGAATTCCCTTCCTTTTTTTTTTTTTTTTAAATATATTTTATTGATTTTTCACAGAGAGGAAGGGAGAGGGATAGAGAGTTGGAAACATCGATGAGAGAGAAACATCGATTAGCTGCCTCCTGCACACCTCCCACTGGAGATGTGCCTGCAACCAAGGTACATGCCCTTAGCTGGAATCGAACCTGGGACCTTTCAGTCCGCAGGCCGACGCTCTATCCACTGAGCCAAACCGGCTAGGGCTTCCCTTCCTTTTTAAGGCTGAATAATATTCCATTGCATGTGTAGACCTTTTTTGCTCATCCATTCATCTGTTGAAGGACACTTGGGTTGCTTTCATGTGCTAGCTATTGTGAACAATGCTGCTATGAACAGAGGTCTGCAAATATCTCTTTGCAACAGCTTTTAATTTGGGAGTACATACCCAGAAGTGGAATTGCTGGATCATGTGGTAATTCTATTTTAAATTTTTTGAGGAACCATCATACTGTCTTCTACAAAGGCTGTACCAACAGTGTGGATGTAAACACCAAACAAACAAACAAACAAACACAAGGGTTCCAATCATTGGTTCCTTAATAGCATCACTTTCCTCTTGGGATCATGGGGAAAAGCTGTGAACATCACAAAAGTGGTCTGACTATAAAAGGCCTTGGGTGCCAGATGAACACTGTGCCTTATGCATCATCCATATTGGGGACTGCTCTTGAACTGTTAAATTGTGGGAACTATATTAGGGATATAGAGGTGACATATCTCTGTCCTGAATGGGTTCCTGGATGTCCCCGGTTCTAATCTTAACCTTTTTATTACTCATGGGTAAGTCATCCGCCTCTCTGGGCCTCAGCTTGCCCATCTGTAAAATAAAGTGATTGAATTACATGATTGTTAACATAGTTCAGCTCTGACACTGTTTCTGAGATGACTTCATCAGTAATACATCATCACAAAATTTTTTGGAGTCAGTGACAACTCAAAAGCCAGAGAAATTACTGGAGTAATTTGGGGGGGGGGGACGGGGTTGGGTTGCAAACTGGAAGCCCAAGGATCAGTCTGAGCCCACAGATAATTGGTTGATTGGCTTACTATTTTTTACATTTTTGGATTTGAATTGTTATAGATACAGGAGTGTTTAAAGTAATAGTATGAGACTACTAAATAGCAATAAATTTGAAAACTTAGGAAAAAAACCTAGACTTCTCTCAAAATGCAAAATACCAAAATTGGCATAGGAGAAAATGGAAAATTTAGATAAACCAATTGCTATAGACGAGACTGTTAGAAAGATAGAGATTTGATGTTGAAAGGCATCAAAGTAAAATGTCTGCATAACTGAATTCTCTCTAACTTTTTAGATACAGATAATTGCAATGTTATTCAAATCTTTGCTACTCAAAGTGTGGTCCATGGACCAGCACAGCATCACTGGGAGTTTGCTGGAAATGCAGAAGCTCAGGTCCCCGCCCAGACTTACTAAATCAGACCCTGAATTTTCACCAGCTCCCTAAGTGATTTGTGTGTGCGTGAACGTTTAAGAAGCACTAGGCTAGGGCAGTGATTCTAAACCATGGCTGGACTTTGGAATTATCTACAGGGCTTTAAAAATATACTGGCATGAGAATCCCATCCAGAGATTCTGAGGATTGATCAGGTGCATGGCGTGGGCACTTCAATGAAAAAGACTCTCCAGATGATTGAGAATCAAAGATTTAAACTAGGCCATCAAAAAATATGGAAAGCTTTAAGAAATAGAGCTGGCAAAGAATGTACCCTTCAAGAGGATAATAAAAACACACTACAGACTAATCTCATTTATTTGTTTTTTTTCTTTTTTTTTGTTATTTTTTTCTTTCTCATTTATGATTAAAAATAAAATCCAGTGTCCTGGCCGGGTGGCTCAGTTAGTTGGAGCATCATCCCATACATCAAAACGTTGTGGTTTGATCCCCGTTCAGGTGCATGCGTACAGGAGGCAACTGGTTGACATTTCTCTCCTACATCAATGTTTCTCTCTCCTATTTCTTTCTCTCTAAAAATAAATAAATAAATAAATAAATAAATAAATAAATAAATAAATAAATACATTCCAGTAATGATAAAAAATAATATAATAAGACCAAGCACAGTTAATTTCAGGACCACGCAGTAGTGTGCTGCTGGTTTAACAAAAAAGACCTGATCGGTCACATTTGTCAATTCCTGTGGTGTAAATACTCCCACCGTGACTAATTTTAAACATAGTTAATTTCAAGCTAATTTTGCTTCTAGCAAAGGATGGTGCTAATTGTAAGCTACCAACATGAATGATCTCAACCAGCTTGAACATTCTTGAATCCAACCAATTGGCTCTCAGAAGCTGGTCAGAACTGGTTGCCTCATTCTACTAGAGGTTGATTAAAAGTTAGGCAAGGCACCAAGGAATCCATTCCCTCAATACATTAAAGCAGAGAAACCACATTATCTTTTTTTAAAATATATTTTATTGATTTCTTACAGAGAGGAAGGGAGAGGGACAGAGTTAGAAACATCGATGAGAGAGAAACATTGATCAGCTGCCTCCTGAACACCCCCCACCGGGGATGTGCCCGCAACCAAGGTACATGCCCTTGACTGGAATCGAACCTGGGACCCTTCAGTCCACAAGCCGATGCTCTATCCACTGAACCAAACCGGTCAGGGCCACATTATCTTTTTTTTTTTAAAAATTTATTGATTGATTTTGAGAGAGAGAGAGAGAGAGAAAAGCATTGATTTGTTTTCCCACTTATTTATGCATTCATTGGTTACTTCTTATTGGGGATTGAACCCGCAACCTTGGTGTATCGGAATGGTGCTCTAACAAACTGAGCTACCCAGAGCCGAGAAACCATATTATCATATCACAAATACATTAGGGTGGGGGACCTAAGATCTCCACTTTGGCACAGGAAGCGTCCCTCCAGGCCGTCCTGCACCAGCTGGCTTCACACATTTTCCTGCCCTGCTGGTCCCTGAAGGCATCTGTGACACAGGCCTTGCTGCCAGGCCGGCCCGGCCCAGACTTGCTGGGGCCACGTTGCCCTTTGGCGTTGGCCTCGGTCTGACCAGGTCCTTTGCAGGCGGATGACGAAGACATTACCGTCACCTCTTCATTTTTCAACCGGCAGAGCTGGCAGGGGCGCTGCTTCCTTAATCTGTGCATATCCTGCTTCAGACAAGTTTGCCCTTTCTCAGTCCTGAAAGGAACGGAAGAGAGAAGGCAGGGGCCCACCTCAGGTGCCTGGAAACAGGCTGGGTTTCCTGCCCCCGTGACGTTCTTGGCTTGCCTCCGCGTCCCCATCGCTCACCTGCTCTGCCCTGCATTTCCTTACTTCCTTGGCTTAATCATGCCAGTCCCTCCTTCTCGGAACTGTGAGCTCTGATCGCTTTCCAGCCAATTCCCATTTTGTTTAGCCATCCAGAGTCCACGTTCACTGCGACTGAACTGTTCCTGAACGCCACCATTACTCTTAACAAAGAGGACTGATGAGTACGGGAATCCGGATCGGTGTTCGTGTCAGCTATGATGACAAGTACCACACAAATTCATTTTCGGGCCTTGGCCTAAGATTTTGGAGCGGTGGGTTCGTCGGCAGCTTCAGGGTTATCAGGTGCGTCTGGGAGGTGATGTTCCTGGGAGGACTGTGGCAGCCTGTGGGCGCCTCCTCCCGACACTCTCTCCACCTTGCAGGAACGATGCCACCCCCATCTTCTAGCAAAGGATGCTGGGAAGTTGACAGATTCTGCTCCATGAGCTTGTTTATTCTTAGTGCGACAGACTTGATTTACTTATTCCGACAGACTTGATTTACTTATTCACCTAACAGATAGTCATTGAGCACCGATTATGGCTACTTTGTGCTAAGGATAGAGTGGTGAACCAGAGGGATATAAACCCTTGAGCCCTATATTCCATCAGGGGAAGGACAATTTGACAAAAACAGCCCTAAGTAAATGAATGAATAAGGTGATTTTAGGGAGTCCTAAGTAACATGAAGCAGTAAGAGTGGAGAGAAGCAGAGAGGAAGGGAGAGAGCTAGTGCAGCTCAGAAAGTCTCTGACAGCTGAGTGAGAAGGAAGAGCCAGACTTGGGGGGGGAGGGGTGTGACTGTGCAATGGGAATCGGCTTGGTGTGTCTGAGGAGCCAGGTGAGAGGGCTGGGGCGGCTGGAGCACAGTGGGGAGAGGCGATGGAGAGGCAGACAAGGGCAGCGGCTGGGTACCAAGCACAGAAGCATTGCATTTTTAAAATATATATATATTTAAATTAAAAAAGTATATATAT